>NC_133421.1:12505000-12848750 GCF_049350105.2 Macaca mulatta | reverse complement strand
GTAAGATAATTACTAAATTATTGCATTAAATAATTGTTTAATTATTTTGAATACAGAGGATGACAAGTGCCATTAGCTCATCAAGAATTGCCAAGAAAGTCTTTAAAGCCTGCTTTAACAAGAGGCAACCATCATTTATCGTTGACATCACTCGTGATCTGCAGGTGTATGGCTGTTGTTCAGTTCTGGAGAACCATGTACGTTCTTAAGAAGATGGAACACACTCAACCTTGTTTACATAAACAAATAATTTACCAACATTTTTTGGTCCCATAAATAGAGCAAAGCTAAGTTTCAGTCTTGCTCCTGACCAGATCTTCAATAAATTTCAAAGCAATGGGACCCAATTAAATGCAGTTTCATGGGATGTACTCTCAACATATGGAGGACACAGGGCTGGCTGATTCAGCTAGGACACATTTCTGTTGATGCCATTATGCTTTGCCAAGCCACTATATTGTGTAAACAAAATAAAATGTTGCATCCTCTTATGGATGACCAATTAACTCTGGCAGTCCAAAAACATTCCTGTTTACTCTCGGAACATAACTCTGTGTTTCAGTTTTATGCATCCCCAAGGATCTTTCTTTCTAGAGAAAGTCAGTTCAAGAAGGAGGAGCAGAGTGGGTTATGTGGGACAGCCTATAAGCACCAGGCCAGATGCAGTCCTGAGTGTCCTCAGCTGTCACCTCCGCAGGGCTCCCAGAGGAAAGGGCGCCACTCTCACCCCTAGACACAGCTTCCAAGCTTTCTTCTCTGACACCCACTTCCATGTTCGTAGGTAGGTTCTGGATCTCTCGTGCACCTACCCACACTGCTATTCTTTTCTTCGTCACCTGCTCTCTCCTCCTTTCTCCTTTATAGTGAGATTGCATTTCAGCTTGCAATTGACTTTCTATTTGACCTTAGGCAAGTTACTTAGCATTTCTTTCTTTCTTTTTTTTTTTTTTAATTATTCTTTAAGTTCTAGGGTACATGTGCACAACGTGCAGGTTTGTTACATATGTATACGTGTGCCATGTTGGTATGCTGCACCCGTTAACTCGTCATTTACATTAGGTATATCTCCTAATGCTATCACTCCCCCCTCCCCGCTCCCCACAATAGGCCCCGGTGTGTGATGTTCCCCTTCCTGTGTCCAAGTAATCTCATTGTTCAATTCTCACCTACGAGTGAGAACGTATGGTGTTTGGTTTTCTGTTCTTGCAATAGTTTGCTGAGAATGATGGTTTCCAGCTGCATCCATGTCCCTACAAAGGACACGAACTCATCCTTTTTTATGGCTGCATAGTATTCCATGGTGTATATGTGCCACATTTTCTTAAGCCACCGTTTCCTCCTCTGTGAGATGCAAATAGTATCTAGCTCATAACATTAAGTATTAATAAGATAATACATGTGAAATACGTTATTATAGGTTCTGATATATATTAAGTTCTCTATCAAAGGTATAATTGAAAAGGTTCTTTCTAAAGTTACTAGGTGACTTACTATCCTGTAATCTAAAGAATGATTCTCAGACATTTAGCCTTTTCCATTGTTTCACTCTGTTGACCACCCTAGTCTTTTCTACTCCCCTGGTTCTTCTTTCACTTCTGATTGCTCCTGTTTTATCACTTGTGTTGCTGTTGTTGTTATTTTTTCTTTCCCTCTTGTCAATGTAGATATCCTTCAAATCTCAGCCTTCTTTGTGGATATCCTTTTTTTCCCCTCAAAAAATGATGCCCAAAGTCTAGTTCCAACCCCAACCTCTACCTTCAGTTAAGTTTCCCTCTTTCTACCTTTCCTGTGAACATTTGTGCATGGAAGATGAATCATCACCATCCAAACTCTGCATGTTCATAAACAGGAACTTTGCAGCTACACAGCATGACTTAAGCTATAGACTCAACTCCACAAACGTGATACTGTGCCTATAAAAGTCATGCAATGGAAAGATGCCATTGTCCTTCCAAGAACAATTCATTACATCAAATGATACATATCAAGCAAGTATTCATGAGAATATCATCAGTAGACTGACCATACGATGAGTATATTATTGAATATCACAGGACATATATCATGTGGGTATTTCATGAATACATATATCATGTATTCATATGTCATATGTCATGTGGGTATTTCATCATCAGTTTGTTGAGTATGTCGCTGAGTCTCAGAAAAACATTTCTATTCAAGATCAAATGAAACTCAAATGAGCATAAGTGACAATTATTTCATCATAACAAAATAATATTATTTGAGACAACAAAAGATAAACATAGAGTGATATATTATTGGGAGAAATTATTTTCAGTCTCCTTTAAGTATCTCCAGAAATACTCATTTACTGGTTGATCTCAGATGATTCTGTCTCAGGAAAGACTGATAGATTTGCTTTATTACTTAGAATTCATAATTTTCTCAAACAGATTCAAATTTTCAAAGTAAAACTAATTCTTCAGACAATCACCTACTGCTGAAATCTCTGAGAGTTCACTTAAAATGGTTCTTTAGATCTAGAAACAATTTCAGAGAGGCAAAAGTTCTTAGATACTTATAATTAAAAATGCAGATAATCTTAGCAAAGTACTAGCAAACCTAATCCTGCAACATATACACCATAACCAAGTAGAATTTACCCCAAAATTCAAGGTTGGCTTAACATCTGAAAACAAACTAATGTAATGTACCATATTAATAAATTTTTCCTTTTTTAAGTTTTGTCTTTTCTTGAACAACAAAAAACTCATATGATTATCTCAAAAGATGCAGAAAAAGCATCTGACAAAATCCAACACCCTTTCATGATGAAAACACTCCATAAACTAGAGACAGATGGGAACATCCTCATCTTGCAAAAAGCATTTATGAAAAATCCATAGCTAACATTATATTTAATGGTAAAAAACTGAATGCTTTTTCCCAGGATGAGAAACAAGACAATTATGTTCACTCACAAATGTTATTGTACTGGAGGTGCTAGCTGTGACACTTAGACAAGTAAAAAAAGTAAAAGACAAGCAAATTAGAAAGAAAGAAACTATCTGTATTCACAGATGACATAATCTTGTATATAGAAAATCCTAAGGAATCTCCGAAAAGAACCTACTAGAACTAGTAAATGATTTTAGCAAGTTTCAGGATACAAGATCAACACACAAAAATCAGTTCTATTTCTATTTAATAGCAATGAACAAACTGAAAATGAAATTAATAAGTCAAGTCTATAACAGCATCAGAAATGAAATATCTAGTAATAAATTTAAAGAGGTGTAAGATCTATACCCTGAAAACTATAAACATTGCAGAAAGAAATTAAAGAAGATCTAAATAAAAGGAAAGACATCCCATGTTCATGGATTGGAAGACAATATTGTTAAGATAGCAAAATTCACCAAATTGATTTACAGCTTCTACACAATCCCTATCAAAATATCAGTTGTTATTTTCCAAAGAAATTGCATATTAAATGCATGTGATAATGCAAAAAAATATAAAAGTCAACACAATTTCAAATAAAAGAATAAAGTTACAAGACTTATACTTTCCAATTTCAAAAGTTATTATGAGCTAAATTAAATAAGATAGTGTAGGAAAGACCAACATAAAGGTAGAATTCTCATATGATTCAGCAATCCCACTACTGGGTATTTATCCAATGGAAAGGCAATTGCTATGTTGAGGAGATATCTACACCCTCATGTTTATTGTAGCACTACTCACAATAGCCAAAATACAGAATCAAACTTGATGTCCATCAGCAGATGAATGGATAAAAAAAATGTGTTATATATATACGACATTCATTCATTCAAATGAAATACTATTTAGCCATAAAAAAGAATGAATTCCTGTTATTCAAGGCAACATGGATGAGCATGGAGGATATTATGTCAAGTGAAATAAGGTGGGTCAGAAAGGTAAATACTGCATATTCTCACTCATATGTGGGAGCTAAAATAGTTGAGCTCATAGAAGTAGAGAATAGTATTGTGGTCATTATAGGCTGGGAAAAGCAGGAAAGAGGGGGAATAAGGAGAGGCTGGTTAATGGATATGAAATTACAGCTAGATAGGAGGAATAAGTTCCAGTGTTCTATAGAACTACAGGGTAGTATAACAATACTTTATTATATATTTTCAAATGGCTAGAACAGGTTTTAACAGTTCCCAATGCAAAGAAATATTAAATGAGTGGACAGATATGCTAATTACCCTGATTTGATCATTAGACATGCTGCATACAGGTATTGAAATATCACTCTGTACCCCACAAATTTGTAAAATTATTATGTGTTAATTAAAACATTTTGAAAAGATAAACCCATAGATTAATGAAATAGGCAAGAGAGTCCAGAAATAAACCCTTACATTTACAGCCACTGATTTCTGACAAGAGACAAAATACTCTTTTTCATAAATGGTGGTGGTACGACTGGATATCCACAGGCAAAACAATGAAGCTGACTCAGAAATCAAAATATAAAAGCTAAAAATAAAAACTCTTTGAATAAGATATAGGAGTAAATCTTAGTGAGCTTGGGTAGTAGGCAAAGACTTCTCAGATACAACACCAAAAGCACAAGTAACAAAAGAAAAAAGACGTAAAATGCATTTCATCATATTTTTAAACTTTTTTGTTTCAAAGGACACCATCAGAAAAGTTAAAAGATAACTTACAGAATGAAGGAAAATTTTTACAAATTCTATATGTGATAAAGGACTTTTATCCAGATTACATAAAATCTCTTTCAACTCAAAAATAAAATGACAGCCCAATTAAAAAATAGAGGAAAGATTTAAATAGACATTTCTCCAAATAAGATACACAAATGGACAAATAAGCATGTGAAGAGATGCCCGATGTCATTAGCCATCAGGAAAATGCAAACCAAAACCACAATAAGACACCACTTTACGCCCACTAGGATGACTGTAATAAAAATGACAGATAATAGGCCAGGTGCCATGGCTCATGCTTGTAATCCCAGCACTTTGGGAGGTCAAGGTGGGTGAATCACTTCAAGTCAGGAGTTTGAGGCCAGCCTGGCCAACATGGTGAAACCCTGTCTCTACTAAAAATACAAAAATTAGCCAGGTGTGGGAGTGCACGTCTGTAATCCCTGCTACTCAGGAGGCTGAGGCACAAGAATCACTCGAACCCAAGAGACAGAGGTTGCAGTGAACTGAGATCACACCGCTGCACTCCAGCCTGGGCAACAGAGTGAGAAAAAAAATTTAAAAAGATAATAACAAATGTTGGTAAGGATGTGGAGAAATTGAAACCCTTATTCGCTGCCACTGATACAACCACTTTGGAGAGCAGTTTAGCTGTTCCTAAAAATGTTAAGCATAGAATTATCATATGACCCAGTAATTCCACTTTTAGTTAAACATATGAGAGAATTTAAAACACATGTCCACAGAAAAACTTGTACCTGAATGCTCATAGAGGCATTTTTCATAATAGTGCCAAAGTAGCAACAACTCAAACGTCCACCAATTGATGAATGAACAACGTGTGGTGTGTCCATACAATGGGATTTTATTCAGCCATATAAAGGTATGAAGTTCTCATATATGCTATAACACAGAGGAACCTTGAAAATGTTATGCTAAGTGACAAAAGAGCATGTATTTCATGAATCCATTAATGCAAACTGTTCAGAACCCTATTTTTAGATCTGTCTTTACTACACTATCTTACTTAATTTAGCTCATAATAACTTTTGAGATTGGAAAGTATGAGTCTTGTAACTTTATTCTTTTATTTGAAATTGTGTTGACTATTTTGTATTCTGTGCATTATCACATGCATTTAACATGCAATTTCTTAAGAAAAAACAACTGACATTTTGATAGGGATTGTGTAGAAGCTGTAAATCAATTTGGGGAATTTTGCTATCTTAACAATATTGTCTTCCAATCCATGAACATGGGATGTCTTTCCATTTATTGTGATCTTCTTTAATATGAAATGTTTAGGAGAGACAAAACTATGAAGTCAGAGACCAATTAATGGTTGCCTAGGGCTAGGGTGAAGGAGTCTGGGGGGAGATGGGGAGTGACTGCTCATGGGACTGGAGTTTCTTTTCTGAGGTGATGAAAATATTCTATTATTGATTGTGACAACAAATGCACAACTCTGTGAATATACTAAAAACCACTGAATTATACATTTTAAATGAGTGACTTGAATGGTATATAAACTATATTTTGATAAAGCTGTTTTTTCTTTTTTAAGTTGAATACCCTTATTTACCTATCACATCAAATCTGCAATAAAATCCAGCAAAATAGATGCAAAGTAGGATGACGTTCTTGATGTTATAAAGAGTAGTAGTAGGGTAGCTGGGCACAGTGGCTCATGCCTGTAATCCCAGCATTTGGGAGGCTAAGGCCGGCAGATCACTTGAGCCCAGGAGTTCGAGAGCAGCCTGGACAACATGGCAAAACTCTGTCTCTACAAAAAATACAAAACAAACAAACAAACAAAACAGCCAGGCATGGTGGTGCACTCCTGTAGTCCCAGCTACTCGGGAAGCTGAGGCGGGAGGATCACTTGAGCCTGGGGAGGCTGAGATGGCAGTGAGTCCTGACTGTGCCACTGAACTCTAGCCTGGGCAAAAGAGTGAAATGCTGTCTCAAAACAAAGAAGGGGGGCTAGCAGTAAGGTTTGGGACACTCTCTGATGACATTACAGCTAGGGCTACTAAAATCCTGCCTGAGAGCATCATCCTTTTCCATATGAGGTGCTGTTTTAACTGGGCTTATTCCAGATCTAGAAGCCCCATTTCTGAACTTTTTATGAAGCTGGACTGAAACATATGGCTTAGCACAGTGGTTCTCCTACTGTGTAGTTCCCAGACCAGCAGCATCAGTACCACCAAAGAACTTGTTAGAAACGCAAATTATCAGGCCCATAAGACAAGGAATCAGGAACTCTGGGATGGGGCCCAGTAATACACGTTTTAGTCTGGCCTCCAAGGGTTTCTGATGCAGATTCAAGTTTGACCACACTGCTTTACCCTAAGCCTAAGGAACCTAGTGCCAAACCCAGGTCTCAGGATCTCACATCACTTGGCCATGTCCTTGGTATGCGAAGGCAAAGAAAATAGAAGCGATACCCTTTTCATGCATGAGTGTATTGATCACTTTTTATGCTCCGTCTCACATCCTCTTGTCCTTCATTTTTGCTTTGGACATGACTATAGCAGCTGGATGGTTCCATATAGGTGTATCTGGAGAGCAACTCACCTCTCAGCTGCACCTGGTGCTTCCTGCCCTGCAGCTTTTTGCTCTGCTGTGGAGCCCGCTCTGCCATTCCATCGCATAAGCTAATTTGGAATGAAGGATTTAACTACCTCCCATCCAAGGGATATGGGACCCAGGGGATCAATGCTCCCCAGTTCAGCATCCCAGGCAGACAATGTCAAGGTACCTTCACACGTTCCCAGCAGGACTGAGTTCCCGTCTTCTATGGTTGTAACTGGCTCAACAGCCTTTGGACCGGCTTTCTCTCCTTCCTGGTACACTTTCTCAGTTCTCCACTCATTGGGATCACACCCCCAAATAAACTACCCTACACAAGCCTTTGTTTCAGGCTCTGCTTCCTGAAAGCACCCAAGGTAAGTCACTGATCCTTGTGAACATGGGCCAATAAGTGCCCTGGAATTGAACCAATGACATCAGTTTCTCTCCTCTAAGAGAGGACCAAGGAAATTAACTGAGAAGCTTACCCTGGGTTGAGCTGGCAGCTCCTCTCTCCTTCCTCCAGAGGCTAACACTGAAATGATGCACAATTTTCAGTTACTATCCCAAATAAATTATTAATTTGTCTCAGAGCTAAAATCACATATAACTTATAGGAGGGAAAGAAGGAACTGGAATGAGAATTAGGAGTTCCAGCTGTGTGTCTCTTCAGGCTCTTTCACAAGCCACCACCCCAAGTCAGTCCCTGTGTTTCCACTTTCTGCTGCATGCACTGGTGGGTGTGAGTATGTTAACCTCCTGATCTGTGAAAGAAGAGGCTTGAACAAGAAGTCCCAAGGTCCCCTCCCAGTCCAAGCTGTCCCTGATTCTGTATCTGGAGAAATGTGCAATTCACACAGCTTGAAAAATCCACAGGAAGTAGGTAAGGATATCTCAGAATCAACATCAGAGCAGGACTGTTTCTGCCCCTACTTCTGACATGTTGAACTTCCTCATATGAGGACCTTGCCTGTGGTGTTCATGGACAGAAACACCCACGTCTGCACAGAATCACCATTCTAGAAATATTTGTGTAGTGAATACATCTCTTGTTTCGCCAAAGGAAGGGTTGGTTGTTTATTCTGGGACAATCCTACAACTGTACCCACTACTACAAAGGTTGTTACTGCTCTGCTAATGGGAAATGAGGTTTAAAAACATCATCAGTGCATTTGCGAACATCTTTATCCTCTCTCTATGCCTTTATCACTAGATGTCTTTTTTTCACCCCTTTGGGAGCTCACGAAGACCCTTTGCAGGGTCTGGCTCCACTAGACTGTTGCGAAGAGTCCCTTGCGCCTTCTCTCCACATCTCCACCGTCCCAGCTTGGGCCTGGTCTGGCTGCAGCCCCAGCCTCCAACATGCCCTCTTCTCCTCCCTCCCTCTGCCTGCCACCTCCCCTCAGGTTGTCTGCCGCTAGGTAATGGATGTCTCTTCCTTCTCCCTGCTCACAGATTGCCTCTCCCTGAGGGCTGTGGCTCGTGGGTGATTTAATATTTATGTGGTTTTAGGCTGCAGCTCCATGGATCTCACTTTTATGTTAGGCACCTTCACCTCTCTGGGTCCTCTGGGGGATCTGGGATCTGCAAGGAAAGAGCTAAGTGGGCGGAGGCTTTCCCCTATCATCCCACTCCATTTCAGCAAGATACTGGCAGGGAAGTCATTCAAAAGGCCAGATGAAAGTTTAGCCAGAGAGACAAGGCAGACTGGCTATGCACATTGGCCTCTGGGAGGATGGGGAGGTGCAGAGAGGGTGCGCTGCAAAGGGCTCTCATCTCCGGGTTGGCCCCAGACACCCCTTCTCCCACTGTTCAGAGGAAAACTCCATGTTGGAAAGAAACTGTGTAAAATTAATCAGTAGCTAAATATACAGTCTTCCTCCTGATAATCTGTTGTAAATGACATCACCAAGTGCACTCTGTGGGCAACAGCACTGACATCATAACATCAAGGAGAAAAATGAGCTTGGTGTTGGCAGGGTGGTGGGCAAGAGCACAACCCTGGGGCCAGGCTGTTGGCATTAAAATTGCAGCTCCACCTTGGGCAGGTCACTGGGCTCCCCTGTGCCTCTCTTCTGTCACTTAGAGAATGGGATTCCTGGCCAGGCGCGGTGGCTCACACCTGTAATCCCAGCACTTTGGGAGACTGAGGCGGGAGATCACTTGAGGCTAGGAGCTCAAGACCAGCCTGGCCAACATGGTGAAACCCCGTGTCTAATAAAAATACAAAAACTAGCCAGGCATAGTGGTGCACACCAGTAATCCCACCTGCTCGGGAGGCTGAGGCCAGAGAATGACTTGAATCTGGGAGGCAGAGGTTGCAGTGAGCCAGTATCACGCCACCACACTCCATCCTGGACAACAGAGCAGGACTCTGTCTCAAAAAAAAAAAAAAAAAAAAAAAAAAAGGAGAGAGAGCGCGAGAGAGAAAGAACGGGATTCCTGTTTTACAGGATTGTTTAGAAGATAATCAGTAACTATAAGGCCCGTAACTGTTTGCTGCCATGATCCTTGTCATTTTTATTGCTGCTGTTGCACTAACACTGTAGAATGGTGGAACTGTGGGTCCTGAGACAAACTCAATCCTGGGTGCCCCAGAAGATGCTCCCATCCCTGTAACCAATATGGGAGTGGGTGCATCTCAGTCAGATTGACCAACAGAACTTTTCTTCAGAAGGTGGGTCAGGATTGGTGCCAACATTCGTCAATTTTTATCCACATGAGAAACAGGAAAGGAGTCTCGGGGCTGCTTTCTGCTTGGCTGAGGGCCGCCGCCGGACCTGCAGCTGACCAGCAGGGCTCCACAGACCCCAGCCTTTGTAGTTTTCTCCCTCCCAGATCTAATCTGTATCCCTTCTTGTCTTCCTTTCTTGCACCTCTGGGAACTGCTTGGAACATACGGTCACTAGGTTTCTCCTTCCATGGGTCACTGCAGTGTCCACTATTCTAATTCAGACCTTCAAGAAACTGTCTGTGATCCCAGCCTTGTTAGGTAGCCTTCCTATAACTGGGAAGTCATCTCTTTGGAGTGGAGGTGATACTGCAGACTCTGAGCTGTGAATATAGCTGGATCCTTCCTGGGCCAGACTGTGCAAAGATGACTGCCAGTAATCCCTCCCATCCCTCTCTACATGCACATGGCCTCTCCATCAAGAGGTGAAATCTGGTTTCTCTCCTATTAAATTCAGGGTAGTCTTGTGACTTGCTTGGACCAAGAGAGTGGAGCAGAAGCAATGCTGTGGCGAGTCTGGGACCAGGCATTCCTGGGCCTGGAAGCTTCTGCTTTAAACCTCTTGGAACACTTAGGAAGCTTAGCTTAGCCTGCTGCATGATGAGGACATGGGATGAGGATGGCAGAGAAAAGTCCAGCCTTCCAGGGTCCAGATGAGCCCAGCCCCAGCTGCCCCCACCAGCTGAATGCAACCACAGGCACGAGCTCAGGCAAGACCAGCAGAAGAATCGTCAAGGCCACCCTCAGTACTGCAAGAAATAATAAAGTGTGGTTGTCTTAATTCACTAATTTTGGGGATAGTCTGTTAAGTAGTGACAGATAACTAATACACTTTTCAAATTCCCCAAAGCACCCATATTCAGTTCATTGGTGCTCAAGCTGACATCGTTATGTTTATAGAATTACTGAGAATTCATGTGCTCTCAACGTTTGAAATGGTAGGGGGAACAACATACAGGAAGGCAAAAATCAGGTAGCCAGTTTCATTGCTGATGCAGCTTGGCAAAATCACAATGACAATTAGCTTTTAACAAGTGGTTCCTTTGTTTCTCTGCTGGGTCATCTAGGGTCCTCCTTTAGTACCAACTCTTGAACACCTGGTTCTTTTCTAGCAAGTCTTGGCCTTCCTTCTAGCTAAGCTTGTATTTGAGAGTCTTTCTCTACTTTCTTCACACTCAGAAGCCTTGGAGTCTGGGTCGCAGGTCCATACTACCAGATCAGAGCTGCTCTTTCTTCACGGTTACCAAATATCAAAAGGGAATCCTCCCCTGGGTTCCCACAGGCTGAAATGTTCTGGCTTTACCTCATTTACATATGAACCCTTAATTCTTGTAGTCACACTTCTGCTGCAAGATAGAAGAAGGAAGCAATAGAGCTATTGCAGCCAGTCTTTCTGAATGTGGCATGTCAAGGCAGCTTTTGTGCTTTTATGTCTTAGTTCAGGTGAACAGAATATTCCTAAATCATCCTGTTTAAACATCTAGAGTGCTGCTAATTTCCAGTTATCCCTCAAAAAACTATGTCTTGTTATTCTATATACAAATGAAACACGTTGCTTGTAGAAAAATTTAAAAATAACAGACCGAGGCCAGGCGCGGTGGCTCACGCCTGTAATCCCAGCACTTTGGGAGGCCGAGGCGGGTGGATCACGGGGTCAGGAGATCGAGACCATCCTGGCTAACACTGTGAAACCCCGTCTCTACTAAAAAAAAAAATACAAAAAATTAGCCGGGCGAGGTGGCAGGCACCTGTAGTCCCAGCTACCGGGAGGTTGAGGCAGGAGAATGGGGTGAACCTGGGAGGCGGAGCCTGCAGTGAGCCGAGATTGCACCACTGCACTCCAACCTGGGCGACAGAGCGAGACTCCATCTCAAAAAAAAAAAAAAAGAAAGAAAAGAAAAAAACACACCGAAAAGGGGGGCGGGTGGAGTGAATCACTCCTAATTCTACCACTTTGAAATAACCACAGTAAAGGCTGGAGATCACTATTTCAGATCTTTCACTCATGTTTCAATAGTTATAATGAAAACCATTTGACCAGGGTGTGCATACTGATTTTTAATTTGTTAATTTCATTTAGTATATTACGAACAGAGCTTCATATCAACAAAGACAAACTGACAATATCATAGATAACAGGCCAGGGACACTTTAGTGGCCTCGTAGTTTTCTATTATATGAATGTACTACATACATTTTGGATTTTTTTTTTTTTTTTCAGTGAACTCTCTGTTGCTGGGCACATAGATCACTCCGTGTTTTTCCATATTTTAAACATTATGTATACGGTAAATTGTAACAATGCAATTTTATGCACATCGTTTAATTAATTCAGGAATCCCCCACTGTTGTATATTTAGGCTTTTCCTAGCTTTTCAACAATCTAAGCAGTGCAACATCTTTTTCATCCATCTTTGCAGTTTCAGTAGTAATTTGTGAGGAAGCAAGATTAACAGCAAAATTCAAAGTCACCTTGAACCATGAATCACAGGACAGCCAATGAAAAGACTGATAAACCTTTTGTTAAAAGTCTTCTGGTGGCTGGGTGTGGTGGCTCACGCCTGTAATGCCAGCTCTTTGGGAGGCTGAGGCGGGCAGATCATGAGGTCAAGAGACTGAGACCATCCTGGCCAACATGGTGAAACCCTGTCTCTACTAAAAAAAAAATACAAAAATTAGCAGGGTGTGGTGGCACGTGCTTGTAGTCCCAGCTGCTTGGGAGGCTGAGGCAGGAGAATTGCTTGAACCCGGGAGGTGGAGGTTACAGTGAGCTGAGATCGTGCCACTGCACTCCAGCCTGGGTGACAGAGCGAGACTCCGTCTCAAAAAACAAACCAACAAAAAGTCTCTTCTGGTATGAAGAGGACTTGCTTAGCAGGGTGTGGCTCTAGGATACAAATTCGAGGTGGCTTTTCCACTAGTAGTCACTCCCTGGACTATCACTTTGGGGCTAGAGGCTCAAACTGTTATGTAAGTGAGTGGAAGGGAGAGAGGAGAGCGGTTCCAACATCCTCAAAGCAGATGCATGCCAAACCCCTATCTAGTCTGCGTGCGGCTGCCGAACGTGAGGTTGCTGTGTGCTTTACCCACTGCTAAAGACCTCATCCAAATCAGATGCTGAGTGCAGTTGATTCTCCCTTGACAATGTATTTTTCTACATTGTTCCTTCTACACCCTGGTACCAGGCCTCAATCACTTCTCGGGCTATTGCAATGGCCCCTGATTGATATCCGTGCCCTTTATCACTCTTCTTCCAAGACTTCCTAAAGGTCAGAGTGTGCTAGCCCCTGCTCAGTCAGCCACAGTGGTAATAAGTAACACATCTTCTGTAGTAGGCATTGCCAAATGCCGGAACGAAAAAATAATCATTTGACTAATAATTATTACACATCGGGTAGTTTGCCACATGCTCAGGAAACAAAAAGGAAGCAGCTATGGCTCCCTGTCCTCCAGGGACTCAGGTCTGATGGTGAAGACAGGCAAACAAGCAGCGAGAGGGGACTATGACATGGACTCTCCTAGAGCCAGGTCATGGGAAGGATTCCAGAGGTGCCTCAATGCATGTGGCCAAGCAAAGCCATCTTGGAGCAGGTAATCCATGAGTTGATTCTCAAAAGAAAAGGACAAATCTGTCAGACAGGAAAAAGGAGGTTCAGTCCCTGCCTTTTTGTGCCTAAACAAGGAAGCGCTGCTTTCCAAGAACTCTGGCTCTTTCTAGCTAATCCAAATCATCCACCACGTCACATCCCCTGCACCACTATCTGTGTAAGTTGCCAGCCTCCCACATCAAGTGTCTCAGGTATCTCTGCCTCGGTGTCTCTGGGTTTTGCTCAGCCTCGTGCAGGTGCAAGCCAGAAGTGCATGGCAAATAATGCACCAGGGGGATGGGAATGGGTGGCCCTATAACCCAGCCACCAGTGGGACATGCTACATGGTACTGCAGAGGGTCTTCCGTGGGGCTGAATTCCAGGTGCCCACAGTGACAATCAGCTCATTCATGCATCCCACGACTGGCTTTTCCTCCCATCCAGTTGCGTTTTGCCCACTCCCTCACTTCTGTGCCCTGGATCCACTCCCATGTGAACTACCTGCAGCCAAGTTCTTGTCTGAGACTCTGCTGTTGGGAAAACCTAGAATAAGGCACAGTCTACACTGCCTGTGGTTCTGGGGTCCTAAGCAAGATCAAGGGCTCCATCTTAGATCAAAGGGGCCAAAGAAGAAAGAGGAAAGGAGTCCATTTGGGGTCTATGTTCCGCTCCTCCTTGTCTGACTTTGCACTCTCATCTCATCTCATCTCACACAGACTCCAACTTCCTTGAACCTGAGGAATCCTAGTGTGTTCTCACCACCTCCGCGCTGCCTGCCCTGGAGGGAGTTTTCGGACGCTGGGGCAGCTCCCACACAGGTCTGCTTAATGACTTTCTGGAAGACACCAGAGGTGACAGAGCACTGTAGAGTATCACAATGTGCCGGCTCCGAATCCCTGCGCCCTGGGCGACTGGAGAAGGACAGGACAGATGGCAACTGTCAGGCCATTAATTGCACGATGTTTCGCAGAGGTGGCCAGGAAAAGGCTTTGCTGGTGGCTCAGTTTCTGTCCAATCACTATTAGAGTGGAGGAGAGAAGGGAGCACTGTGACTTCTTCCCTGCCCACTCCTCATCTGCCTTCGCAAGCCCCAGGCGTGTGACGTTGAGCAGCTTTGTCACAGGGTCAGAGTGAGTGTGGATAGTCAGGGGTGGCCTTGAGGAGCTGCAGCAGGAGGTACCCCATGAGCCCAACACTGGGGTCTCTCGGGAAGGGTCTACCATGGGCCATGTTGATTCCATAAGCATCTAAACCTCTGCATGCCTACCCTCTCTTCTCTCTCTGCCCCCATAATAGCTTACCAAGTTCCCCTTTAAGCTCCCAGAACCCCTCCTTTACCCCATACCCACATTAAGATTATTCTGACAAAAGTGTGTCTATAAGGATCAGAGTCATAAAATAAACAAACTTAAGGACTTAGCTAACATTTCATAGCACTTTGAGATTATTATTATTATTATTCCTTTTTTTTGAGAGAGAGGGAGAGTCTCGCTCTGTTGCACAGGCTGGAGTGCAGTGGCACGATCTCAGCTCACTGCAAGCTCCACCTCCCAGGTTGAAGCAATTCTCCTGCCTCAGCCTCCCAAATAGCAGGGACTATAGGCATGCACTACCATGCCCAGCTAATTTTTGGACTTTTTTTTTTTTTTTTTTAAGTAGAGATGGGGTTTCACCATGTTTTAGTCAGGCTGGTCTCGATCTCCTGACCTCAAACAATCTGCCTGCCTTCGCCTCCCAAAGTGCTGGGACTACAGGTGTGAGCTACCATGTCTGGCCCACTTTGTGGTTTCATAAGGCATAACTCGCATGTGTCATCTGAACCACCAAGTGTGCTATGAAGTAAACTTTACTGCAACCACCATTCTACAAATGAGGAAAATGAGGCTCAGAGAGGCTCCATGGTATGCCCAAGGTCACCCGGCCAATGAGTGGTGACATCAGAGAAGGAACTCAGGTCTGCCTTTCTTTCCTCTATGTTCGCTGGAACCTCGGGCTCCTGGTAATCTGTGGGAAAAGATTCCAGTTTCCTTGGGAGGGAAGGTCATTGAAACACTAGGTCTTTGCTGCAAGAGCCTTTTTCACGGGGTTTGAGGAGCCAAGGAAAGAGAGATTCATGAACTCTGCACCACTCAAGAGGAACTTTAATTGAACAATGTTTCTCAGAGGTGGCCAGGGAAAGGCTGTGCTGGTGGCTCAGTTTCTATCCAATCAGAAACTCGTTCCTCTCTTCCTGCCATCGGAGGCCTTGGGCCTTGAGATCACCTATGGCAACACGGCTTCCCTGCTCAGGGTCACGTCCTCATGTGCAAGCGTGGAGAAGCAGCATGTTCACGCATCGACTCAAACTCCTCCACTCATTCACCCATATTCATTTGTCAGTGACCCAGTAAGGCTGGCACTTGCAAGGCTCTGGAATAGAACCCAAAGGAAGCAGCAAGCATCTAAATAGAGGCCTGCGATATGGGATAAGTCTTCCGGCAGAGAGCTGGGCAGATCTGTGCGACCGTCAAGGCTATGGGTGTGAGTATCTTTGTGACAGGAGAAAGCTCTGTATTCACATCAGTATCCCTGAGTTATAAAACTGTCACTATTTCTAAGAAGCAAAAGGCATGTTCTTCCACGTGTCCTATGAAAAGATGTTGAAGTGCCACCTGTCAACACCCACTGAATGTTTAAAGATCCTACAGCCAGCTGTGCCAAGGCGAGGATTCCATCCACACCTTCTCAGAGTACCAGGGGTTGAAATAATGCTTTCTGATCCAAAGGTGGGGCTTCCAGGGGAGCATGTTAGTGTTCTTGTCACAGGTGATGCTGGCATCATGTGGCAGTCTCCCTCCCCCAGATAGGCATCCCAGATCTTCAGGGAAAGGGCATTGTGGCCAGGACTCTAGCCTGGCTTTGGCATCAAACCTAAAATCTGGACATGCATGTCTAGTGCTCTCCTGGAGGGCAGAGCCGCATAAGTTTGTGTTGCAGCCACCAGTATCCTGTTAGAAGCCCTTCTCCCTGCACGCCAAGTTCAGGAGAGATGGCCACCTGTGAGTCGAAAGCAGACAATGATTTTCAGGTCCAGGAGCTTATTTCTCAAGTCCTCTCAAAAAGCTGTTTTTACTCACAACACTTCTGACACCAAATGCGCGAATTGTTTCTTCTTCTTCTTCTTTTTTTTTTTTCCCTTACATCAACCAATTCTCCAACCTTTCAAACACCAGCTGGGTGTTCAAGAATTCAATTCAATTCAATTCTGATACTTACTACCTAGAGTTAGGGCAAACCTCAGCACTTAAAAGTCTCAGTCCCACAAGATTGCTTCCTTTCTGGATCTCTGGCTGCAACTCTCAGGCCTCCTGTACTTTGAATGAACCGGCTATAAACGGGATTTCCATGACCCCCATCTTCATGCTCAGTAATTTCTGGAATGGCTCACAGAACTCAGGAACACACTTTGCTGACTGTCGCCAGTTTATTATAAAGGAGAAAACCCAGGAACAGCCAGATGGAATAGATGCACAGGGCAACGTATGGAGAGTGGGGAGCACCGAACTTCCGTGCTCTCTCTGCGTGGTGGTAGAAACTTAATTGCCAATGCACCATCCTCCCAGGGCCTCCACATGCTCTCCAGACCAGAAGCTCTCTGACTACCACCCTCCATTGTTTAGGGGTTTTTGTAGAGTTTTCATGACCTCAGGTGATCTGCCCCCCTTGGCCTCCCAAAGTGTTGGGACTATAGGCATGAGCCACCATGCCCAGCCACCTGAGGTCAGGAGTTTGAGATCAACCTGGCCAACATGGTGAAACCCCATCTCTACTAAAAATACAAAAAATTATCTAGGAAGGTGGCGTGCATCTGTAATTGCAGCTACTTGGGAGGCTGAGGCATGAAAATCACTTGACCCCAGGAGGCGGAGATTGCAGTGAGCCAAAATCGCGCCACTGCACTCCAGCCTGGGAGATGGAGCGAGACTCCATCACAAAAAAACAAAAAGAAGAAGAAGGAGAAGGAGAAAGGAGAAGGGAGGAAGAAGGAAGAAAAAGAAGGAAGAAGAAGAAAGAGTTTTCATCATATCAGCCTGATGGATTATTAACTCAAGCTCCAGCTCCTGTCCTGTCCCTGGACGCTGCAGGAGATGGTAAAAGTTCCAGGCCTCTAATCAAGCCTTCATCTTTCTGGCAACTGCCCCATTGTGAAGGTATCTAAGGGCTCACCAAGAACTGTTTCCTTAGCACAAAAGATGCTCCTATCACCCAGAAAATTCCAAGGATTTAGGAGTTCTGTGTCAGGAACCAGGGACAAAGACCAAAAATCGATTTCTTACAGTCCCATACTCTCAACCCACTGGCTCTGACAGGTTCCCTCTCCACATGGACCAGAGACACCCACCTCTGTGCCACCCTGAACATCACAGAGTGGGGCCTAAATATTCCTTATCATGCATGATCAGTCCCAGGTCCTCAAGCCACACCATGAGGGAGTCATTGCTGCTGTGTTCTTGTCACAGTGATGAAGACGTGGCACGCACACCAAAGGCAGGTCACCCCCTGGCAGCTGCCGCACAGGGAGGCTCCCCGCTGCTCTGCAGGCTCCTGGATCACCATTTCATCTGGACACAGACTTCTCCAGACGCTGCACTGGCAATTTGAATTCTACCACCACCCGAGAGGCAATGACAGGAAACATTCCTGCAAGCTTTGGAACCAGGGGTTAGGCAGGCTTCCAGTGGAATATCCCATGACGGGTTGCTCTGTCAAAACCCTCGACTAATTCATTGGAATTTTTTTCTAAAGCAGTGAGAGTGGGTTAACAACAGATCTGATCATCTAGACGCGCTCCAACCCCGGCACAGGCATCATCTACCCACGTGAGTTTAAAGGCCCGGAAAGCTGCAGGAGGTGGCTCCCAGCTGAATTTCCACGGAACCTGGTCTGCACAAAAGGAGACAGAAGGCAAACCTGAGCTGGTGAAAGGGAGACAGGCTTGCGGCTCTCTCCCTTTCCCCACATATGGCCCACATCCTCCCTGTATCATGGGAGGTGGGACCCATCAGCGTTGCGTTTATTTTACGACTGACAAAAAACAAAGGAGCCTTTTCAAAAGTTTTGGGAGCCCATGGATTCAGGCCAAGCTCTGATTACAGTGCGTGTTTATTCTTAAAGTGTCCAGATAAAGAATTCATAATTTTACCCATAAGGACGTACAAAAAGCAAGTTGTCCCCAGTCTATGGTATGCAGGGTAGCAGAGAGCTGCTATAAAACCAGAAAAAAGCCCACAGATGACTCACCCAGCTGAGGAAGGTAAACACATTTATTGTCTTTCCATTTTTTTTTTTTTCCAATGCCGGTACTTCTGTCTCTTTGCGCCAATGAGACGGGTAACGTTTTAATTAGGACGCTCACTTGTCTTCACTTTTCAAGACAGGTGGGGGAGGATGGTGGTGTTTGGATAATTGAATCCATAACTCCTGTGGTTATAAGTGTGCACAACTAATCAAGGAGAGTGTGTGTGCTTGAGAGAGAGAGAGAGGGGGAGGCTGAGGGGGAGGGAGGGAGACAGAGTAAGATGGATGAGAACTGAAGGATACAGAGAAGAGAGGAAGTGACTGCACTCCACCGGCAGTGTGCGCGTCTCTGAATGGAAGGTACACAGAGCCACAGAGCGAGGGGAGCAGCCACTGAAGGCTCCTGTTTGTGTGCAGAGCTGGGAGGGTCAGAGGGAGGAGAACCAGAGGTAACAGCAAGACTAGAGGTTTGTGTGTGAGAGAAGCAGCTGGAAAGAGAGAGAGATGCAAAGGAGGAAGTGACCAAGGGGGCTGTGTGTGTGTGTGTTTGAGAGAGCCCTGTCCATGTGAGCTGTGGATCAGAGAAAAAGAGAGACAAAAAAGAAGAAATAGGGAAAGCTTGTATGTGAGAGAGCAAAGGGACTGTGGAATTTGAATGTGAGTGCATGCACGGGGGGGCTCCAACCCATGCATTTGGTTAAATGCATCCCGTCTCGTCTATTTTAACTGTGTATTGTTTTTATTTATTTTTTTTATTCGAAAAGTCATTAAAAATAAGAATAGAAAACTGGAGGGGCCGGGCACGGTGGCTCACGCCTGTAATCCCAGTACTTTGGGAGGCTGAGGTGGGTGGATCACGAGGTCAGGAGTTCAAGACCAGCCTGACCAACATAGTGAAACTCTATCTCTACCAAAAATACAAAAAATTAGCTGGGCGTGGTGGCAGGCACCTGTAATTTCAGCTACTCAGGAGGCTGAGGCAGGAGAATTGCTTGAACCCAGGAGGCAGAGGTTGCAGTGAGCCGAGATCATGCCACTGCACTCCAGCCTGGGCGACAATGCAAGACTCCATTTCAAAAAGGAAAAAAAAAAAAAAAAAAGAAAAACTGGAGGGAAGGAGAAATCACCCACAGACCTACCTCTCAAAAATAAACGAAGCAGGCTTTGCATTTTTTTCTCTAGATGTAGCTGTAAATCCTATTTAATTGGACTTCAGAATTCAGTGGTGAAATTTACCTGGGAGAACTTACGTTAAGCATTTAGCAAAGGTTCCCACTGAGAGGAAGCAGGTGGGAAATGCTGTTTGTTGTCTCTTTTGGCCTGTACTTCTCTGAAGCAGCAGCTCTTCCAAAGGAATGTCTTATGTTCAGTTACAGAACTGAATCAAGCCAATAAAGTCAAGCCAATAAAGAAGGGTAATGCATTTTGAAATCCCTCCCTTTTAAGCTTCCTCTGGATGTCACTGGGACGGGAAAGCCACGCCTCCACATCCCGTGGACAGGCAGATCAGCCTGGGAGAGTTAGTGCACAGATGTTTCTCCCTGCAGGCTCCCAGATGGGGGGATGTGACTCTCACCTCAAGGAATGCAGCCAGTTCTTATAAGCAAAACATCCACTCGCGTTTCTAACTTCAGTTATCTGTGGCTGGCTAGAACTTCAAATCTGCTATTTTCCAAGACTGTACATATCCAAGAATGACTTCATGTTGTCACTATAGGTGAGATACTTCGTCTCGGCATGAGCTTCCTGGCTCACAAGCACTCAGAAAACTCAGGCGCTTCCCCACTGTCTCTGGTCCTTGATACCAGACCAAAGACGAAGGCCAACCTAAATTTTATTCATCTGACTATACAATAGTTTTTAAATTATCTCAAACATCTGGATACTTACTACATTTTTTGTTTGTTTGTTTACTTGTATGTGCTGGTCATTTGGCAAGGTGCTTCACGCATGGATCTTTTACTTTTGTTTTTGCCTATTAGGAACAGCACCCTTTTAATTTGGACCCCAGGGAAGCTCAGGGAAGGTGATTTGTCCGCATCTTTGATTAGGATGCCTCAAAATTTGTAGATTTTCTTCAGGAACAGGTCTAATTTTAGTGTTTTCCCTGTGTTTCCTACCTATAATCTTCTGCCTCTCTCTCTCTCTCTCTCACTCTTTCTCTCTCTCCCTCTCTCTCTCTCTCTAGCATTACTCTCAGAATTTTAGAAAACATTCCCAATTTGCCATCCTTATTACTGACTAGCCTTTGCTTGATGTCAGTTCTACCCTTTCCTTGCCCCGCCATCACCTAGCACAGATGGAACAGATGTGAGTCTGCCTGGAAGCCCTAACATTGGTAAATCTCATCAGCCTCTCTCCATAGCAATGCTGTTCAGTTCGGGTGGTCCAGGTGGGTTGTCTCCCCCTCCTCCAGGCCCTGGTGGCAACCATGTGACCATGGTCTGGTTAATCAGAGTACTTCATCCCACTGAAACCGGTTCAGATATGAGCCAATCCAAGACAGGTCAACCAGAACCCGGGAACATTTGCTAGAAGTATAAGGAAAGGCTTTGCTTCCCTCCGGGATACTAAGCTGTAAGGATGATGCAAGTTGCGACTTGCTGAGGGCCGTATTCTACTCATATAGAAAGCCTTATTCTACTCATATGGAAAGCCGTATTCTATTCACATGGCTGTATTCTACTCAAAGCTGTATCTACTCAAAGCCGTATTCTACTCATATAGCTGTATTCTACTCACATGGAAAGCCTTCCCAAGAATGAAATTAAGGCAAATAGAAAGATAGGGGGGAGAGGGAGGGAGGGAGGGAAGGAGAGAGAGAGAGAGACAGAGAGAGACAGAGGAAAGCATCACTGGAGCACCTTGATCCAGGTGTGCCTGAGCATATTACACACAATGAGCCAATGCTTCCTTTTTTCACATAACCTACTTTAAGTCGATTTTCTCTACCCTACAATGGCTAAGAACCCAGACCAGGACAGCTGGTTCTGCTGGACCTTGCTGGGATCTTCTCCTGTCCCCTCCAACTGGTTCTTGCAGATCTGCTTAATAAAAACCACATAGGGAAAGCTGTAATGCCCAGTATATTTGTTCCCAAAGCTCTCCCAAACTCTACCCTTACCTAAAATGTTTTACTTGCATGGAGACTCTGCCTGCCAAGATGCACTGTGCCACCACCCATCTCTCCACCCCATCCCCTTCCTATTTTCTGGAGTTTGTAGGGAAGAGTTGGGAAGGGAAGGGCCAAAAATGTATCAATTGAAGAGAAGATGAATGCCCAGTTATCTGGAAACTACGCTTCTCAGTGGAAAATCACTGAGATAACAGTAAATGGTAACCCTACCCCTATGCACATTAATTCCACAAATCTGATGCCGATTTACATGTTTAAGATAGAGATGTAATGACGTTGGAATTAGTAAAAATATCTCCAAGATTCTGATAGCAGCTTAACCCACGGTGTCCGTGTTCAACAGTCCATGAGCAGCTGTTCTTCTTTCTGTCTTCATAGGTCACTTGATGGGAAACGGGAAGAGGCTACACCAGGGCTACTAGCTAGGCAGACAGCATTTAAAGCAGGAAGCCCTGCCACCTTTTCTTTATTCCCTCTTTGAATACAGGCAATTGCAATCTTAACACCTGCTGACTGTAATAACTTAGAGGCTAAGATGAGTCAATGTGTCTGCATGGATGTCCTGAACATCCACTGAGTACTATTTATTAAAGCATTGTTTTGATTTATCATTATCATCATTATCACCATCGTTACTAGCAGCAGAAGCACATTCAAGCATGGGGCCTTTACATCAATGCGCCCTCTGCCTCACAGCAGCTGTGCCCACAGCACACTCCCTCCCTTCATTCAGCTCCTTATCAAAAACCTCACCTCCTTAGAGATGACTCCACCTAAGGGGCACCCTTTTCCTCCCTCTCCATTTTCCCCTTCCCTGGTTTTCTTTGTTACTTCATCATACTTTCCTCTACCTGACCTACTTCATATTTATTTTTTTCGTTTGGGTATTGTCTCTCTTTCTCCTCAGAATGTAAGATCCACAAGAGAAACGCTGTTTTGTTACTTGTAGTTTTTGTTGGGATATTTGTTAAAAGACTCTTGGTGACTGTATTAGACTTAACAACACACACGTGCAATTTACTGATTGAGTATTTCCTACATACCAGGCACCATTCCAAGTACTTTAGATGTATTAACTCAGTTAATTCTCAAGAAAATCCTGGAAGATAAGCACCATTCCCATTCCCATTTTTTGGATGGAGAAACCAAGGCACAAGAAGGTTAATGAAGCTGCCTGTGGTTCTGCAACCAGTAAATGTCAGAAAGAGGCTCTGAATGCTTCCAAGGCTAGATCAGAGCTGTGGCTGCTAATCACCCCACCACATACAAAGCAATCGTTAGGGAAAAGTTCTCTCATCGCCCCTGTTCACTGCTGGTGGGACCGAAGCCCACAGAGGTGGGGAAACATTGCACTAAGGTCACAGGGCTGAGAACCTGCAGTCATGTGGCCGGAGTCCAGGACCCAATTTCCTCCCCAATATGCTGTACTCATTTCTAGTTCATTTGTTGCCTTGACATAGTTTTTATATCTCCATTTGATAGATGCAGAAATTGAGGGTGAAAAGACCATGCTGGGTTTCACAACTAGTAACTGCCGAAGGAATAAACTGTATGTGTCACGCAAAGAGTGAATGAATTTGTATTTATGAAAAAATATATACATGTTTTGATTTGACAAAATTGTGTGTGTGTATCTACGAGAGAGAGAGAGAGAGAGAGAGAGAGAGAGAGAGAGAGAGAGAGAGAGAGAAATGCTTCTGAATGGGGAAGCTTTAACTTAAACTGTCTTTTGTCGGCAGTTTAAACCTCTTTCCTTCAGTGTTTTTTTTTTCTGTTTGTTTTGTTTTGTTTTTTGTTTTTTTGAGATAGAGTCTCACTCTGCTGCCCAGGCTGGAGTGCAGTGGCACAGTCTCGGCTCACTGCAACCTCCACCTCCCGGGTTCAAGCGATTCTCCTGCCTCACCCTCCCAAGCAGCTGGGAATACAGGCACCTGCCACCACGCCCAGCTAATTTTGGTATTTTTAGTAGAGACGGGTTTTTGCCCTGTTGGCCAGTCTGGTATCGAACTCCTGGCCTCAAGTGAGGCCACCCACCTTGGCCTCCCAAAGTGCTGGGTCCTTCAGTATTACTGAATTTATATTGGATATATCACTGGCACTACTAGAAAAGATTTTACCAATAAAGTAGATAGAGCTTCTTTTCTCTCCTTTTCTTAGAAGAGTCCTAAGGCCTCTCTACGCTAACAACAAGAGAATATTTTGGTCCCACCTTCTCATCTCTCTGATGATAACACCAGTCCTTGGGGAAGGGAAATGACTTGCCCAAGGTCATTTGGTTAGTGAACAGCAGAAACCCCCCATCATGGTGATCTTTTGAAATCAGACCAACTCAGAAGTCAGGTTGTTCCAGATTAATGTGTATTCATGGTATGCAACCTAGGAAGAATCCTTTTATCCCGGATGAATTTGGAAATGAGAAAATAGTTACAGAGAGAGAAAGAGAAAGACGGAATGCTTCTGAATGGGGAAACTTAAACTGTCTTTTGTCAGGAGTTTAAACCTCCCGGGTTCTGCACCATAAATGTCAAACACTAGGTTTTTAGACTCATCGATCCTCAACAGCATTTATTTGGACATCAGTCTCTATCAGATAGTTCCCTTAAACTTTATAGGAGTATTCCAACCCTAGGGTTCCTCCCACTCCACCCGGAGGGTTAACATGTCCACAGAGTTCAAGAGCAAGGACATAATAGACATTGAAGATGTCCTCTGTACTATCTCATTTGCTATTTCAGAATCTCATTGTGTTAGAAGTTTCCCTTAAGTCCTACATTGCTGGGCATGTGGTAAGATAATCCAGGCTGCTTTCTCCTTGACAGGGGACTCCCTACTCTGGGACGTTGGGAGAGGAAAGCATGGACCAGGGGAAGAGGCCTGCCTATATCCTCAACCTAAGTGGATCAGTGGACTGACGAGTGATTCAGTCTATGCCGCCAAGGACAAAGGATTTCACACAGAGGTCTGGATACAAAAACTTTGCATCATCCTCAATGTGCATGTGCTGAAATGTCCTCTGAGCACATCTCCCTCTGGAGCCAATTAACGGTGTTAGACAGATGGTCTAGGATTCGGAAGGTTGAGGCGCTGGCCAAATATGGTGCCATGTCATTATGAATGGTTGAGTAAATGAGCTTGGCCCCAACCCCAAGACTACTCTGTTGCTGATTGACCGTAGAATTCACTGCCTATTGGTTCCCTCTTCTCATTTACATCATTGACAGTTTAGAACCCACAATACTACAACACACACACGTGAATGCTCACAGGATTCTGAGTGCCCTGGAAGAAGGAGTGAACAAAGGCTGCACGTGTCTTTAGAGGGGAATAGAGAAAGCAGCTGACCTCTGCTACTTTCCTTGACCTTGCCCTACATCCCCATATTTAGGGCTTTTTTTTTTTTTTTTTTTTTTTTTTTTTTTTTTTTTTTTTGAGACAGAGTCTTGCTCTGTTGCCCGGGCTGGAGTGCAGTGGCACGATCTTGGCTCACTGCAACCTCCACCTCCCGGGTTCAAGCAATTCTCCTGCCTCAGCCTCTCGAGTAGCTGGGACTACAGGTGCCTGCCACCACGCCCGGCTGATTTTTTGTATTTTTAGTAGGGACGGGGTTTCACCGTGTTAGCCAGGATGGTCTCCATCTCCTGACCTCGTGATCCACCTGCCTTGGCCTCCCAAAGTGCTGGGATTACAGGCGTGAGCCACTGGGCCCGGCCTTTAGGGCCTTTAATACTGCATTGCAGGGTCACCCAGTCCCTGAATCAACAAGTCTTTTGGGGTCAGGGAGGAGCATATTGGACATTGGCTGTCCCCGTTATTGTTTTTTTGGCATTGTTAACTAGAGATTGCATATAATCATCATAGGCTTTCAAAGCAGGAAAGACTTAGGGATCAGCTAAGCCAACCTCTTCATTGTACCACTGAGAAAGTTAAGCCCAGGGAGGAAGTAATGTTTCTCACTTTAGCTACCCAAATCGATGTCTCTTGACATCAAGCCTTTTTTTTTTTTTTTTTTTTTAAAAACATGGCACACTTCCCTGCAATTATTTTGCTTCTCTAGACTACAAAACATGAAAGTAGATGGGGAAGATTTATTGCCATTTCACTTCCTGATGCTGTCTTTTTTGAAAGACAAATGTTTCTTTCCCCTTATTGTTTTGGGATAGGCTTCCTGCACCAAAAATGGGCTTGATTCCATTTGCTGTTGTGAAGCTCGCTTTCACCTAAAGGTTGTCAGTGCCCCGGAATTAGGGGCTGGAATTCCAGATGGAGCTGGACAAGGAGATGGCCATTTCTGGGTCACCCAGCTGCCCAATGCCCTCGGGTAGCCGCAGCAGCGGGGAGGGTAACCTAGTTTGCTTAGGAAATATTGCAGATGTCCCAGTTTATCCGATGCAGTCCTAGAAAAGTATTGGCACTGTCCTGTTTCTAGAGCTCGTGCCGTTCAACCTGCCAAAGCCTCACTGCCCCTTCAGCCTGATGAACTGAAACACAGAGGCCAGCATCCCTGCTCCTGCTCCACTTTTGGGCCCGCCTCGATGTGCCCCCAACTTCACCATTTCCATTTGGGGTGATCCTCGACTGGATCAAGGCTCTCCTGACATGTCAAGGCTGCCATTTGAGAATAATGGCACATTTCTCAGGACGATCTTCATGGACATTTGACCCGTACCGCGTAAGAAACTGAAGCCAGAAGCTAGGATGTCACCATTTGCTTGGTTGTGAGGAGCAATATTGGCAAAAGGAAGATCTAGGGCAGAACCAGTGAGGTGGGGAGGGCACAGGGACCAGGTAGGCAGGTGATTGGAGACCCTGTCCTCACTGTGCTACTACTGAGTCAGGTCACTTTGGATATCTTCAATCACCACTCTGTGACTTTCGGCTTCCTAATTGTGCACTAAGAAGACCAAAGTATAACAGGTCAGATGACGTGGAATAGTAGTTTGAGATTTTAAAGTAAACCTAGAAGCCATGCCTCACAGATCTCCAACATACAGTTCCAGATTCTCCAGCTTGAACTTAGAGGCTTGAAGAAAAATCACAGGAGGGTCTTGAGGAGTTGGGGATGAAGGGGAGGATTATGGCTGGCATGGCCTCTACTCTCCACTGCCACCCCCAATCGGGAGCACAACTGTGTTCTCCAGCCCCGATACCCTGCCTACCACCCAAGGTCCATTTACAGATTTCCCTGAAGGAAAAGAGCTTCTACTATCCAGGAAGCTATTGGCACTTTCCCATGAGTTCCATGAGGTCAGGGGCCCTGTCTGTTTTGACTTACCAAGTATCCCCTGTGCCTAGCACAGGCCACAGCACTCAGGCAGTGCTCAAGAGTTATTGGATGAATAAATAAATAGGAGTTCCTTCTTCTTCTGTTCATGCCAAAGACAGCTCACAGATAATTTTCTTTCTAAATGCTGTGTTACGGGGGAAAGGAAGAGTGTCATCGACAGGAAAAGGATTGGAAAGTCTTCCCTTGTGTATGGGCATCAGATTCGACAGCCTACATGTGCCAGTCTGACACACTTGCATGAATCTTTGATAAGATGAAAACCCGGCACCAAAGCTGAGAAGAGCTGCAGATGGACGGGAAATATTCCCAAGAGATTCGGGGCCAGAAACTTAGAAATGTGGGCCTTCTTGGGTTATCACTTCCATGAAATAGGGGTGCATATACTGCTGGGTGTACACGCTGAGATGTCAAGGGCTCCCTCAATCATTTTATTTGTTATAGCCCTCCTTCTGCATTTGACATTTTGAGATCTGGGATCCAGATTTCAAGCTGCAGCAAAAAGTAAATGAAACATAAGTGCTTTGTATCATATGTAAATTATATCTCAATAAAGCTGTTTACAAAAGCAAAAGAGGCTCAAGTACAGCTGAGACTGTGGATGAGGGGACTACACCCATGCTGAGGTCCCTGTAGCATAAGGGAAGGAAAGGGGTCATTGGCGTGCTACAGCCTGGACCGGGAGAGCAAAGCCTACAGGTTGAAGTCCCAGCTCGACCACGAAGTATCATGTATCATGTATTGTTATTATTTTATTTATTCGTTTATGAGACAGAGTCTCGCTCTGTTGCCCAGGCTGGAGTGCAATGGCACGATCTCGGCTCACTGCAACCTCTGCCTTCCAGGTTCAAGCGATTCTCCTGCCTCAGCCTCCCGAGTAGCTGGGATTACAGGCATGCACCACCATGTCCAGCTAATTTTGTATTTTTAGTAGAGACGGGGTTTCTCCACGTTGGTCAGGCTGGTCTTGAACTCCCAACGTCAGGTGATCCACCCGCCTCGGCCTCCCAAAGTGCTGGGATTACAGGCATGAGCCACCGCGCCTGGCCCATGTTATTATTATTATATGTATCTGATTGTTATGAGGACGGTGACCTTGAACAATCCTTTCTCTTTGTCTCAGGTTCCTTATTTGTATCATAAAGGAAGTTGGATGAGATGAGAGCCAGCTTTCTATTATTCTTTGGTTTGGGAATTATTTTAAGACAAGCTAATGAAGTTTAGATAAAATTAGAACGATGTGAGATTTAAAGAACTCACCCTGTTCTCAGTGATAGATTAAGGAACAGAATGGAATTCCATGTTCTTTTGTGAACTTGCTTGCTGAAGGACTTGTGAAACATTTGGTCCTGTGGGCATAGGATGGGAAGACTAGTTAACCTGACCCGAAAAGAATTTTTCAAGAAACTAATGTCAGTGAATCACTCCTTTCTTCCCCTAGTTTAACTCTTTCTTTCTCTCGAACTTCAAACCTTAGGGAACCCTTAAATTCTAAAGAAAAATCTCAAAATTTTCTTCTCAAATAAGCACCCTACTGACACCCACTCTTCCATCTCCCCCTCAACGCAGCCTTTAAAGAATGAATGTAGTTCCACATTTCTTTTGTAGGAGCCTGAAGATACTTGATAAATGCACTCAAATAGAAATCCAGCATTTCACATTCAGATCAACCCATGTGTGCATACAAGAAATTCTCCAACATGGATCAAATATACTGAATTAGTACCCCTAAGAAAAGAATGATTTTTTGCAAATTAATTAATACAAGTTAGGTTTTTGATTCTAGTATAACTAAAAAGGAATTGTATGCCAGTATCTCAAGTACTCAGCATGTCCTTCACAACTTTTCTGTAAATCTCATACTGTTCTAAGTTAAGATTATTTTAAGAGAAAAATCATAGGAACTCAAAGATATAGATAACATTTAAAAATTAAGGGCAAGGCAAAAGAGATGTTTTCAGACAAATACAAGTTAAGAGAATCTATCACCAGCAGATTCACTCTGTAAGAAATTGTAAAGAAATTTCTTTCTACTAAATGGAAATGAAGCCAAGGGGAAACCTGAATATCTAGGTGAGGAAAACAAGTCCTGGAAGTGGTAAATACATAGATAAATACAAAAAACTGGTTTCCTTTCTTTTTTTACATTCTTTAATTGATTGAAAAAAAGGTGAAACAATGTGGAGTGGGGCTTAGAACATACGTAAGAGTAAAACTTATGTCACCAATAGACAAAGGATGGAAGCGATATAAGAAGGATAATATTGCTGAAAAAACTTTACATTGTACATGAAAATAATGTTAACTCATAGTAATGGTAGATACTGACAAATTAAAGAGACATAATCCCTAGAGCAACCACAAAAAGAGTTGTTTGAATTTAAACAACTTAAGTTTTAAATTACTTTAAAAGCCTATAGAAGAGGGGTGTCCAATCTTTTGGCTTTCCTGGGCTGCAATGGAAGAAGAATTGTCTTGAGCCACACATAAAATACACTAACACTAACAATAGCTGATGAGCTGGAAAAAAAAATCACAAAAAACTCTCAATGTTTTAAGAGAGTTTAAGAATTTGTGTTGGACCGCATTCAAAGCCGTCCTGGGCTTCATGCAGCCTGTGGGTCACAGGTTGGACAAGCTTGTTATAGAAGAAATGGAATCCAAGCAAAGAACAAAACAACAACAGAAGCAAAAACTTGATTAGCCTAAAAAGGATCAACAAAGAAACAAAAAACCGAGGGACCAGCTAGAAAACAAATAACAAGATAGTAGATTTAAATTCAACTATATAAATAATTACATTAGATACAAGTTGAGTAAAACAGTGCAATTAAAAGGCAAGGATTGTGAGACTAGCTACAAAAACAAGACCTATCTATATGCTTTTGTAAATTGCTGCTTTTTAAAAATAAAGTCACAGACAAGCTGCCAGTAGAAGGATGCAAATAATCTACCATGCAAAATCTCAAATCCCTGACCAATATTGTTGGTTGCCAATCCAGAATTCATTCTCATTGCTTTTCTTGTTTGCCTGCCTTTCCTAAAGAAGATGGAAATGTTAACCATTCACTGTACTAGCCTCTTTTGCAGCTAAGAGTGGCCATATAATCTAGTTCTGGGGTAGAGATGTGAACAGAAATTTCCCAACACTGCATTAGCTTTCCTGATACATATGATACATATAGCTAAAATCCTATATCTCCATTAACCCTACCTTGACTATAAAAGTGATACATGGCACTATCGTAGATATCTTGTGACATGAGGATCAAGGCCAATACAATGACAAGGATGCTGGCTAGTATATCACTGAGCTGCTTCATAAATACTTCATCCCTCTTATTTGGTGAGAAAAATATACGCCACTTTGTTCATGTGATATTAAGTAGGTATTTAGTGTTTTAAAACAGCAATCCAAATTTCTAAGTTTCATACAGACATGAAAGAGCATTTTCTTGAATCTACATCTATATATGATCTGTCTGGCATCACATTTCCCACCCTGCATTACACTCAGATGATACATTTTCACAAAATTATGATTCTTTGGAGAACAAGGTATGTCACACTCATATATGAGTTCTCTGCCTCCTGAAGGCATTATTATGTCACACAAAAGAAGAGGATGGGGGTTCTAAAAATGAGTGCTTCTCACAGATGTCCTTTTAGTTGCCTATGTTTTGCTCCTGCTGCTGCTGCTCCTCTTCCTCCTTGGTTTCTTTCTTTCTTTCATTTTCTTTCTTTCTCTCTCTCTTTTTTTTTTTTTTTTGGATGGAGTTTTGCTCTTGTTGCCTAGGCTGGAGTGCAATGGCACAATTTCGGCTCACTCCAACCTCCACCTCCCGAGTTCAAACAATTCTCCTGCCTCAACCTCCTGAGTAGCTGGGATTACAGGTGCCCACCACCACGCCCAGCTAATTTTTGTATTTTTAGTCGAGACAGGATTTCACCATGTTAGCGAGGCTGGTCTCAAACTCCTGACCTCGTGATCCGCCCGCCTCAGCCTCCTAAAGTGCTGGGATTACAGATGTGAGCCACCGCACCCAGCCTCTTCTCTCTCTCTTATACCAGCCCCAACCCCCATGCACAAACACCAGGGAATTACAGACTGGGGAATTAAGACCTATTACTTCCCAATTTCTCTGAAACAGCTTATTTGTCACTTGATGTTAAGCATCAAAGAGTTATACCAATATACCCAAAAGAGTCGAGATACAACTAAGGTTCAGAATAGTTTTCTTCACTATGTCCACATAAATCATTGAAAATATTTACTTAAGAAACAGAAGACTTCTGCTCCAACAGCCTACATTAATTTCCTCATTCCCTGAATGCCAGTTCATGTATTAAACATGAAGTATTTACTATATTTCAGAACCCTAGGGACACAAAAAGGAAACAGCCACTGATTTTCTCTTTCAAATGCTTTAGAACTTTTCCAAATTCTTGTCTTCTAGTTTTCTTTTTAAGCAATCTGCTGTCATAATTGTTTTAACACTGCAGTACTGTGACCTTTTTACACGTACTTTCCACGTTACTTAACCGAATTGATAAGAAAAAGAACAGAAACCTCCTCATGTCTGTCTCCAATGACTAGCAACGTAGTTCTCACTTCATGTTAGCTAAACACTTTAAGGAATTGGATACATTTTGAATAGTGTTTATATCCTCAAAAAGGGGGAAATAGAAGAATCTGAATAATCATAAAGCTATTATGTTATCATTTTCCTTCAATTTGTAAAAGAAAGCTAGTCAAATATGACTTATTTAGATGGTTAGAGTACTAATTTTAAAAGTAAAGCAATCCACATTTGCAACTCTTCAAGGAAAACAGCAGCATGAAAAAGATGTATCAGAGGGAACCAACTAAAGAATCCCTGAAAGTAGAGTGAACTCAAGAAACAGAAAACAACTTTAAAACAAGTAAAATTAGTTTTTTCAGAGACCTTTGAGAGATTATTATACCAGACACAACCATACACTCTTATTAATAAGAAATACAGTCCAGGTGTGGTGACTTACAGCCATAATCTCAGCACTTTGGGAGGCAGAGGCAGGTGCATCACCTGAGGTCAGGAGTTCGAGACTAGCCTGGCCAACATGGTGAAACCCCATCTCCACTAAAAATACAAAAATTAGCCAGGTATGGTGGCACATGTCTGTAATCCCAGCTACTTGGGAGGCTGAGGCAGGAGAATCGATTGAACCTGGGAGGTGGAGGTTGCAGTGAGCAAGATCATGCCATTACACTCCAGCCTGGGCAACAGAGTGAGACTCCATCTCAAGGGAAGAAGCAAGAAGAAGAAGAAGAAGAAGAAGAAGAAGAAGAAGAAGAAGAAGAAGAAGAAGGAGAAGGAGAAGGAGAAGGAGAAGGAGAAGGAGAAGGAGAAGGAGAAGGAGAAGGAGAAGGAGAAGGAGAAGGAGAAGGAGAAGGAGAAGGAGAAGGAGAAGGAGAAGGAGAAGGAGGGGAAGAAGAGGAAGAAGAGGAAGAAGAGGAAGAAGAAGAAGAAGAAAGAAAGAAGAAAGAAGAAGAAAGAAGAAGAAGAAGAAGAAGAAGAAGAAGAAGAAGAAGAAGAAGAAGAAAGAAGGAAGACGAAAGAAGAAGAAAGAAGAAGGAAGAAGAAAGAAGGAAGAAGAAAGAAGAAGAAAGAAGAAGAGGAAGGAAGAAGAAGAAGGAAGAAGAAAGAAGAAGAAAGAAGAAGAAAGAAGAAGGAGAAGAAGGAGAAGGAGGAGGAGGAGAAGAAGAAGAAGAAGAAGAAGAAGAAGAAGAAGAAGAAGAAGAAGAAGAAGAAGAAGAAGAAGAAGAAGAAGAAGAAGAAGAAGAAGAAATAATAATAATAATAATACAGGTCTTAGAAAATAAAATATAATAAAGACAAAAACCAGTGAAGAGTTGGATACTAGAATAGATCAGGTTGAAGTACAAATTAGTAGACTCTAGCCAAAAGGATAACAGATCCAAATTGAGAGAGAAAAGTTAAAAGCCACTGCAGATAGTTTGAGCAAAATCGAATATCCTTCTAATGAGAATTCTAGGAGCAGAGAAAGAAAAGGACGGAATGAAAAAAAATCCAAAATCACTTACATAATGAAGACACTGAATACCTTATGAAGATATTCGTCATTTATTCCTCCAAAAATTCAAGCATTTAATAGACATTTATCGAATGCAAAGGACGATGGTAGGTACCGCATATGCAATGAAATACAAAAGCAGACACAGTCCCTGCTCTCATAGAGCTTACGGTAGTAGGAAAAATAGATATTATACCCAAACACATATGTACATACATAAAATGCACTTCTGCCGTTCTGATAAGAGCAACCAGGAACCAGTAAATGGCGTTATAGCAGGGCAAGCCAGGAGGGTGCCCAGGCAGCAAGTCAGGGAAGCAGTGGTCAGGTTCACATTGAAAGGGCCTCCTAGGGTGTGGCGGATGGTACATGTGAAGACAGCATTCTAAGAAGAGGGAACAGCTTGTACAAAGGCCCTGTGGCTTGGTACATGAAGAAGCTAAAAGAGGCCTAGTGAGGTGGGAGCTCACAAGACAAGGAAATAAATGAAATATGTAAATCCCAAGTAGAAAAAGCAAATATTGCCAGTTTCCAAAAAGCAAGACTAAAGGCAGTTACAAGGAGAGATTAGTATTATACTTCCCAGCTGCAAAACTAGGTGTCATAAAACAATGGAACAATGATTTTGAAGTGTTGAAGTTCAGATAATTTGAATCTAATTTCAACGTGCTAAAGAATTAATGCTCCATTTTTTTCTTGTGATAATAGCACTGTGGTTATATTTTCAAAAAGTGCCTTTGTCTTTTTGTCTTTCAGAAATACATAAAAAATTTACTATTTATGGATGAAATTATATGATGTCTGTGATTTGCTGCAAAATAATCCAATGCAGAAGTGTAATAATCCAGGTGGAGTGAGTGGCAGGGACAGGTCAGATAAGCCAAGAATGGCTGAGGCATAAGTACAAAGGGTTTACCTTACCAATCTCCATATATCTGTATTTGTCTAAAATTTTGCTCTAATAAAAAAGTTAACAAAAAGAATTAAAATAATTATACCTAGAATAATAAAGAATTTTTTCAGAAATATAAACACTCATAGAATTTACCAACCAAATATTCAATCTGTTTTTAAAAAGGAAAGATGACTCTACCAAAATAGAAACAAAAATAAAAGCAAAAGTAGTAAAGAAAGGAGGGAGGGAAGAAAGGAAGAAAAACACGCAGACAGACAGGCACCCAAGTAAGCAAGCAAAACAAAAACAAAGTCTAACAAAACAAAATCTAAATAATTATTTAAACTGCGATTGTGAAATGCAATTCAATTATTTTAAAAGAATTCCTAAGAAGTAAAAACAACCAACCAACCACTAAATATACATGTGTGTATTTAGGTATATATATATATAAATAAAATGATACAGAAAAGCAGAAAAAGTACTGAACAAAGATAAACTATATGTTTATGATCAATAAGAAATCAGGACTATAAATATTAGGTAACAGACAATACAAGGCAAAAAAAAAAAGCATCAAAACAGATAAAAACAAATACTACATTTTGGTAAAAACGATAAACCAAAGTAAGCAATCATAAATTTTTTTGAATAAAAATAAAATACAATAGAGAAACATTTAAAGCAAAATTCAAGAAAATAAAAGAGAGTCTGGCAAAACTACAATTATGACAAAAGACATAACTAATTCACTAAGGTTTTTAAAATATAAAGCCAAATAATAAGATATATAAATTATACACAAAACAGGTAGCCATATAAACGTAAAATATGTATTTTCCAAACATCTATAAAACATTTAGAAAAATCAGTCATTAAGCCAGAAAAAAGATATCAATAAGCCTCTCAATGTAGAAATGGTAACAAGAGCTCATTCTCAAATTAAAATACATGTTAGTGAGTAACGGCCAAAATAATAATTGTCTGGAATATTTTCTAATGTAAACATAAAAACTCTTCTAAGTAATTTTTATGTAAAAAAGGACATTGAGTTAAAATTATACATCATTTAAGAAATAATAAAACAAAATCCTGCTATATTTCAAAGTCTAGGTGACGTGGCCAAAGTCTAACTCAAAGAAAAAGTTACCACCTTATCTGCATTTGTGAGAAAATAAGAATGAACAACACTAAGTTAAGCCTACATAAAAGAGAAGGATGGGCCAAGTGTGGTGACTCACACACTTTGGGAGGCCGAAGTGGGTGGATCACTCGGTTAGGAGATCTAGACCATCCTGGCTAACACGGTGAAACCCCATCTCTCCTAAAAAATATAAAAAATTAGCCAGAGGCATGGTGACATGCACCTGTCATCCCCATTACTTGGGAGGCTGAAGCAGGAGAATCACTTGAACCCAGGAGGCAGAGGTTGCAGTGAGCCAAGAACGCACCACTGCATTCCAGCCTGGGCAACAGAGCAAGACTCCGTCTCAAAAAAAAAAAAAAAAAGGAGCGACAGAGAGAAGGATGGAACTAATAGAAATGCAAGGAGATTCCCATTGAATACAAGAAAAAAAAAAGACCTGAAAATCACATCCAAACCTTGTTTACTGAAACACTGGGAAAACTGGTCTTAGCTAAAGAAAGTAAACTCACATGAGCGCACACAACATCAGGAATGGCACAGCAAAAGTAACAAGAGTTACTGTGAAAACTTTACAACTAATTTTTTTTTTAAACTCTATGTTCAACTTTATATCAATAAATTCCAAACATTAGATAAACTAGACAAAGTTAGTTCAGGATATAATGAAAATTAATGGGTCAGTAGCAATGAAGATAATGAGCAGGCAGGCAAAGAGCTACTTTACTCAAAATGCACCAGATCATCTGATGATGGAGTTTGATACCACTTTTAAATAACGCATATCACTTTTGTCATTTAAACCACTTCAGAGCATAAAAAATGGTTAACAAAAAATTCAGTGTTTTTTAAGTCTAGATGATAAAATGTCTTGTAACAAATATACGGGAAATCTCAGAACTCTATGTTTGGCTCTCATACCTAAACCAAACCAAATTTTGATGGGGAAAAATCTGAATAAAATGTTGGCAAACAAATTCTCAGTGTAGTAATACAATAAAGCATCAAGGCCAAGGTGAAATAATTCTAGGAATTCAGGGAAAGTTCAAGAATGGAAAATCAAAATACGTTATATAATTCATGACGTTAAAAAAAGAACTATCGTATGATCAAACTGCAGAATAAGTTATTTTTTTAAATCATTTTTTAAAATGTCAGTTTTGTAATCTGAAAAGTCACTTTTCAGTAAAAAGCCATTTTTTGGTAACCTGTAAAGATTAACTTAGTGATGAGTCCCAAAAGACATTTCTATAAGGGGTGCCTGTTACCACTATATTTCTCTTTTTTTAAAGAGGTCGGAATCAATGTAATAAGAAAAAAAGAGTAGGAGAAATAAATATTGAAATACAAGAGGCATAGCTGTCATTTTTTTGTAGGTGGTATGATAGTTTACTTATAAAATCCAAGGCAGTCAACTGAACCACTATTAAAACTAGTAAGAAAATTCAATAAAGTTACAGAAAAACACACAAAAATCAATAACTTTCCCACATACTGGCAAAATCCAATGAAAAATAACTCCATTTATTTAATAAGAAAAATGATAAAATGCCTTGTAATAAACACAAGAGGAGGATTGAAAACTGAAAATTTTGCCAAAGGGACAAGAAGGAAAGTATGAATAACTGAAAAGACATACTTCTGGACACAAAAACTCAAGATGTTTAAAATGTCAATTTACCCCACATTAAGCTGTGAATTCCATTCATGTCCCCTTAAAATATCATTGATTTATTTAAAAATAAAACTTGAACAAACTGATTCTAGAAGTCATAAAGAAAAGTGGATGCACATGAACAACCAGAAATATTTTGTGAAAGAATCTGATGAGGTGTGATTTACACTTCCAGACATCAAAATGGATTATAGAGCTCCAATTAAAAAAAATGAGCAAGGGCCAGGTGCGCTGGCACGCCCCTATAGTCCCAGCACTTTGGGAGGCTGAGGCAGGTGGATCACCTGAGGTCAGGATTTCGAGACCAGCCTGGCCAATATGGTGAAACCCCATCTCTATTAAAAATACAAAAACAATTAGCCAGGCGTGGTAGTGGGCAGCTGTAATCCCAGCTACTTGGGAGGCTGAGGCAGGAGAATCCCTTGAGCCCAGGAGGCAGAGGTTGCAGTGAGCCGAGACTGCACCACTGCACTCAAGCCTGGGCAACAAGAGTGAGACTCCATCTCAAAAAACAAACAAAAAAGCAAAACAAAACAAAACAGTACGGAATGATGTAAAGGTACACACTGAACATATATAACATATATATGTTCACGCACACATACATATATAAAAATCTTAGTTTCCTACCTTATTTATAGACCAAAGTAATTTACAGATTCATTTTAAAATCTAAGGGTTTTTTCTCCCAATATAGACGTTGAAATAAAAAAAAACATGCAAGCATATTTTATAAATTTGCAGAGGGGAAGCTCTTCCTAATATGACAAAAATAAATTACTCGGCACCAATAAAGGAAAAAATGAACAAATCCAACTTCATGAAAATTTAAAATGTTAATACTTTGAATCATGAAATAGGTTATAACCAACTGTGGAAAAATATTTGCAACTCTATATAGTAACCAAAATGTATCTATTTTCTAAAATACCCCTAAAGACCAATAAAGAAACAACAGAACAGTCTGTCAGTTTGGTCCACAGGGTTGTCAGTTACAGCAGCGCAAAGAGTTCAGTTTGGGACTCTCTGAGCTGTTCACTGAAATTATCACAACCCACTCTCTAGTTTCACTGACTTCCAGATACCTCTTTTGCCTCTCTACAGTCTATTCTATGCACAGTTGTAAAAGACTTTAGTATATCTTTATTTTCAATAGCATTACATCATTCTCTACCTAAAAACCTTCAGGGGCCAGCCATCCAACTCTGGTCCTTCTCTCTCTCTCCGTCTTCATCTTCCTCATCTCTCCTCCAGCATCACCAGGCTCTGGACTTGCTGGTCTTCCCTAATCTCCCTGAGTTCTCAGGAAGATAGCAGACATTGTTGCTGCTGTTTGGAAGGCTTGGCAACACCACCTCAATTTCCCAGTTCTCAGCTCACCCTGTTGACCTGGCTGACTCCTCCACAGCCTTCAAATTCCTGCTTAAATGCCACCTCCCCAGAGAGGACTTCCCAAAAGGTCACAATTAAAAGAGATGCCCCTTTTAATTTCTAGTTTAGCTTCCACATACAGTTCCCACCTTCATAGTTTGTTTCCAACTTGCAATAATTGTGTCTGTCTGACTACTTATTTCTGGATATCATGTCCCTAGAATACCTTTACTAGGACAGGGAAAATAATCCATCTTGTTCACTTTTCTATCCTTAGCAGCTAGAGGAATTCACAGTATGTAGAAGGGATTCAAAATATTGTTGAATTTAAAAAGGGGGGGGGGAGAAAAATAATATGAATAAACTATTCATAGAAGAAATATAAGTGGTATTAAACACATGAAAAGAAAAGCAAACTAAATAACAGTGAAATACAATTTTTAAAACTCTCTCAGATTGGAAAAATAGAAAAATTCTTAATATTCAGGGTTATGGAAGTTATAGAGAGAAGTGCACTATCAGATACTGCATGAGTATATACTAACCCAATCATTTTGGAGGCAGTTTGGCTTTTTAAAGTGGTGTGCTATGATCAGATAGAATTGATTTGAACTGGCTTACAAGGGTCTGTAGTTAAATATTCAAGAATAGTTTTTAGAGGAGTTGGTAGCTTGAAATTGCCCATGGTGGGAATTTTTACACCAGGGAAACTGGCAAATGGTACAAATCAAATGGTTGTTTTTGTTTTTTTTGTTTGACAGAGCTTATAAGCACATTAATGCCTTTACCTATAAAAAGAAAAAATGGGAATGATTTTGATCTAGCATTCTATACAAATTTTGCACAAGTGCACAAGGAGAATATACATTTTTTTTTAAAAAAAAGTGGCAACCTGGATGCCTATACCCTCACTGGTAGGGGAATGATTTGATACATTCATTCCATATTACAAAATGGCCATTTAAAAAGAATGAAATAGAACTGTGGATACTGCCATAGCTTATTGCTGAATAAAAAAATTGTGAGGACACCTCTGATATTACTTCATTTTGACAAAACCATATATGCTTATATTGTTTTCTATGTGTTTGGACAAGGTTTATTTGGATGATTTCTCTTAAAGGTAGTGATCCCTTTGGACAACAAAGGAATCATTGATCTAGGAGTGAAAAAGGAGGTGGGTGGTACATTTTGCTTTTTATTCTATTCATTTATAGATGACGTGCATTTTCAAAGAAACAGATATTATTTTCAGAAAAATACAACCTTAAGTGACTTTTGTATTAAAGCGGTAATCAAATTGACTAATTAAAAACCATAACAAACAATGAGAATAATACATAGCAAAAATTACAAAATGTGGAAAGGGTTGTAATAAGAAGGAAATTCATAGCTTTTTCTAATTTAATAATTAAAAAACATGATAATTAATTAAGCTCTCAACACAGTATATTAGATAATAAAACTTAGGGAAATGAAGAGAAAAGGATTAATGGATAAAAGTAGCAATTAATAAATTTAGAAAACATCAAAAACTGTAAGTAATAAATAAGTCCTAAACTCAGTTCTGTGAAAAAAAAAAAGTAAAGCGTTACAATTTCTGACATATTTCATCAACAAAAGAAAAAATATCAGCTGGTGTGGTGGCTCACACCTGTAATCTCAGCATTTTGGGAGGCCGAGGTGGGCGAATCATGAGATCAGGAGTTCGAGACCAGCCTGTTCCAACATGGCAAAACCCCATTTCTACTAAAAATACAAAAATTAGCCAGGCGTGGTGGCATGTACTTGTAATCCCAGCTACTCGGGAGGCTGATGCACAAGAGTTGCTTGAACTCGGCAGACAGAGCTTGCAGTGAGCCAAGATCACCCCACCACACTCCAGCCTGGGCAACAGAGTGAGACTCTGTCTCAAAAGAAAAAAGAGAAAAAAGAAAAAAAAATCTAAATATCTAGCTAGCTATCTCTATCAATAAGAAGACATAATTAACAATGCAGAGATTAAAATTCATCAGAGTAGTTATATGAAAATGCCAATAAAATGGGTGTGCTATTTTTTAAAGTATAATTTTAAAAACCGTAAAACACTGTTGATTATGAAAGAATTTTCCAGCTTTGTTCCCCCACAAAAGAGGTTTTGAAGCTTCAAGGAATGTCTTATGCTGTTTAGGAAAAAAGAGGTAAGCATTCCAATTCATTGGACTAGTACTGTGTTACAACAGATTTGTAAAACATTTTACAATGCATTTTACTAGTATAGCCATGACTCCAAGACCTGCCACATTATATAATAACAAACAAGAAAACCTCACCTGCATAAATGCAAAGATTCCAAAGAAAATACTTAGTTTCCTGTCCACACAGTAGCCAGAGGTGATCTTTTTTTTTTTTTTTTTTTTTTTTCTCCAGACAAAGTCTTGCTCTGCCTCCCAGGCTAGAGTGCAGTGGTGCGATCTCGGCTCACTGCAACCTCCGCCTCCCAGGTTCAAGCAATTCTCCTGCTTCAGCCTCCTAAGTAGCTGGAATTACAGGTGCATACCACCACGCCCGACTAATTTTTTTTTTTTTTTTTTTTTGAGACGGAGTCTCGCTCTGTCACCCAGGCTGGAGGACAGTGGTGCGATCTCGGCTCACTGCAAGCTCTGCCTCCTGGGTTCACACCATTCTCCTGCCTTAGCCTCCTGAGTAGCTGGGAACACAGGCGCCTGCCACCACATCCGGCTAATTTTTTCTATTTTTAGTAGAGACGGGATTTCACCACATTAGCCAGGATGGTCTCCATCTCCTGACCTCGTGATACGCCTGCCTCAGCCCCCGAAAGTGCTGGGATTACAGGCATGAGCCACCGTGCCCAGCCTAATTTTTGTATTTTTAGTAAAGACCAGGTTTCACCATGTTGGTCAGATTGGTCTCGAACTCCTGACCTTGTGATCCGCCCACCTCAGCCTCCCAAAGTGCTGGGATTACAGGTGTGAGCCACCGTGCCTGGCCCAGAGGTGATCTTTTTAAAGCGTAACTATGATCATGTCTCTTCCTTGCCCCTAACCCTCTAAGAGCTTCCTATCTCATTTAGAATAAAGTCTAGAGCTTTCCTCCGGCCCCCGAGGTCTTTCATAATGGGCTCTAGTGACCCCATTTCTTCCGTCTCCTCATGCTCCTTCTGTTCCAGCCATTGAGGACTCCTTGATGTTCCTCAAACAACTCAACTGCAGGCCAGTCTCAGGGCTTTGCATTCTCTGACTTTGTTGTTTCTTGACCACCCTGAGCAGCAATTTTGATCATCTTATATCCCCTCACCTGCATTATTTCCCTTCATACTGTTTGCCATTATGTGAAGTTATACAATGCACTCAGTTATCTACTGACTGTCAACAGCCTTGAGTTGACAGCAGTATTATGACACACATGTAAACAGATTTTGCTCATTCTGGTAGTCTCAACCCTAAAACAGTGCCCGGCACACAATGTTATTATGAATTTGAATACTTGTTTACCTCCTCAAGTCAAGACAGCATAAAAATAAAGTGCATAATGGAGACTGTCCATCCCAATCCATTCTCCCCATCTTCTACGGTATGAGAACTGCAGCCTGACACACATGGCTAGCCAGACACACTCCCTTTCCCAGCCTCCCTTGCTGTCAGATGTGGCCATGAGCCTAGGATCTCACCTAAGAAAGGTGAATAAGTACCGTGAGCCACTTCTGGGCTGAGGCCTGAAAGGTGCCGGAGGTACTCATGCTGAAGCCCAGCTTTGGCCATGCAGCTGAGGACAATGCCTCAATATGTGAGTGAATGAATGACTAAATCCTTTTTCTTGACACTTCTATTCCAGGTCTGAAAATGGGGAAAGGAAATCCAAAATCAAGATAAACCACAGAAATCTCTCCGTACAGGAAGAACCTTAAAAGAGAAACAAGCACTTTTTCTAAAGTGAGCTGCCAAAGTTATCACACAAAGGCAGGGCAGAGCAAATGCTTGCATAGGGAACATCTATCTACTTGATTTAATAAAGAGCTAAAGTTATTGACAAACCACTCTGTAAATTACTGATGATGCCTTAGAGTATGGCCACTGAACAGAATTCAGTTATCACTCACAAGAGGGTAAAAATCTAACATCACAAGTTAAAACACTGAAGCATCAGAAAGTAAGAGAACAAAAAAGGAAAAGCAGGGAATGACCCGAACCAGGTTCTCAGGTTATCTTCCTGCCTCCAAAAGAAGAAACACAACAGATTGGCCACTGATAAGATGGATCACCTACAGAATAGATACAGGTTCCACATGAGAAACAATCAAATTCACTGACTGACATTATTACAGAAAACAAGTTGCAATTAGACCCAACTAGTCACTCATTCTCCCTAAAGGATAAAGGCCAGTTCTGTATAACCTCTGCCAGCAAACACTTGCTTCATGTGGACTGGGGTGTGTTGGCTTCAGCCTGTCATCCCAGTTACTTGGGAGGCTGAGGCAGAAGGATCCTTGGAGCCTAGGAGTTCAAGACTAGCCTGGGCAGCATAGCAAGACCCCATCTCTAAAATGATTTTTAAAATTGGCTAAGCATGGTGGCATGCACCTGTAGTCCCAGCTACTTGGGAGGCTGAGGGAGGAGGATTGCTTGAGCCTAAGAGTTTGGGGCTGCAGTGAGCTAGAATAGTGCTACTGCATTCCAGCCTGGGTGACAGAGCAAGACCCTGTCTCAAAAAAAATTTAGAAAGCCACGGGGATAATTTGTGCTCCACTGGCAGTGCCCAATCTTTGGAAGTTTAGTATCTGGTGAAAGTACGAAACCAATAGCCTACAGGTTTACTGAACTAATTTGTCACTGTGCCTTCCAGTCTGACTCTGAAAGGTTGCCTGTTCTTCCCTTTACATAACAAAGCATTTTCTTTAGAGCTGTTGCCTGCATCGCAGCCACCGAGCATGGAGAGATTCCCCTGTGGATACTTACCCAACAGAACTCAAGTATTGGCTGCAGCCTGAGCCCTGGGCAAAGATCAGCTGTGAGATCGCAGAGTTTCTTTATTAAAGAACAAATCATGCTGGACAAACTTGATTGCTTTTTGGATCAGCTTGTGAAATGAGGGGGGGCTTAGCGAACGGAGCCGATCACAGTATCTGGGGTGTTTAGTGAGTTATTTAATAAAGCACTCTGGAAGTTGTACTGGGAAGTCTGAGGTATTGTAGCCTTCGGCAGAGGGGAAAAGAGAAAGCTCCCTTGGTATCCTTGGATGTAGAAGGGAGAAAATCGTGCTCCTGCCATTTCCAGGAGAAGTCAATTTGCCGCATTCCTGTGCACATATGAGGTTCGGAGCTGGGCAGAGGCAGATGTTTATGTGTTTGGGGAGGTGGGATCACCCTGATGGAATTCTGGCAGTTCGCTTCTTTAGCTGTGCCTTCTCCACCCGGGCATTTCTGCCTGTTACATGCCCACCCTCCTGAATAGAAATTGTGAAAAAGTCAAAACACTAAGTGAAATTCAGGGCAGACGGTCTGTCCCTCTGGACTGCAGGTTTCTCATCTCTAAAATCAGAGATTGGGACAGGATTTCTAAAGGCCCCCTCACCCTGCCCTTCCATGATAGATTTTAGTGACCTGGGCATCGAGCTCCCCAGTGCCCACTTCCTTACCCCACCAAAGTCAGACCATCAGGATAAAAGCTCAGACATCAAACTCTGCTGTATTATTTGGAGGCACTGGAAGAAACTGCCCTTTTTCCAGTACACTCCTTTCATTTGCTTGTTGATACTAACACTTCTTAGTTATCCTACCTTAAACAGTCTCATCTGTAAAATGAAAGGCTGGGCTGGCATTTCTAAGGATCCTCTAATCCTATCTAAGTAACAATTTTTGTTATTCAATATCCCTTTACTCACATTACTTTTCTCCATAGCATGTACCACTATGTGAAGTTATACTATGAATTGGAATATCTGTTTACCTCAAGTCAAGGTAAACTTCACGGGAGCACAGACTTTACGCAAACAGCATGAATGACGCAGAATGCTCAATGTCCATCCCAATCCATTCTCCCCATCTTCCATGGTAGGAGAACGATAGCCTGACACACAGGTGGCCAGACACACACTACATTCCCCAGCCTCCCTTGCTGTTAGGTGTGGCTATGTGCCTAAGAGCTCAACTGAGAAAGATGAGTAAGTACTGTGAGCCACGTCTGGGCTGAAACCTGAAAGATGACGGACCTGCTTCCTTCCTCTTAACTTTCCTCTTCTGATAAGCTGGAGAATTGACACTGGAACCCAGCTTTGGCTATGCAGACATGGACAATGACTTAATGAAGTCAGAGAAACAATATGGAAGAAACCTACCTCCCCAAACTAATGCACGGAGCAGAGCTCACTGTCAACCTGAAACGCAGACAGTTGTGTGCAATAGTTATCTCAATAGAGCCACTGCATTTGGAGATCTCTTGAGTGGAGCAGCTTAGACTCTCTGGTACAGACAACAGAGTACTAAATATATGGCACCATCTTAAAGGTTATTTTGCAAAGAGATATAGAATAAATAAATTTTTTCCACTGGGAGGTTGGGGGAAACAGGGCTTGAAATGCCATCTGCTTCCATATTCGGAACATCAGGAGATACACTACTTTCTTCAAAGTCTTCCTTCAGAGGCATCCTTTAGGCAAAGATCAACTTAAGTATGTTGCCTTCCCTTTCCACCAACTCCTATGGCTGGTTTTGGATGGACTTCAGACAAGTCACCATGAAAATAAAGGAGATGGCAATAGGTCAAAGAAGCAAAGGATAAAGAAGACTTAAGAGTGATGTCTAAGAAAGAATACTAAGTGCAGTTGTTGGAACATGGAACTGACAGGAAGCAAGTAGACCAGAAGCCCAATAAGTTACCTGTGGGAATTTCTTGCCAAAGAAAGACTGGACCGGGCCTGAAAAAATCTGTGACTGTTCTATGCCTAAAGCCACCGCGGCCCTTATCACATCCAAAAAACAAGCAAGTAACCAAGTTCTCAGACTCCAAAGGGCACGCTCACCAACGCCCACTCAGGTGCAGTCACAGAGGACACACAGGGAGATCCCAAGGATGAATACAGTGGTCACGGTGTATCATGGCCATAAACAAGGGTATGCTTCCCAGAGAGCAGAACCAGGGTCTCAATCAGAAACCTCCTCCACTCTCGAGGCAATTTCTACCCAGCAGAAGCCCATCATTGCTGTGGCCCAGCTCTGCGGCCCTCCTTCCCTTTTCTCAATGGAAAATGTTTTTGTGAATTGTCCAGCTCCGCTCCACCATTGCATACGGTGTGGGGAAGTCTTGGGGAGATGGATGAGGGCTCATGGTGGGGGGAAGGCTGAGATCACTTACTTTTCTTTTTCAACCTCTGGATCGGGAATCCAGATCTCATGAGAGGAGAACTGCTTAGGATCCAGGGATCCTGACCTAGGTAAGATCAACCTCATTAGCGGTATATGGTTTGCATTGAATAAGCAACGATTTATAAAGCACTTAGTACACTATCAGCATTCAGTAAAATGAGCTGTTTTGTGAGGTCCTCATAGCTGATGAGGTTTGGTGGGGTTGTTTGCCTTGGGTCAGGGTGGCAGGTGTCCTGTTTGTAAGAAGGGTGTGCACAGCCATCTGGTGTTCAGAGGCACTGACTTTAACAGTGAAGACTAACTGCCCACCAATAATGCCTTTTCCCTTTCTCTGTGGTAATAAAATCGGAGCCTGGCCCACGGCTGGACAGTCCACCCCATCTCCCAGCTTCCCTAGCAGTTGGCCTCCGCTCCGAGACATAAGCAGACGTGATGGTGCCACACGCAAGTGGAGTTTCGGGGCAGGGTGGGCCTGCCTCCTCCACTCTCTGTCATGCCCTGAGGGCTGAGCACAGACTGTTGTGGTCCAGCTTGGACCACAAAGAAAATATTCTGGGTTCCGAGCTTAGGGAATGGCAGAGCCACCCGCAACATCAAACTCAAAGGCTGTTACAAAAGAGAGAAAGAAACTTCCGATTTCTTGATGCATGTTTGAATCTCTTGTCAGAGCAGTTCAGCATGTCATCCCAAGCGGGCTTTATCAGTCAATCCAGCCTGCTGTGCAGCAGCCTGTGAGGGGATCCAGACATTGCAACCTGAACTCGGGCCCTTCTCCCCCCATTTCAGGGGCTCTCCAGCACACGTTGTGATTTGTTTCCATTAGCTTTGCTCCCCCTCTTGCTGTGCATTGCTTATTGATCTCGGAAATGTATTTAAACTCATTGAATCTTGGTTGTCTTACTTGTTGACCACTAAGATGACTTCATGGTTAAAAGGGTTGTACAAAGATCCATGAAGTAGTTAATTTTACTGAATGCTGACAATGTCCTAAGTGCTTCACGAATGCTTGCTGATTCCGTGCAAACAGTATACCCTTCATGAGTTGATCTTAGGAGCCCTGCTTTTCGTAAGAGGAAACACAGGCACAAAAGGTGTTCAAGAACTTGCCCAAGGGGACACCACAAGCAGGTGCTATGCTTCACCAGGGATGAGATGTGATGCATGAGGAAGTGCCTCAAAAGGCCCAACACCACAGGCCAGTGTGACATCTAGGCCTGTTTAACTGTGGAAGGACCCTTTGAACAACGTAAAATCAGAACAGCAAAGCTGTGCATCGAAACATATGGCCTGAGGAACTATCACAGCACTGCTTCCGCTTCCCTTTGGTCCTCTTTGACCAACCGGCCACCCGGAAGCCCAGCAGGAAGAGGTCTCTTATGAGTGGCCAAGTGTGGTGAGACCTGCTTGGCACCGAGCCCTCATCCCCACCACCTACCGGGAACAGTTCTGGCAAGTCTCAGGGCTGAGTTTCCCTACACTCCGGCTTGAAGTGTCCCTGGAAAGTTCCCAGAGTTATTTTGGGATTTTCTCTCCTCTCCTCCACACCTCACTGGAACTCCTTCCTTGGCATCATCACTGAAGCAGAGCCCTGAAGGGTGCTGTGGTCCCCACTCATCTCCTCTTCTGATGCTTCCCCAACCTGTGCCCCTCCTCACTTCCTCTCCAGTCAGTCTGCTGCTGGAAAAATACCCTTTCTCCTACCTCCCAGCACCCACCCACCCTTCGCTTCTCTCCGCTGGCTTCCTCCATCACATTTCAGTACCAGGCTTCCCAGGCATCGTTCCTCCCCACCTCACGGGGAAAGGCTCAAGCAGGGGTCGTCATCTTTTGACTGCAGGTGTTGAGATCAAAGCTGTAGGAGGAAAAGGTAGATCTTGAGCCTAGGACATGAGACGCTGTGTGATGATCCTCCCTCTGCTTGTGAAGCTCACATCTTCCTGTTCGCAGCACTTCACGCTGCCGCCCGGCCACCTCCCCAGAGCCTTCGTCCAGCTCCAGGCACTGACCCCTCCAGGGCCCCTCTCACTGGGGCAGGGAAGTTCCCATAGAGCAAAGGGGCCTCTCGGCCAGTCAGGCCCTCCTTACCCACTGGGGACTCTATCGCTCACCAGGAAAGGTGCAAACTACCCAGAGGTTCCCAGGAAAGGGCTTCTATCCTAGAAGGGCTTCCTGATACAGCCTTCTGCTCCATTCGTCTGTGCAGAAACAGTGAGGCCTGAGGAACCCTCACATCTGCTCCTGGACATGGAGCCTGTCGGGCCCTGCAGCTTTTGGCACACTGGAAACATGGCCTCTTCTTGGGCACCTGCCCCTCCACTGCTGTACCCACATCAGGCCCACCCTAGAAACACAACTGGAGGAAACACAGAAGCAGGGAAAGCGTGTCCCCACCTTTACCCCCAACTCAACACACTCCCCTGAGGAGTCATCCTCACAATGAGCTTTTGTTATGACCATCCCTGCTGCAGGTATTGAGGGTAGAGAAAGGTCTTTGAGGGACACGCATGGCCAACTGGGACTGGGGGCTTGAGAGCACCAGGCCTGATGGCCTCCTTGTTCTCTGTGTGCTGGAGATGGTTCCCCAGGCTCAGTCTTCTGCATGTGGCCTTTTTCTGTATGGCTCTCCTACAGGTGAAAAATCCCATCACCTCATGGCAGCATCAGAGGAGATCACACTCTCACATACACACAACCACACAATCACACAGCCACACTCACAATCACACACAACTGATCGCATATATTCACACACAACCACACATACAGGCATACAACTGCACACAAAACCACACACACGCACTCACAACCAGACACAATCACACACAACCACACACACAACCATGCACAAAACACAACCACACACAACCATACTCACAAGCCCACATAACCAATCCATCACATACATTCACAACTATACACACGACCATACAACTGCACATAAAACCACACACATATTCACAACCACAATCACACACCCACACTCACAATCACACTGAATCTTACACACAAAACCACACAAGCACACACACACAACTACACTGGTAATCACACACAGTCACACACTGATACGTACACACACACAGGCAATCACAATTGTGTATGTATCATATAATCATACAAGCATGTAGGCAGTTCACTGCACTGCACTGCACTGGGTTGAGGACGTCATCACACTACTCAGTCAGATGTCTTTCTTTCCTAGGAGGCATCATACCCCATGCTACAGCCCAGCTTGATGGGAAATGACAAAGCCATCAGCCTTCCATGAAACCCCAGCAGAACCTGCAGGATGTCCGTTTCATCGAGAAACCTCTCATTTCAAACGTGCCCCTCCCCTCCACCTGGATGACTCTCTGCTTCTTCCCCCGCCCCCATATTGTTTCTATAGCAACCTCCGTCCCTGGGTAGGGCTGCTGCTGAGAGCTGCAACCCTTGGGGTCTGCCCTCTTGGCCCCATATGTGAAACGGCTGGATCGCAAGCCATCTTCTTGCTAGGACCTACGTAGGACTTCCAATGTTGGAAGCAAAAGATGGCTTGGATTGATCCAGATGTTTCAGAGGCCACCAATGCACTCAGGCTATTTCCTCAACATCTGCTTCTTTCCCTCTCTCTCTTGCTTTTCAAAAGCTTAGGCCTAGCAAGGAAATGCTTGCCTGTTTCTGGCGCTTTCATGTACCAGATGTACCATCCCCTTATTGCAATAAAATACAGGCAGATGCATAGGTGACCACGTAAAAAATGAGCTGAGGAAAGATCTGGATGTCCCGGGACCTAGATTCTGGCCACAGGTCTGCCACTGTCTAGTGGCTGAACCTAAGGGCAAATTCCTCATCTAAAGAATAAGAACTTCATACTGGACAAATTTAGGAGGTTCCTTCTGGCATAACATTCTGTGGTCTATTTCACTCTCTACAACAACTCCTCAAATTTTGCTGTCTGCAAACTGAGTCTGACAAAATTTGAATTCTTTCAGAAAACTCCAACACAGGTCTACAGTTAAGCTGTAGGCCTCACATAGTTTGGCTGTGCCCCGACCCAAATCTCAATTTGAATTGTGTCTCCAAGAATTCCCACATGTTGTGGGAGGGGCCTGGCAGGGAGGTAACTGAATCATGGGGGCCGGTCTTTCCTGTGCTATTCTCATGATAGTGAATAAGTTGCACAAGATCTGGTGGGTTTATCAGGGGTTTCCACCTTTGCATCTCCTCATTTTCTCTTGCCGCCGCCATGTAAGAAGTGCCTTTTGCCTCCCACCATGATTCTGAGGCCTCCTCAGCCACGTGGAACTGGAAGTCTGTAAGTCTATCTAAATCTCTTTTTCTTCCCAGTCTCTGGTATGTCTTTATCAGCAGTGTGAAGATGGACTAATACAAGGCCCCTAAAGCCAAAACCATGCAAAGGGAGAGGACCTCTACAGCTGACAATTTCCCGTTACGAGAAATCTCTCCTTGAAGGAGTCACACCTGCATTCCCATCCTTTCTACCAGCATGACATTGACTTGGGGATCCACAAGGACACATCTAGATTGCAGGAACGTTCATAGGAAATGCAGCAAGAGTGGGAAGTTTTCTGGAAGCTGCCTCTGACTGGAGGAGGCAGGAAGGAGGGGAACAGCAAGGAGGTCAACTGAAGGACGCCTGGAAGAGGAGAAAGACTCATTCATGCACGGTGCGACCAGACTGGAGAAAGCCTTTATCACAGTTCTCTCGTCAGCACCTTTGCAAAGGAGTGAATTTAGGAAGATATTGACCCAAAGTGCTGCAATCATTTGGACTGGAGCTCATTAGGCCCTAGCAAAGCCCGGGGCCCCCAAAGAACTGGAAAATTAGAAAGACAAATAAAGGTCAATGTACCATCTCCTTATTGCAGTGGAATTATTTACCCACCTGGGGAATTTGATGCCTGGAGAATGTGTAGTTAATGGTCCTGGGGGCTGAAATGCACCCAGAGGATAAACAGTACAGCTTCAACTTGAGAGTCCAATGCTCCCCACCCCAGTACCCACCACTACATCACAGGCTGTTAGGGAGGGAGAATATTAGTGAGGGTTCTAGCTGCTTCAAGGGGGTCTGACACTGGGCTCAGCACACGCAGAGAGGATCTGACAGCTAGAAGTAGAAGGTTCACAGTGAAGCTGAGCATGGGACTCCACGCAGCTGCACTGGGGAAGTTCTTTTGCTTCAGGCCTTGCAAAAAACCCTTTAAACATGTTTCCCTTGACTGATATTAAAGGCTGTTTGTTTTCTCTTCTGTATGAACATGCTGTGATTTTCTCTCCCCTCACCCCATACAGGGCTGAGCAATTACAGTATGTTCTCGAAGAACAGGCAGATGGGGTGGGAGGGTGGGGCTGTGTTCCCCCATGTGCTCCACCTCCCTTCCCTACCACCCAAACTGAAATTATCAACTAGCATTTCACAAAGAGCCAGGTTCCTGGCCAGTATGCCGGGGAATTGGAATAAGAAGCCTGCTTTTCCTACAGCCATCTCTTATGAAGGGGTAGTAATATTTAAACCCACAGTCACAGAATTACAAAAATAAAAAGAAAAAGAAAAAAAGAAAGTCCTAAACTGGCAAAAAAGAGAATTCTCTCCCAAGAAGGGCACACAGCCTTGCCACAACTCACTCTCTAAAATCTCACTGGTGCCACAGGTGTCCTGGATGTCACACCCAGATGAAAACTTAGAGATCAAAACTGAAAATGGCCCGCAGGCTTCATTGTGCCTGACAGTTCGGGTCAATTGACAGGGCTGCCTGGAAAACAGCATTGAGAAGGATTCCGAAGATGCACTTGGATTCTGAAGGAAAGAGGGCTGCAGTCAATTGCCAGTGCTCCACGGGCACGAAGAGAAGGGCAGTGGCTTGCATGCCACGTTTGCCCATCCTAAGTCAGTACGGCACAGTGGTGCCCAGGGCCCAGGTCCACACTGGTTGGGAACTCATGCCTCGGGTATTGTGGTAAATAGAAAAATGCCTCCCAAAGATATCCATATCCTTGTCCCTAAACCTGTGAAAGTGCTGCCTTTCCCTTTCTTCTCTCTCTCTCTCTCTTTCTTTCTGATGGAGTCTTGCTCTGTCACCCAAACTGGAGTGCAGTGGCGTGATCTTGGCTCACTGCAACCTCCACCTCCCAGGTTCAAGTGATTCTCCTGCCTCAGCCTCCTGAGTAGCTGGGACTATAGGCACACGCTACCACGCCCACCTAATTTTTTGTATTTTCAGTAGAGACAGGGTTTCACCATGTTAGCCAGGATGGTCTCGATCTCCTGACCTCGTGATCTGCCCGCCTCAGCCTCCCAAAGTGCTGGGATTACAGACGTGATCCACCGCGCCCAACCTGAAGGTGTTGCCTTTCATGGCAAAAGGAATCTTCCAAGTGGGATCAAGTTAAGGTTCTTGAGATGAGGGGATCATCCTGGATTGTGTGGGTGGGTCCACACGGGATCCTTATAAGTGGACACAGGTCGGTCAGAGTGAGAGAGAGAAGGTGATGGGACAGGGAAAACAGAGATTGGAGTGATGCACTTTGAAGATGCAGGAAAGGACCATCAGTCAATGAATGCATATGGCCTCTAGAAGCTGCAACAGGCAAGGAAATCGATTCTCCTCTAGAGCCTCCAGAAGGAACCAGCCCTAACATATCCTGACGTTAGCCCAGTGAAAGCTATTTTGGACTTCTGGCTTCCAGAAATGTAAAAGAATAAATGTGTGTTGTTTTAATCACAGGGAATAAATTTGTGTTGTTTAAATCTGTGGTAATTTGTTTTAGCAGTTAATAGGAAATGAATACAGCATGTTACTTATTCTCTGTGTCTCAGTTCCTGCATTGAAAAAAAAAAACTACCAGAAATAGTAATATCTACCTCTGATGAAGCTTTCAGGACAATTAAATGTAATATAATATATGTAAATCACTTAGAATAGCATCTGGCACCCAGTAATTCTCAATAAATATTAGCTATGATTATTCTGATCCAACTGCTTTATTTTATGGGGGAGAACATTAAAATCCAGACAGAGAATAGAATGTACTAGAGGTCACAATGACACAATGAAGAAATGTGGTTCATCCTAATGCTTAGTTACTGAAGAGTAGCTCTTTTATTTATGAAAGGGACACGGGAGCTACAGAAGATTCAGCTGTTCTAGGTTATGGAAGGAAAGGGGATGTATCTTTGCCATGACTTTCCATGGCAAAAACTGCAATTACTTTTACATCGACCTAATAGACTAGACCCAAAGCACATTCAGCAGCTGACTCTGATTTTCTACCGTCCCTGAACAAATCTACCTCTAACATCAGTCCACCCTCAGAGAGCCACCTTGAACAGCTGCAAAAGCTAGGCTCCTCACTCTCCCTTTAACCCAGCGGGGAGGTCTGCCTCCTTTAGCTAGCTGCCGACAGTGAACTTGGAACATGGTTTGCCCACTGGGAGTCATTTGTTAGTGTTCTTGGTCCTCACTGTGCCTTCCCTCAGCCATCCACTCCAGACTCCTATGTTGGGTCTTACGTTACCAGAATCTGCACTGCTTTCAGAATCATCATTGCAAACACCCCACTGCAACACCGCCTAGCACATTCCCCAGCAGACATGGGACTGATCCTACTGCTTTCTCATTGGCCATTACGCCCTCCTTGCCATCACCTCTTGCCTGCTGGCTCAGCCTGAATTCGGTAGTCTACCACCATAATATCTGCATGTACAACAGGCTCCAGGCTCTAGCTGTGTCTCCCTTTGGTATACTCACCTGGAACACCCTAAACTACTATCTTCTGCTCACCTGCACTCAGCAGCTGAACCTTCCCAGAGACAACTGTATGATTGAACTTACTGGTTTCATATTAAACTCACAAGCACAAATCTCCACCGGGCACTCAGTCTGGCCAGGCAGCCTCTCTTATTGTGTGTTCCACTCTTGAAGTGGTTGATCTCATGCTTCTGGTTCCAGGCTAGAGGCAGTAGGCACAGAAATAAAGAACATAGATGCTGGAATCAAGACGCTCAAGTTCAAGTCCAAGCTCTACCACTTACTAGCTGTGGGATCTTTATCAAGGAACTAACACTTTCTGGGCTTTGGCTTCCTCATCTGCTCTTCAAAATATTACATAAATTAATTCATAGATGTAAAGGTTTTAGAGCAGAGATTGGCATAGCATAAGCACACCAAAAGTAGAAACAATTATTATCATCCTTTCAACTCTTTGGCGTTCCATCCTCAACCTCTAATAACCTCACCTCAAATATCATTCAGAAAACAGAAGCCCTCAGATGGATACTTTCTTGTCCTCCAGCTACCAGATAAACAAACCCTCCAGCTCCACCATCCATTTTCTCTTTTCTCCTGCTAACACCAAGGAATTAATTGCTCCTTATTTTATTGAAGGGTAATGTCTCCCCACTTCACTTAGGGATTCCATTCCTATTTGACCATGACGGAAATCACAAGATATTGCTACACTTGGATGGGACAGGGTCCTAACAGCTGCTCCTCCCTCCTTCTATGGTAAAAGAAACTGACTTTCAGCTAGGCACATAGATACTAAGAATAAAGGCTGTATTGCCCAGTCTCCTTTGCAGCTCAGCAAGACCATGTGGCCAGGTTCTGGTTAATATGACTTGAAATAAAGGGATATGAGTAACCTCTGGGGCATAGCCTTAGAAGGACGGCTTGCTCCTTTATTGCCCTTGCTTCCATCCTGATGCTTGGAGTGTGGACCCCCTAGACAAGGACCCTAGACATGGAGGAACAAGCTGTATGAACAATCTTGTATAGCAGAACAATCATTTCAGCTCTAGAACAATTATCTTGGGCTATTAATTGCAGAGGAAATAACCTTCTTTCTTATTTAACCACTGCTACTCAAGGTCTCCCTTACATTCAGCCAAACCTATATACTAATGAATACACTCAAACTTCTCACTCCTCTGCGGGCCCTCTCTCCATCTCCAAACTCTTAGTCTCTATCAGATAGAGCTCTATGGCAAACACACACGATCTGGTGTCTTCCATCTGTAAAAGACGCGTTCTTGATCCCATATGCCCCCAGCACCATTTCTTTACTCCTTTCCCAAGCAAAACTTCTCAAAATGTCATCAGCACTGTTCTACTTCCCCTTGTTCACCTCTTTGCTTCACCCAAATTGGCCTCTCGAGTCCCTGAAGCCCCACTGGGACTGCTCTTTCTGAGGTCGCGGTGCCTTCCGTGTTACAAGCCCAGAGGTATCCTCCTTTCTCTAATCATTTAGCCACCCCATGGCTTTACACAGGGGGAGTTATTTCCCCTTTCTTGATGCACCCTCTTCTCTAGCTTCTGCGACACCACAACTTCCTGGATTTCCTTCTACCTCCTTTCTGATCAGCCCCTTCCTGGGGCTCTTCCCATGTTCCTGCTCAAGTTTTCGAGTCCCTCAGTACTTAGTCCTAGGGCTCCTTCTCCCCTAGCTCAATATTCTGTCCCTAGGAGACATCCCCCCATCACTTCTAATACTCCCTCGAGGAAGACACTCACATTTATATTTCAGCCCAGTCTGCTCCTGGGCTCTATAGGCAAGCAATGTCTCCCATGTAACATGTCCAAAACACAAGTCTTCCTTCCCAGCATCCAGCACTGGCTACTGAGGACTCTTTTCTATTCCATTAAATGGCATGCTATAGTCAAACACCCGGGATCCATCTCAGTTACTCCCTTTCCAATCCATACAGTCCCCACACCCAATCCATACACAAATCAAGCCCCACTGGTTTTGCCTTGAAATCCATTTGGTAGCCTTCCCATTCTCTGCACGCTCCTTTCCACCACCTACTCTAAGCCCCTATCCTCTTTCTTCTGGACTACTCTTGTAATCTTAACTAGTCTCCCTTAAGTCACTCGCATGCCCTCTCAACTCCTTCTCCAAACGGCAGCCAGAAAGATCTTTCAAACATGTAAAGATGATCTTGTCATTCCCGTGTCCACTCCACCGGGGCTTCCCATTGTCCCTTCCTGCAGCATGTAAATTCTGCACACCCTGGCTTCTGAGGGTTGGACAGGACCCAACCCTCACGCTGCTCAGAGCCTTAGGGACATGCCTAGAGCCACTGGTTTAACTTAAAAACAAAGATAAGGCTGAAGTGAGAGCCAGTTGGTTCCTAGGCTGGAGAAATGTATGGAAGAGTGAAGACTGCATGGGAGCCTTCGGGTATCTCTGAAGGTTTTGTTGGAGTCGGTCGAGCTGATGTCCCATCAGTATTAAGGATATTAACAATAACACCAGCCGGGCACAGTGGCTCGCGCCTGTAATCCCAGCACTCTGGGACGCCGAGGTGGGGGGATCACAAGGTCAAGAGATCAAGACCATCCTGGTCAACATGGTGAAACCCCGTCTCTACTAAAAATACAAAAATTAGCCAGGCATGGTGGTGCACACCTGTACTACCAGCTACTTAGGAGGCTGAGGCAGGAGAATCGCTTGAACCTGGGAGGTAGAGGTTGCAGTGAGCCAAGATCATGCCACTGCATTCCAGCCCAACGACAGAGCGAGACTCTGTCTCAAAAAACAAAAACAAAACCACAAAAATAACACCAAGGATATTAATAATAGTACCAATAATAATTTATTCCAACTGTGCAGTGTGTGCCAGGGCTTGCATTCATTTCAAAGTGTGACCCCGTTGAATTCTCAAGACAGATCTGTGAGGTGGGTGTGCTTATCCCTACAGCACCAGAGACTGACCTCGCCAAGGCCAGATGCAGCAGGTGTCCATCGAGATCACACAGCCGGTGTGCTGCAAAGCCCCACCAACCTCATCACCATGCTTGCGTTCCTACAGCATCATGTGTCCTCCCATTTGGGAATTTCTGTGCTCTGGGTCTGGGTGTCAGTGCTAAATGGCCCAGGGCGAGGAGCGTGTCAGTACTTCTGAGGATGCCCAGGCTCCACCAAGTTTCCTGACCCATGCTCTCAGGGAAATACCAGGCCACTTTAATATTCTCCCAAAGCCTGTTCTCCCATTCTTTCCTATCTTAGTAAAGGGCACCACTGAATCTCCGGAAATTATCCTAACTTGATTTTAACATGTAGTAGTGGTCCTTGAAAGCCCTTTTCCCTTGGATGCAACAAATCAACAGGTCTTACAGCCCCTGTAACCTTTTGCTAAAGTGTATCCCCAATCCACTGACTTCACCCTGTCTAAGCCACTATCACTTTCAACAGATCTGAGAAAAAAGGCTCCTTGTTTCCAAATCTGCCCTCTTTAGAATGTAACTGGAAAAAACTTATAAAAATATCAATCCACAGAGCAACTGGAAAAACCTTTAAAAAAAAAACAATCTGGAGGACGGGCGCGGTGGCTCACGCCTGTAATCCCAACACTTTGGGAGGCTGCGGCAGACGGATCACCTGAGGTTGGGAGTTCGAGACCAGCCTGACGAACATGGAGAAACCCCATCTCTACTAAAAATACAAAAATTAGCCGGGCATGGTGCGGGCACCTGTAGTCCCTGCTACTCGGGAAGCTGAAGCAGGAGAATCACTTGAACCCAGGAAGCGGAGGTTGCAGTGAGCCGAGATCACACCATTGCACTCCAGCCTGGGCAACAAGCGTGAAATTCCATCTCAAAAAAAAAAAAAAAAAATCAATCTGATAATGGCTCCTGCTTAAAACCCTCCAATGACTTCTCACCGCATGGGGAATTTAATCACAGTCAAGTTTATGTATCCCATCGGAACGATGCAAGTTTATCTCTTCTCCTTGCATGCTGCATCCCCTGCCCGCCACCACGAGTCTCTGGTTCCTTAAACGCACCCTGTTCACTCCCATTTCAGGACCATTGCTCAATATAATCCTGCAACTGGAATTTTCTTCCCCAGGATCTTTGCATGTCATTCCCTCTGTTGCTAGGTTACTGAGATCTCAATGTAAATGTTACGTCCTGACAGAGGCTGCCGTGCGCTGAATTGTGTGCTCCCCAAAATTCATATATATGTTAAATTAATTATTATTGTACTTTATATTCTAGGATACATGTGCGGAACGTGCAGATTTGTTACATGGGTATACATGTGCCATGGTGGTTTCCTGCACCTATCAAGCCATCATTTGAACAATGAGAACACATGGACATAGGGAGGGGAACACCACATACCAGGGCCTGTCACGGGGTAGGGGAAAGGGGAGGGAGAGCATCACGACAAAATTCATATGTTAACGCCCTAACCCTCAGTACCTAAGAATGTGACTATATTTGGAGATAGGGCATCAAAGAGATAATTAAGTTAAATGAGATCTTTGGAGGTGGAGGTGCAGGAGTGGGGAGATGGTCAAATTATATACAATTTCGGTTAGCAGGAATAAGTGCAAGAGATCTATTGCATTGCGGTTCTGTTCTTAAACACTGTTAAGACAGTAGATTTTCAGTGTCCTAACAACAAAAGAATGATGGGTATGTGAGGCAACGCATATGCCAACTGGCTTGGATCAGCCATTCCACAATGCACGCATATTTCAGAACAGTACCATCTATACAGAAAATTTTTATCAGTTACAATAAATAAATAAATAGTTTTAAAATGAGGACTTTGGGTGGGCCCTAATCCAATTGAACTGATGTCTCCCTAAAAGAGGAGGTTAGGACACAGACGTGCACACACAGAGGGGTGGCCATGTGAGGACACAGGGAGAAGGCGGCCACCTACAAGTCCAGGACAGAGGCCTCGGAAGAAACCCACCCTGCCCAAATCTTGATCTTGGATTTCAACCTCCAGAATGGTAAGGAAATAAACCCGTGGTGTGTTGTGGTTGTTGCTGTTATTTGGAGACACAGTCCGTCACCCAGGCTGGAGTGCAGTGGCACAATCTCGGCTCACTGCAACCTCCTCCCGGGTTCAAGTAATTCTCCTGCCTCAGCCTCCTGAGTAGCTGAGACTACAGGCGCCCACCACCACGCCCAGCTAATTTCTGTATTTTTAGTAGAGGCAGGGTTTCTCCTGTTGGCCAGGATGGTCTCGATCTCCTGACCTCGTGATCCGCCCGTCTCGGCCTCCCAAAGTGCTGAGATTATGGGTGTGAGCCACCGAAATTCATGTTGTTTAAGTCACCTAGTCTCTGGTAGTTTGTTATGGCAGCCCTAGCAATTAATGCAGAGGCCTTCCCTGCCCACCCAGTCTCGAGAAGCCACCAGTAACTTACGATCGCATCCTCTATTTCAATTATATGCATGGGAGGTATCACTCTGGTCTTGCCCTGTGTGTTTATTCTCTCTCCCCGTCCCGAACTCTCACTCCCTAAGGGCAGCTATATGCTCGTACCCCTTGAATCGCCCACTACTGTGCCTGTCACCTGGAAGTTCCTGAATACATAGGGACGGGATTATTTAGAATAAATAATTTATTAATACATTATTTATTTTAGAATAAATTAAGATTATATTAACATTCTACTTAGAATAAACTGGGCACCCCAGTTTATTCTAAATAAAGCTAAAGACAGAAGAGGAAGGGAGGAAGGAGGTACAGAAGAGGCACCCAGTAGAATAAAAATAAGCTGGATATCTTCCAAATCACTGGGGAATTAAAAAAAAAAAAGGCAGAAATGGAAAAAGAATCAAAGGAAAACAATAAGGAAGAATTTTTTTTTAATGGAAAGCAAGATAAAAATAAAATAAAAATATAGGAACCGAGCGTAATGGTTATCAAATAAATATGCAAAGGCTTAACTCCTCCGTTACAATAAAAGCCTCTCCTATAGGGATACAAAAGAAAATCTTGCCATAAACTGTAAAAGAAATGTACCTAAAATATATGTAAAGATTAACTAAGAGGGATGAGCAAAAATATAAGAGAAGAATGGAAACTAGCAGAAACTCAGGGCTGGCATCATCAGCGACACAGCGTGACACATTCAAGGCGAAGAACATGGGGGATGAGAGTGCATCCCCCGCAGTAGACACGAAAGTCCCATACACTCTCACATATCAGTATCATAAACATAGGTTAGCCTGGATGCAACTGCCAATATTTCATTGTTTTGACCTAGGAAACCAGCAATTTTCCACGGCATAACGCAAGAAAACACAAAACACAATCACAGTGGAAGAAATTAACACATTCCTATCAACTTTAATCAAGAGAACAAAAATAAATATGTAGAGAGAGAAAGAGAGAGAGAAAATATTTGAGGCTGGGTGTGGTGGCTCACGCCTGTAATCCCAGCACTTTGGGAGGCTGAAGCAGGTGGATCACAAGGTCGGGAGATCGAGACCATCCTGGCTAACACGGTGAAACCCCGTCTCTACTAAAATTACAAAAAATTAGCAGAGCGGGGTGATGGGCGCCTGTAATCCCAGTTACTCAGGAGGCTGAGGTAGGAGAATGGCGTGAACCCGGGGAGGTGGAGCTTGCAGTGAGTCGAGATCGTGCCACTGCGCCATGAGAACGATCTTGGCTCACCGCACTCCAGCCTGGGTGACAGAGTGAGACTCTGTCTCAAAAAAAAAAAAAAAAAAGTTTGAATAACATGATCAAGACACTTTCTCCTAACTATGATATATTAATTACACATTGTAAACAGATACTCTTAAGTGCCCATACAATAGCTACTAAAATTAATTGTATCATACGCCATGCATACATACACAAAAACTGAACATTTCCAAAATTGGGTATGATCTAGGTCACAGAATCTACCTAAAATGCAATAAAATTAGACATTAATAAGAAAACATGAACAAACAAAGAGCCAAATCGATTGACATTGAAGAAAAAAAGTCTTTATCGAGTAACCTTTGGGCAAAAGTATAATTCAAAACAACCACCACAGATATTCAGAACATACCAGTAACAAAAATATTACATACGAAAACATCGAGGATTCAGTTACACTTACCGTTAGGAAAGAACTTACAGCTGCAAGTTCTTTTAGATTTAAGAGGAAACAATAAATTAATTAGTAATCCAACACTAATTTGTAGACTAACTGGTTCTATCAAACAACTAATTAAATCTTTAGCAACTTCAGTCAGAAATAAGAGAGAGCACAAGCACTCAGTGATACAAAACAAAAAAGGTATATAATCAGTGATCCAGAAGAGCTATTTCAGAATCAGAGGCTGTGTGCAGCTCTATGCCAATAAACTCAATGGCATCGGAATGATTTTCTTTGAAAGTACAATTGCCAAAACTAATTCAAACTGAGAAGAAAGTCTGAAAGTTGTGCTAATTATAGAATAAATGGAAAATATTGTGTGTGTGTGTGTATATATATATGTGCATATATATATTTGTATGTATATTTATATTTTTAAAGATTCTTTTCCAGGGCAATTTCACATGTAAGCTCCTTCAAAATTTCTTGGAACAGAACATACCGGGGAAGGGGTGGTAACGGAGATGGAGGATGGAAAAAGAAAACTTCCAATTCATTTTGCAAAGCTAGCAAAACTTTGATTTCAAACCTTAACAAAGCTATCTCTGAAAAATCACGATAGAGGACAGTTTAACTCAGGAAAATAGATGCATATACTCTAAATAAAATACTAGAAAATAAAACCTAGCATTATTTCAAAAGGGTGACAAACTTTTGACAAAATTGGTTTTATATTCCAAGAAAGGCAATTATATCAATGCTAACATATCATTACATTAACAGTTGAAAGAAAAATATAAGTAATTATTTAAATAGATATCCCCTTAAGAAAGGCAGGAGTCAAAATTCAACATCCATTCTCAATAGAAAAATAAATCTTAATGACAGGAAATTAGAGTATACCTCTTTACCATGACAAAAATATAATAATAACAAAAACATCTGTTGTGTTTTATTATTTGAAAGATTCTGTGTTAAATGTTTTACCATGTTTGTGAATCCTCAGTTAAGATCAATTACAAATCAACAGTCACCACCAGGCAAAATGAACCACACAAAGAACGATTTCCACTGTAGTGAGACATGAGACACTGACACAAACTGTCCTCAGTATCATTTAGCCTCATTTCGCATCAGCCAGTGCAATCAAACAAGAAAAATAAATAAAAGGTAAGAACAGTTAAAAGCAAGAGGCAAGATCATCATTGTTATCAGATGATAAGAATATAGATCTAGAAAACCCAAGAAAATCAGGGGAAGAAAATGGAAACTAATAAGAATCTTCAAGAAGGTTGACAATGACAGAATTCGCAACAGGAATATTGTGTAAAGTAGAATCTTATTCTAAAAATGTAGGTATATATGCAAATAAAGACCAAAATGTAAACTAGTGGTTTTGAGTAAGATTATGAGTAGTTTTTGTTGTTGTTGTTGTTGTTAAATAGAGACATATCTTGCTACGTTGCCCAGGCTGGAGTGCAGTGGCTACTCACAGGCAGACTATAAGAATTAATATTTTAATATATCAGCAATAATTAGTTAGAGAAGGAAGAAAAAGAGAAAGAGAGAAGAAAACAGTGATCTTATTTACAATTATAAAAGCTATATAAAATACCTGCTGTTTTAGGAGTAAAAAATTTTTTATTAAAGTTATTTATTGAAGCACTGTTTGTAACAGTGAAAAAAAGACTACTATCTTCCATGGCCAACAGCAGAGTACTCACTGAATAAATTATGCTTTAGCCACATGAAAAGGTCCTATGCAGCAATAAAAGAAGGTTTTGCAACTAGCTGGGTATTTGGTGAGATTAAGGAAGTACTGATCATTTATTTAAGGGAGACAATGGCATTGTGGATGTATTTTTTAAAGGGTCCTTTTCTTTTGAGATTCATCCTTAAGATGTCACAGATGAAATGAAGTGATATCTGGAATTTGCTTCAAAATAATCAGGGTGCTAGTGATGTGTGTATGACTGGGGAGTAATGGTGGGGCTCCAGATGAACAGGATTAGCTGAGCGGACAATTTTTGAAGTTGGGTGATAGAGCATGGAGGTTCATTAGACATACTATTCTTTCTACTTTTATATGTGCTTGAAATTTTCCATAGCAAAGAAAAAGCTGTTACTAATAATGATCTACATGCATAGCTTGTTTTTTATGTTCTTTTATGTTTATTAATGTGTAAACATATTTGTGATATATTATTCAGTGAGAAGATCAAGGGCCTTCCTTCTTTCCTTCCCTCCCCTCCACCTTCCCTTCCCTCCACCTTCCCTTCTCCTTCTCCTTCCCTTCCCTTCTCCTTCCCCTTCCTCTTCCCCCCTTCCTTCCTTCTTCCTTCCTTCCCTCCTTCCTCTCTATTTCATTTTATTTCATTTTATTTTATTTTATTTTATGAGACAGAGTCTCACTCTGTCATCCAGGCTTGAGCGCAGTGGCGCGATCTGGGCTCACTGCAACCTCCACTTCTCAGGTTTACACCATTCTCCTGCCTCAGCCTCCCGAGTAGCTGAGACTACAGGTGCCCGCTACCACTCCCGGCTAATTTTTTGTATTTTTAGTAGAGACGGGGTTTCACTGTGTTAGCCAGGATGGTCTTGATCTCCTGACCTCGTGATCCACCCGCCTCAGCCTCCCAAAGTGCTGGGATTACAGGCGTGAGCCACCGCGCCTGGCCTCTCTTTCTTCTTTCTGACAAGGTCGCTCTGTCACCCAGGCTAGAATGCAATGGTGTAATCAATAGCTCACTGCAGTCTCAACCTTATGGACTCAAGTTATCCTCCTACCTCAGCCTCCCAACAGCTGGGACCACAGGTGCACATCACTGCTCTGCTAATTTATAGAGATGAAGTCTCGCCATTTTGACTAAGATGGTCTCCAACTCCTGGGCTCATGTGATCCTCCTGCCTTGGACTCCTAAAGTGCTGAGATTACAGGCATGAGCCACTGTGTCTGGCCAGGGAAGAGAAAATTTTGAAATATTGTATAAAGTAGAATCTCATTCTAAAAATTTACAGATATATACAAGTAAAAACCAAAAGGTAAACCAGGGATTTTGAGTAAAATTATGAGTAGTTTTTTCCTTCCTTCCTTCCTTCCTTTCTTTTTCTTTTCTTTTCTTTTTAATTTTCTTTCCTTTTCTCTCTTTCTCTCTTTCTCTTTCTCTTTCTTCCTTTCTTTCATTTTTTATTTTTTTGTTGTTGTTTTTAAGTGACAGTCTCTCTGTGTTGCCCAGGCTGGAGTGCAGTGGCTACTCACAGGTACAATCATTACACACTACAGCCTCAAACTCCTGGTCTCCAGTGATCCTCCCACCTCAGCCTCCCAAGTAACTGAGACTACAAGCCCAGGCCACCATGCCTGCCTATTTTTTTCTTTTGCTCACTGGATTTTCACATGCTTCTAAAATGAAAATATTTTAATTGAGTAATAAAAATCATTAAAGTAAAAAAGATGGGGAAAATAGGAATAGGAGCCATATTCAACAAGAATATAGAATAGTCACGTCTGCTGGTCAACCTGCTTCCTTCCTCACATCAATAAACTTAAACCAAAATATTCATGTTCCCAGGCATTCAGGACATCGCCTTTTCTTTTCTATCATTCTGATAAGCACTGGAATTATTTCTCCTGAATCCTCCTTCCAAGGCTGGATGCATTGTTCTGCCTCTAAGAGGTTCCCAATTCATGTCATTTAAATAAGTAAACACATTTTGAGATTCTGGACAAAATATCCTGGGGTCCTATAAGGTCTGAATAGACATTTCACCCAATGAAAGAGCCTTCCTCTGAACTGGGATCTGGTTCCTTTGGAGAGAAGCTGAAGTTAGTCCTGACTCCCATGTGAGAAAAGCTTTCTCTGATTCCCCAGCAACATCTCTTTCCTAGTAACAGCTATGATTTTCCTTACATACATTCCAGCATCATTCAAATGCATAACCTTGGTCAAGGGCAGAATGAGTGGAGTGCAACCTAGAGGTACAAGCCAAGAACTATAGGAGAAAGGGAGGGAGCAGAATGAAGGCAGTAGATGTATCACAGGAGGCTTCCCAGAGGAAGTGGCATTTCAGTAAGTCTTAGGGGATAAGGCTTCCATAGGTGGTCAAGGGGTATGGGAATTCCTAGGGCAGAGAATAGCTAAAACAAAGGCACAGAATTGTGTAAGCCCAGGATGTGTGGATGTGTGCCCTTAGAACCTGTTCCTGAATCTTCAGTAGGCAAAGATGCACAGATATGCCCTAGTCCCTCATACGGTCTGGTCTGTGGAGTAGATGACAGACGGGCAGGGGGTGGGGCTACTCTGAAAAACAAGGCCCCCCTTGTTCCAGGCACACTCATTCCTGCTGAGGTGGCAAGTGGTACAGTTCACAGTCAAGGATGCATTTCCTACATGGGGCCTCACCTACAAGGTCAGGAGTTTGAGACCATCCTGGCTAACACAGTGAAAGCTTGCCTCCTCTAAAAATATAAAAAATTAGCCAGGCGTGGTGGCATGCACCTGTAATCCCAGCTACTCGGGAGGCTGAGGCAGGAGAATCACTTTAACCCAGGAGACTGAGGTTGCAGTGAGCCAAGATCGCACCATTGCACTCCTGCCTGGGCTACAGAGCAGGGATTCCATCTCAAAAGAAAGAGAGAGACACACAGAGCCGTACCACCAGCACCACCCTGCCTCTTATTCCAAGCACTGTCACTGCAGCCACAAGCTTCTACAAAGTGCACAAGAGCCCCTTCCCAGCTACGCTAATCTGTGTCTTGACCACAGGTTTTCATAGTAAACACACACCTCTACAGCACGGGCGCACAGGCTGTACAAGCCCAGGGGCAAAAAGGGAAACTGATTCCTGTCACATCAGTCCCTCGCTCAAAGTAAGCTCTCATTAAATGCATACTGGATCAAACTCGATTAATTCCACAAAGGCCTCCAAGCTATTAGTAGGATTCATTTCTTAAAAGGTGTCACCATCATTATTTCAAACAATAAAACTACTCCCGTTCTCCCCTTTTTAAGACAAAACTTTTCCCAACTGCAAGGCAAGATTTGCTCCTCTCAAGGATTGAGGGGTGGTGGGATATGTCCCCCAGATGCGTCATTTGCAACAAGCTGAAGGGAAGGAAGCAAATGGCAGCAACTCCTGCAAAAATCATGCGACACCTCCAAGTCTCAGGATGAGGAATCCATCCCCGTCTGTCTGACACACCACATGGGATGTGCAAACCTAATCCCAGCTCAGGCTTCTAACAACTCATTTGAAGTTCCTCGGATCAAACTGGAATAAGCAGATACCCTAACTGCGGAGCCTCATCCAGGAAGATTTACTTCTGGCGTGTATGTGTGTATAGGAGCACATGTATCAATTAAACCTTGGAGTCAGTGCATATTTTCCAGGGTTTTCCCTTTGATGATTTCTTATCAGCCAAAAGACACACGTGTTAGCAAGATGGCCCGTGTTTAGCATCCTGAGCTGAGTGGCAGGCCACAGTGCCGGCTGGAGAGGGCTCAGTTAAGAAACCAAACAACTGAGTCGTCCTGGGGAAGCACATCAACTGCGGTTAGAAGAAGTAGAGGTGGACAGAGGAATGGAGCCCTGGACAAGGAGGATCTGGGTTGAACAGATCATTAAACTGTTTTGGTCTCAACCGTAAGAACTGTATCTCATGACTGCTGCAAAGGTTAAGTGGGATTCATGCCAGTGAAAATATAAAGTGCTGTAGAAGTCTAATATGGCATCAATAGAATCATTAAAAAAACAGGATGAATTCCAACGGACATCCAAATTACTATAGTATAGAGAACTTTGTTCAAATGAGCACATAATCAGAAGCCATTCCTCAGTGAGGAAGTTCAACTGGAACCCATCCATACAAAGAAAGAAGAAAATGCACTAAAAACATCCAAAAACATGGGGCAGACACTGGGAGTTACCTACCCAGTAGTCAACTTGTCCCCCTCTTTCCCTGCTAATAAATCCCACATTATTTAAGGCAGCAATATGTGCAGCTAAATGAGGGTCACTGACACTGCCCTTCTCCATTCCTGTTGCCTGGAATGTAGATAAAAAGCCTGGAGCTCAGGCAGCCATGTTGCAATCATGAGGTAACAAGCATAAAGATGGAAGCCAACCCTGTAAGGACGGTGGAAGAGAAAATGGAAAACGTCTGGTTCTCTGAAGGCATTGCTGAGCAACTAAACCGACTCCAGAAATGGCCTACTTTTGGACTTTTGACTAGGTATGAACATCAACCTTTATTTGGTTAAGCCACATAAAGTCTTCAGTTGTCTGTTACTTGAAGTTGAACATAATCCCAAATGATACAAATAATTCCCTTACTTTTGACTAGATAAGGTAGGGGGAGGGTCGTGCATGCCTATGTGTTTGTGAAAGTGCATGTAAATGTGTGTATGTCTGTGTGTGTGGTTTTGAGGTAGTCATATTAGAGTCAGTTTTCTAATGGAGGCTTTTCTGTGAAGCACAAGAGTTTCCAAACAAGGAAAACTTAGGAGAACTAAAAAGGAACTGGGGAACAACAACCCACCAAAAAACCTATCAAGTCTGAAGCACAAAGCACACAAAAAGCCTCAGCTAAATAACTCTATAGATTATTTTCCAATATGCCTCCTTAATAGCAATAGAAGCAATATAAGAGATAAGTTTCTCCACAGCACAGAACAGAACTGGAATTTTCCTGTTAGTCACTAAAGTTTTGTGTTCTTGAAACCCAAAACTGCACCTTACTTTCATTATATGCTTCTTCCCTATTCCAACAATAAAGGTGTCTGGCATCTGCAATGTTACATGGCATCTACACATTAGAAAATATTTACTGAGTTCATATGGCATGGTGCTAGGGTTATATATAAGTTTTGTGCAGTATCTGCTGACACCACTTTAATGTAATTGGCTTATTTTCCTTAATTCAGATTCAAAAGAACAGAAAAACCAGCATGTGCATGCATTTATTCAACATGAGGCTTTAGACCCACTTGATTTTAATTCTGTAGTAGACAAGTGGCTGTGCTTTAATAGGAGCAGGATGGAGAAGTAGAAAGAAAATCAGACCTTGAATCAGAAAACTTGAGTTGAAGTTTTGGTTTTAATATCTACTGGTGTTCAATGGTAGACAAATTGCTTAAACCTTCTGAATCTCCTTACAGAATCGCCTATTAAATGGAAACAATTACTTCTTCTTCAATAGGTTCACATGATGATTAACTGATACATATATATGTATATACATTAACAAACTACGTACATATATACTTGCTTTCAAAGAGTGCTATATAAATGCAATTTATTGCGTATTTTGTCTAAAAGAGTAATAAGTAACAGTTAATATTCATGTGGGCATACTTAATAAAGTTCAATCGTGAGAAGTAAGAGATTTTGACTTCACTTATCAAATGAAAAACTTGAAGATTGGGTTGGGACAATATCTAAGCCTGGTGCTCCAAATTCAATGATCTTTGCACTTCGCCAGATCAATGAAACTATCCTGGAACAAATCATATACAAACAGCAGAACTGTTTTTTAATGTAAACCTATTTTGAGCTCTCCACCCTATAAACCTGAATGTGGAATGTGGTTTTGGGGAAAATTGGAGTGAATGACTCCATCTAAATCCCAGTTTGCAGGCTCAAGTCTAAGTGAGGGCTCCTCCTCCCACTTGCTGCTTGGCAGCTGCCCCTCTGGGTTGGGGCTGGGCAGATGCTTATTCATTTGTGTCTCTGGGTTACAATGGTGAATATGCAGTGTGATAACAGATGGAATGCCATGTATCTGGATGAAGCTGGAAACCATCATTCTCAGCAAACTATCACAAGGACAGAAAACCAAACACCGCATGTTCTCACTCATAGGTGGGAACTGAACAATGAGATCACCTGGACACAGGGCGGGGAACATCATACACCGGGGCCTGTCGTGGGGTGGGAGGCTGGGGGAGGGATAGCATTAGGAGAAATACCTAATGTGAATGATGAGTTGATGGGTGCAGCAAACCAACATGACACATGTATACCTATGTATCAAACCTGCATGTTGTGCACATGTACCCTAGAACTTAAAGCATTAAAAAAAAGAAGAAAGAAAGAAAGAAATACCATGTATCTAGTCCAAATCCTTTGCCCTCTTGCCCCTTCCCTACCTTCTATGGAGGAAGAACTTTCCACCTGGTTGAATCAGTTCTAGAACTCTACTCTGATGCTAAAAATCTGGGCAACAAATGAACAAGAGAATTATGCAGAGCAAGAATGCCTACTGATTTACATAGTAAAAAGAGGTGGTAACACCTGTAGATGCACTTACGTTAAGTCTGGGGACCTCTTTTGAAAAAGGAGTATTTGGGGAAGCAGCTTCTGTGGCTACGAAGGGCACTGAGAGTGAGGAAGATGAGGAAAGATTTTGTAAAGATAATTTGGCCTGTACCACAAAAGTATCATAGATCCCTTTGGGTTTTCTTCCAAGAGACCGAGTAAAGGTTGAAATTGCTCTTAAAAGAAAAAAAAAAAAAAAAACTTTTATGTATTTGACCATTGCTTATTTAAACGTCACATCAATGCAAGAGAGCCAGCTGAAGTCACTTTTGCTTTGTGTGAGTTATATTTTGAGAATGTTCTAGGATCAGCGATGCTTTCAGGTACTTTTTAGTCATGCTTGGTTGTTCCAGAAAGAAACAGAGAAGCTGAATAGCCTTATACTTATTTTAAAAATTGAACTTGTAGTTTAAAATCTTCCTACAAAAAATAAACAAAAATTCTAGGCATTGATGTCTTCACTGGTAAAGTTCTACAAAAATTATTCCACAAGATTGAAGAGAAAAAAACATTTTTTGGCATATTTTATGAAGTCAGCATTACTCTGATACCAAACCAAAATGACAAGAAAACAGAACTATGGACCAATATGCTTTACAAACACAGACACAAAAAGTTCTTAACAAAATTTTAGCAAATAAAATATAATAACATACAAAAATGGTAAGACATTATGACCAAGTAGAATTTATCCTTGGAATGCAAGGTTAGTTTAACATTTGAAAACCAATCAATATAATTTTCCATATTAACAGGCTAAAAGGAAAAACTGTATCAACCTCTCAATAGATACAAAAGATGCACTTGACCCAATCCAACATCCATTCCTCATAAAAACTCTCTACAAACTAGCAATTAATGAAAACTCTTCCTATTTGATAAAGGGCATCTCCAAAAAACATAGAGCTAACATCACAAAGCAAAAGACTGCTTTCCCCCTAATATTAGAAAATAACTTGTCACCACTTTGACTCCACATTATACATGATATATTATATATTATATATATCACTGCTGGTGCAATAAAGCAAGAAAAAGAAATAAAAGGCATCTAAATAATAAGCAAAGAAGTAAAACTAGCTTTATTTGCAAATGGTATAATTGTAAAAATTCTAAAAATCTATGAAAAAGCTAATAAAACTGACAGGAGTATGCAAGTTTGCAGGATACAAGGTGATTCTATAAAAAGCAATTGTATTTTTATATACCACCAATAAACAATCAGAAACTGAAATGGTCAGTTCTTTAAGAAGGTGATTTTGAATGTGAATGTAAACACCACTATCATGATGTTGTCTCAGGAATTCCCTTTGAACAAATCCTGCCATTCAAGACCTCCAATTCTATTTCCAGCCCTCTTCTCTAACTTGCTCTCACACCATTCCCCCCATTGAGCATGCTGCTTCAAAAGGGCAGATCTATGCTCTCTCCTATGAGGGCTGATGTTTCTACCCTGATAGTTTTCCTTAAATCAACCCATTCCTATCTTGCTCAATTCCTCCACAGTTTTCTGACCATTCAAGTCTTATTTACCCTTCAAGGTCATAGTCAACATCCAACAGCTCTCAGGCTACCTCCTTGGACATTTGAACCTCTAGCACTAGGCCTGGTATGTAGCAGGCACTCAACAAAGCTGAAGAGAGTGAATGAACTTTCAGCATGCTCCTATTTATGTGGATGTCCATATACAATTCTCATCTGTACTCCTGAATTTATGCTAGTTTTTGTGTTGTATTGGAACCTCTCTCGCCGAACACCTACATGCAGCACCTGATTCTTAAGGATAATAAATGAACATTTCCATAATCAGTCTTGTGCATATTTTAAATTCTTACACAGCTATTATATTTAACTCTTCATATATATATACATCCTGTTTGTTTACTCAGATGGTAAGTTCTCAGTGGGCAGAGAATCCCCTCATTTGTAGCATTTGTTTGCACAGATTAATGACTCTCAATCTACCTGGAGTAAATTTCAATCACAGCCATCATATATCCTAAAGGTAGTTTCAAAACAAGACCTGCAAGGTGCTTAAGCAAACCTTTATGTAGCAACAACATAAACAGAAATGCCACCAAGGCTTGTTGATTCAGGGGCTCTTATTTAAGAAGGTTTATATAGGAAAACATTTTGTTCCTTCTTAGAAAAAGACAAGGCTCAGAACACCCAAGCAGCCCTTCTGACTCACTCGAGCCCACAGACCTGAGGGTGCTGGCCAGCCTCAGCTAAATCTTTATTGCCCTCAAAGTCACCACAAGCTTCTTTTACAGGAAAATCTAAGGAGCCAGGTGTTTGCCCAGAGCAGCCCTGAGAGTGTGAGCCTGCTAATGAAAACGGAAAATGCAGGTCATTTCCCTAGTCTCCTCTCTCTCTCCCCCTCTTTCTCTCTCTCTTTTTGCTCTTTGCTATTCTTGGTCACAGTGACCTTACGACTGTGAATAAAAAACAATAGAAGGGTGGGAGGCAATGTTCAACCAGGGGAGTTGGGAGAGCGTGTCTTATAAGCTCTTGTAACCACCGCAGGCACCACCACAACAAACTGTTTGACCTTGAACAAGTCAATCAGCCTTCCTAAGCCTCTATTACCAAGGTGGTAATAGAAAGAATAATATTACTGACCTTATAGGATTCCCATCTAACAGCCTCTTAGGAAGAGGGCTCACATGAACCACAGGGCATTGCAGAGTTCCCTGTCCTGAAAACCACGGAGGAAATGGCCTGAGATCACTCGGATTACTGTGTGACACTGATCCTAGCTCCCTAATAGCAATACTATTAAGGGCTACCATTTTGTGCACATCAAACGCGTTCCAGGACTGTCCTTGTTGCTTTATGTTTATTGTCTAGTACCTCTACCAGGGTCTAACAAGTTGATATGAATATTCTTAAGTAGAGCAAAGGAAGGAGAGGCCCAGCAAGGTTAAGCAGTGTCTTTGCTCAAGGTTACACACCTCACCCTCTCTTTCTACTATGACAGTGCTTCTCTGGTTGCCCTGGAGCTGAAACTGTGGCCTGAGGAAGACCTGCAAGCCCTGAACTCCCACCTAGGACTTTTGCAAACAATTGCAGGAAGTGTGTTTGTAGCTGCACTGCAAGGACTCAAGTCAGCAACCCCAAACTGGCCACTCAGGAGGACTCCATCGCACTTACAAGACTTTGCTGTTTTAGCTTCTTTCTGTGGAAAACACGAGGCTGCTTCTCTGCAGCTCACTCTTAAATGCCCCCAAAGTGCACCCCGGCCTCTCCAAGCCTTGACTGGCAGCGTCTCTGCCTGCCTCGGCCACCCAGCTCCACCTTCCTGCCCTGCCCCGCCTCCTCAGAAGCCCCATTTCCTTTAATCTAATTCTTATGGGGAAAGAAACGCCACGTTTATTAAAGTGTAGGCTTATCTATTTCATCACAGATCTAAGCCACGGTGATAAATCCCTAAGCTAAACACACACAAAGGGAAATACGAAGCTTGAATACAGAGCGGAATAAAGAAACAGGGCAGGGATAAATGTGGCCTTCGCCCAGCTGCTAGCTGGCAGCCCACCCACAGTGGGGTCTTGATCTGGGAGAGGTTGCTCCTGCCTCCTCTCAGAGGTAGGCGGATGGAGCTGAGGCAGCGTCCGTATCAACATACTTTCTAGATGGCTCTGGCTAAACTTTCTCAAATGTTCTGGTTAGGAAAAACTGGCTCTGTTGCATCTTGTTAAACTTCTGAATAATCTAAATTGATTGCCTTCTCTTCATTCAGCACGTATGGGCGAGGAGACACAGGAGAACAGAGTCCAGAGCTCCTGAGAGTGCAGAGGCAGGGACCCAAAGATGAACAGGACACAGCCTCCGATGTCAGGGGGCTCAGTCGCGACACAGACTTAGGGACTGTCTGCAGGGATTTCCTCAATGCCTTGGCTTTGCTGTGGGGCAACATTCTGCAGCCTCCATATCAGAACCAAAATTAGAGAAAAACAGCATCCTTAGAGCTTTCACTAATCTCTCCAGGAGTCTCCCAGTGACCCTCCCCATTCTAAAGCATTCACAGTCCATCTAGTGACATAACTGCTCACATTCACAGTGGAAAACACAGAGGGTAGCCACAGCAGCTCACTTCACCTGATGTTTTTGATACCAACTGTTTGCGGTAGAAGCATTACACAGTCCCCTTGTGGGCCATACTGTGACACAAATCATTAATTGCCCCCCAGTAGCCATTCTTCTCTAGTCAAAGAACTCCTATTAATTGATCACTTGGCCACTGAAAAGAAAAACCACATTAGTTAATGTGATGTAAGTAGGAGTGGTATGACAACTTCAAGCAAGTGTTCTTAAAGAAATGAGGTATGATCTTCTTGGTCCTTTCTTCCTCCTGATGTCTGGAATGCAGACACGATGGCATGAGCTCAGGCAGCCATCTTGGGCTATGACACGGAAGGCAAATGCTTAGGAAGCCATAGCAACGAGATAGAAGGAAACTCGACACTGCCTGGACACTGTAGAGCCCATATCCTCCCTGAAGTGACTTCTTTTACAGAAGAGAGAAACTTCTCTTCTGTATCAGCAACTCTTACTTTAGATATTCCATTATTTGTGAGCATACATAATTATAATCACTGCCCTCTGTATAATGTATTAAATAAGAGCATTCATTTTGTCACTCATTTATTCAAGAAATAGTTACTGAATGCCTACTAAGTGCCAAGATCTGTGCAAAAGGCACTGGCACTGTGAATAGAGTGAGCAAAGCAGACATATCCCTGTACTCAAGGCACTTACAGTTCAATGCCTCATTGTCGATTTGCTTACCATTCTGATGAGATATGCCCATGGCTGCATTCAGGTCTAGATCTCTGGGAGAAGAAAGTCTGTATATGTACATGTGGGTGTGTGTGTGTGTGTGTGTGTGTGTGTGTGAGAGAGAGAGAGAGAGAGAGAGAGAGAGAGAGAGAGAGGGCAAGAAAGAAAGAGAAACCGTGGGTGAGGAGGGAGAAACCAGATTCTCTGACTTCCCTTGTAATTACTCTGGCAACATCCACTGGAGAACTGAATACCCCAGCTCAGTTCATCTGCCGACATGCAAACATTTCCAATTTTCCTTTGGGTAAGACCTCTCAGCTATTCATTCCAAGTCCTTGGACTGACCTGGTCATTCTCATCAACTGTTTGTTCTGGCCAAAAATCCTTGGAGTCGTCTGTGACTCCTGTCTTCCCCTCATACCCTCCATACAATCAATCAGCAAATGTTGTCATTTCTATCTACAAATAAATCCTGAACTCTCCTTTAGATACTAGTATTAAAACAATGACAAATTTCATAAATCTGGTAATTGTATCACAGTTATGTCAGTGAACATCCTTGAACTGAGAAGATACATATTGAAGTTGTCCTGAATGAAGAGTCATAATATTGGCAACTTGTTCTCACATGATTCAAAAACGATGATGATGATGATGGTGATGATGATGATGACGATGATGGTCATGGTGATGATGGTGTTGATAGCAGTGGTGATGATGACGGTGGTGATGGTGATGATGGTGGTGGTGATGTCAGTGGCAGTGGTGATGGTCATAGTGATGATGATGATGGTATTTGTGATGGTGTTGATGATAATGGTGGTGGTGGCAATGGCCAGGATGATGATGATGTTAAGGAAAAGGAGAGGGAGGAAGACAGAGAGATAAAGAGAAGCAAATATGTTACAATGTTAACAACTAGCAAGGGCATCTGGGTGTTCATTGTATCATTCCTGCAAGTATTCCATTGGTTTGAAATTGTTCAAAATAACAAGTTAAGAAAAATAAACACTGAAGAAAGTCTTTCTTACATCTTCCATCATTGACATCCCAGTCCAAGTCCCATCTCCCTCCCATCGCCCAGGTAAAGCAATAGCTTCCACTTCCTAGGCCACCTCCCCTCCAACGCCTTTGCCCCTCCAGAATCTAGTCTCAATCTGGTGCAGTGGCTCACACCTGTAATCCCAGCATTTTAGGAGGCTGAGACGGGAGGATCACTTGAGGTCAGGAGTTCAAGACCAGCCTGGTCGACATGGTAAAACCCTGTCTCTACTAAAAATACAAAAATGAGCCAGGCGTGGTGGCATGAGCCTGTAATTCCAGCTACTTGAGAGGCCGAGGCAGGAGAATTGCTTGAACCCAGGAGGCGGAGGTTGCAGTGAACAGAGATCGCACCACTGCACACTCCAGCTTGGGTGACAGAGCGAGACTCCATCTCAAAAAATAAATAAATAAATAAATAAATAAATAAATAAATAAATAAATAACAGAACCTAGTCTCAAGATGGTGGCCAGAATGATTATAAAAACCACATGTCAGATCCTACCTCTACTCTGCTATAAGCCCTACAAGAACTCCCATGACATCCAGAATGAAACTCAAGATGTAGTGTGACTACAGGCCCCCCATCTCTGACTTCTAGCCCTTAACATGTCTCTATCCCAGTTCTCTCTGCTCCAGCCGCTCTTGTCTGTTTTTCATACCAAGCAGGATTTCACTTCTGCCCTAAACACCCTTTCTCCAGATGGTCACACATGGCTCAATCATTTGAGTCTCGGCTTCAGTGATCCTTCCTCAAATCAGGTGACTTCCTCTCACTTCTCATCGCTTCCTACTTTCTTTTCTTGCTCTCTTTCTCTTCAAAGCCTTATTGCCCGATTTCAAGTATATGTCTGTGCGTTTATTTTCTGCCACCTCTAGCTGAACGTAAACACCATGAGACTAGAGACTTTGTTTTGTTCACTATATTGCTGATGCTTGACATCCAATAAAGGACCAAAATCACTTTTGAATGAATGAAGGAATCCATGAATCTGGAGTCCCATCTTGCCATCCTCCTCCTCTGGCTCTCAAGGTGCTGCTAACGAACTGTGCTCCTCACACCTCCTCCTCTGTTGGTTTGTCACTGTAGACTCCCAAAAGCCTCCTCTCCAACCCCCGTTGGAGGGTCCAACCTTGCCCCATTCCCCTGCCATTAGAACAACTCAGTCATTTGCCACCTCCACAGCAGGGACCCCTACCCGCTCCCACACATCTTCTACCCCGCCAGGGACACAGTCCACATGTTTAATGGAAAAAAAAAAAAAATTCCTCCTGCTCAGAGCAGCCTTCCCCACTAGAACACAGAGTTCCAGTTCCTTCCTGGCTGTTGTCCTAAATCTTTAATCACTCTTGTCTGTTTACAGAAAAGCCACAACCAATCTTTCCAAAGGAATTGATCACTGTGCCCTTCTGCAAACCTTTAGTCTCTTACACATCACTGTTCTCCAGGCTCCTGTGGACCCCAGTTTTCCATCCTCCAGGAGTACCCTCCACCCTCCTCCTCACCCATTCAATCTTACCTGCCCTTCAAGCATTCGGTGACGCTCACCCTGACCACACAACCTCCCTCTGAGCGTTCTGAGCATGTGGCCTATAATTGTGGAGGGGCATCTGTAGGGTCAATTATCTTCTCGTGTTGTCTCAACTTTCTGCGCCTGGATTTAAGCTCCTGAGGCCAGGATTGTGTCTAATCCACCTTCCAGCTCCTGTAGGCCCTAACCAAGTGTTCAGCACACAGTTGGTGTGTCACATCTAGTTAGGGATGCCTCCATGCCGTCTCTCTCTCCATCTTTGGTTTCTCAAATAGCCTATGGACATTAAGCCTCTGAGGAAAAGACCACTAAACGCCACTCAGATGGACGCCAGGCTCTCCCTCCTGGTGAGAGCTCCCACGCTCCACATCCCTGGGGGCCAGGGGCATATGGCTGGTCTCCCTCGTGTCCTGCTGCTCAGGGCCGTCCTTGCCCAGTACCCTTTTGCTCTTGTCACTGCACCTCGCTCTGTCACTTCCTTCGTTTTGCCAACTCATGGAGGTAATTGCGAATTCTAACCCTGTCCTCCGTGCTCTGGCTTTCGCTCTCACCGGCAACTCGTTTTGGGAACAGCCCGGCCATATTCTAAACCCTCTGGCTCCCTGGGCATGGTGGTGAGTGATTAGTGAGCCAGCTCAGGGGTTCTCCTTTCTCCCCCGGCCACGTGGGGAGAGCAGGCTCTATCTGCCCCGACTCGGGCTTCCTCCTTGGTGGGAGGGGCAGGGGATGGGGTCCTCTCTGGCCAAGCCTGTGCAGCAGCCAGGCAGGACGAAGCCCTAAGAGTGGGACATGCTGGGCATAGCTGGTCCCACCATCACAAGGGCAGCCCCTCTGGCTTCTGGAAAGCTTTGCTTCTGGGCACACCCGTCCTTAAGGCAATCCTATGCTGGGAAAAGTCACTTATCTCCCAGGATAAGAACACAAGCGCTTAGCACTCACTTTCTTTTTTTTTTTTTTTTTTTTTTTTTTTTCTTATTTTTTGAGATGGAGTCTCGCTCTGCCACCCAGGCTGGAGTGCAGTGACCGGATCTCAGCTCACTGCAAGCTCCGCCTCCTGGGTTTACGCCATTCTCCTGCCTCAGCCTCCCGAGTAGCTGGGACTACAGGCGCCCACCACCTCGCCCGGCTAGTTTTTTGTATTTTTTTTTTTTTCAGTAGAGACGGGGTTTCACCATGTTAGCCAGAATGGTCTCGATCTCCTGACCTCGTGATCCTCCCGTCTCAGCCTCCCAAAGTGCTGGGATTACAGGCTTGAGCCACCGCGCCCGGCAGCACTCACTTTCTGAATGGCATAAAATGGGGAATTAACACTTCCTCTCAGGACAAGCCTGGCACTGAGAACAGAATGGTGATTTGGCCATAAGTTTTACCTGGGCTCTGACCCTGAGTCACGGAATCCCAAGAGAAGTGCAGCCAGTGAGAGAGTGAGTCCCGGATATTGACCTGCCTAGGTCAGACCCCACACCCTGACATCGACAAGTCGTGCACCTGCGGGCAGGCCGCCCATCATTCCATGTCGCTGTAGCCTCCTATCTACTGGAAGGGGGACAGTGCCTACACAAGGACTATGACAAGGAAGGCTCCTAGCCCAGGGCCTGGACACTCAGCCCTCAACAAATCCCAGCTACTGTTTCTATGATGACATGCGAAAAGTCGGACCTTGGAAGTTGCTAGGCCAGCCTTCCTCTCAAGCTGGAAATGCCCAACTTGCTCGCCTCCTCTGCTTCAAATCATCACGGAGTGAGCAGCTTGTTGCATGGCAAGGTGGCCTGACCTGGAGCAGGGGGGCTCACATCAGGAGAACGCCTGCCCTTGTGCTGAGCAAGAGTGGCCTCCTCTGGTGTCCTCCCCACGGCCCTAGATAAATGCACTGCAGCAAACGAGAAGTGTAGACAAACACTCCAGCCATGAAAACAGCTGGCATGCCACCCCCTTGCATCTGGATTCCAGGTTGTTTCAATGCAGCCTAAAGACATAGCTGTTTCCAGAGCTCTCAACTTGCTCTGTTCATTCACCCTAAACCCTCGTGACTCTCTCATATGACCTACTGTTCCCTGTGGGATTTACTGGGACTTCTGACCCAAATACGGGGTTTGCATCATGCTAGTCACTTTGTGAGTATTTACTGGACAGCCTGAGTATGCCAGGCTCTGAGCCAGGGATTGGAGATTGTCAGGTGAGCTATGCTGATACCAGACACACCTTAGAGAAACCAGACAGCCCAGAGGAAGTTAAGTCAATCTTCACAACAACACAAGCAGGAGAGTTTATACCCAGTTTACAGACCAGGAAAACTGAGGCATGGAAGGTTAAGTAAAATGATCACTACTTCCAGCTAGTGAAGGCAGAATGGGGTTCCAAACTGGGGCCAACAGTCCTAGTCAGCCCCCTCCACTGTGTCTCTGCAAGGACGGAGGAGCCCAGGGTGCCACGAAGGACCAGTGGAGAAACGCCTCCAGGCAGGGAGCCAGGGAAGTGAGAGCCATGTGGGGGCCTGGGAGATAAGGAACAGCAGGCTAGGCTGTGGGAAAGTGAACGAGAAGAGAACATTCCAGATCAAGCAAAGAGCAGAGCATGGCTGGGGAGCTGTAGAAGACAGAAAGTGCATCCCCATAACGACCCAAAAGTGTCTGAGTAGGCAGAGCTTTGGTGTCCGCGGAAGGAGTGGCAGAGTTTCTGATGGCAGAGACAAAAAAGCAGCTCTTCCCAGAATCCCCCAAAACTGTGGGAAGGAGGTTGCCTGGTAGTGGAACGCAGGAGATGGGCTGAGGAGGAGGTAAGGGGAGCTGACGGAGAGGCAGCAGGTGTAGATAAGTGTTTTGCAAAGCTCAGCTGTCAGGGAGAGAAGAGACGGGAAGAGTGTGAAACGGAGAGTGGGCTCATCCTATGTGAGGGTAAAGAGGCTGAACATATCCCCAGGCTGGAGGAGCAGAGCTGCTACAGAAGGGGGCAGGAGGGGAAAGGTGGAAGTCCAGGGAGCAAGGTTCTGTGGACCAGGAACAGATGGGGTCCCAGGCACAGAAGGGAAGGTGAGCTTTGGTCAGCAGAGGGGGTCTTGTTAAATGGAAGATGGGGCCGGTGTAGCTCATGCCTGTAATCCCAGCACTTTGGGAGGCTGAAGCAGGCAGATCACCTGAGGTCAGGAGTTTGAGACCAGCCTGGCCAGCATGGTGAAACTCTGTCTCTGCTAAAAATAAAAAAATAAAAAATAAAAAATTAGCCAGGCGTGGTGGTGGGCACCTGTAATTCCAGCTACTCGGGAGGCTGAGGCAGGAGAACTGCTTGAAGCTAGCAGGCAGAGGTTGCAGTGAGCTGAGATGGCGCCACTGAACTCTAGCCTGGGTGACAAGAGTGAAACTCCATCTCAAAATAAAATATAAATAAAATGGACCTTGGGGTATCTGCGCCCTGCAAGATATGTTGAATTCCGAGTCTGTCATCATCTGAGGATAGGCTGACCAATCCTCCCAGGGATGTTATTTGTAAATTTAATAACCATGCTTTCAACCTCATCACCTAAGTGATAGAAAACAGTCACTGAGAAGGTCAGGGCTGAGGAGAGCCAAAGTCTGCCCGGGTCCCTCTCTTCCTGCACCCCTCCCCTCCACACCTTTCTCTACCAGCTCTGTTCCTCCAGCATGGGCATGTTTTCATGTTTCCCCCCACCCTTCACCCCTCACATAGGATGAGCCTACCCTCCATTTCACAGCCTCCCCGCCTCTTCTCTCCCCGACAGCTAAGCTTTGCAAAACAGTTGTCTACACCTGCTACCTCTCCATTTGCACCCTGGAGACCCTGGGCCCCACTACAACATGATTCACTCATCAGCCCTCACGAGCCCTGGTTCAACCGGCTATAAAATCCAAATCAAGCAATACCTTGGCTCAAGTCTCAGGGAAGGAAAGAGGGGAATGGGACCTGACATTGACAGGGCACCTCCTGGGCTCACAGATCTGTGTTTGCCATCCATTCCCCTATGGAATCCCAGAGAGGGACGTGTCTCTGGTCGCATTCCACGTGAAAGGAAATGCCGCATGGAAGATGGCTAGGACTTTCAGAGAGGGGCCGACAAACTAGAGCCCACAGGCCAAACCCTGCCCATTACCTGCTACTGTAAATGACATTTTATGGAAACACGTCCAAATTTTATGAAAACACACATTCATTCATTTACTTATCATCTATGGCTGCTCTTGTGCTTCAAGGGCAGAACTGGATAGTTGCCACAGAGATCTTATGGCCTGCAGAGCCTAAAATATTGACGATCCAGCCCTTTCCAGAAAACGTTTGCCAACTCCTATTTCAGAGCCCTGGACTAAGGTCCAGGCTGTCCAAACCAAGGGGCAATTTGGTCTTTGGTTTGTCTTATTGTGAAACCTACAAGCTCTTTCCGCATCATCTTGCCCCCTCTATAGGAGGGTGTCTTCCTGTGGAAAGAGAAGTCAGAGAAAGTCATAGAAAGTTCTCTCATTAACCTGTGGTGTTCACTACTTGGCAACCAGGAAACAGAAATCAGATCATCACGCTTAAATAAACTCCTTGCCAAGCACGCCCGCTCACGCCTGTCATCCCAGAACTTTGGGAGGCCGAGGTGGGCAGATCACGAGCTCAGGAGTTCGAGACAAGGCTGACCAACATGGTGAAAGCCCGACTCTAGTAAAAATACAAAAATTAGCCAGGTGCGGTGGCGTGCACCTATAATCCCAGCTACTCAGGAGACTGAGGCAGGAGAATCTCTTGAACCCAGGAGGTGGAGGCTGCAGTGAGCCAAGATTGCACTATTGCACTCCAGCCTGGATGGCAGAGCAAGACTCTGTCTCTAAAAACATAAAAACTTACAAAATAAAAATAAATAGGTAAAATTAATTTTAACAATCAGTGCTTGACAGCCACATGTAGCTAGGAACCAATATATTGGACAGTGAAGACTTAAAATTGTCTTGCTCTTGTGTCAGATGTGCTTTGATTGCTTTCTATCTATATTTATGTCACCTCCCACTTAAGTGACCCCTGTGTGTCTCAGTTTCCTCACAGGCCAAGCATAATTCTGGCCAGCTAATCTCACCATCTCCATAGAGCTCCAAAACCTTATGAGGCTATCATCTCAGACTCCTCTAGAACAACAGTTCTGTTTCTTTCGGGGATGACTGAGAAAAGAAAAGTCCTACTTCCTACGAGACGCTGAGACTCATCAGAAGTTTCCCAGCTCAGCTGCACAACCCAAGTTTTCTGGCTTCATGGGTGGCCCTAAACCTGTCCCTGGGAACAGGGACTCTCTGGGCTACCTGGGCTTCCAAGGCACCCACGCTTTCTTAGCAGGGTATAAAGAACTGGGACAGCACCCTGGATGATAGTCTTCTGAGCCCAGCCATGGAAGCCGCCCAGTTCCTGGCTGCACTGACCCACGGGGTTCTGGGTCAGCCCCAGACAGGATGAGAGGGGCCATGGGGCTCGGTAAGAAGCCTGGTCAGGCCGGGCACGGTGGTTTACACCTATAATCCCAGCACTTTGGGAGTCCGAGGCGGGTGGATCATGAGGTCAAGAGATCGAGACCACCCTGGTCAACACAGTGAAACCCTGTCTCTACTAAAAATGCAAAAACTAGCCGGGTGTGGTGGTGGGTGCCTGTAGTCCCAGCTACTTGGGAGGCTGAGGCAGGAGAATCACTTGAACCTGGGAGGCAGAGGTTGCAATGGGCTGAGATTGCGCCACTGCACTCCAACCTGGGTGACAGAGCAAGACTCCATCAAAAAAAAAAACAACAACAACAACAACAACAACAACAAAAACCTGGGCACTGGACTCCAGGACCTTCTGGCTCAACCAGCTGGCTGGTGATCAGCCTATGCGCTAAGGGATGGACACCATACTTACTTTACAAAGACGGCTGCTACATGGGGTGCAGTCTTCAGTATGCAGCTGCATAACCAGTGCCTGTGCTTGGATCCTATGCCCATCCAAGTCAAGGACCATGTCATCCTTCATTCATTCCCTGAACCAACAGCTCTTGAGCAACTAGGATCTTCCAAGTGATGTTCTTGGTCCTAGGATACCACGATGATAGGAAGAGAAAACCCTTGTGAACCTGGGGCTTGAATTCTGATGGGGACAGATGATAAACACATGATCCGAAAAATGTATGATGTTAGATGATGTAAGTGCTCTAAGAAAAGTAAAGCCAGAGATGGTAACAGAGGAGAAGGTTAGGAAAGGCCTCTCCAGAACAGTGCTGTTTGAGCAAGATTCCACAAAACAAATACCTAGTGCTAGAAAATTTGAGGCTACAGGAACAGAGAGGGGAAACATCTCAATGCAAGAATACAAATGGCATGAGAAGAAACAGTGTGTCTGGAGAAGACTAGTGTGTCTGGAGCCTGGGAGGGACGCAGAAGGTAGTAGGGGTTGAGGTCAGAGAGGCATGGGGGGATGGATGGGAGCCAGGGCATGCAGGGCTGTGGCAGAGTGCCCCTCTGCCACCTGTTCAGCCTTCATTCTGGGTCTCCATGAAGCTTAGAGAGTCATGACCCTTGGCTCCCTTTGTCTGCCATTAATGGATATGGCTTTGACAACAGGCAGGATGACTGGCTGTTCTTTTATACAACTCACAGTGGTATGCAGATGGGCATGAATATTTACTGTCTCCAAATGATGTCACTCTTGATAAAGCGAATCTGGATATCAACATTCTGTAACCTCAGCACATGATCTCATTACTACTGCCAGGAATGGGTACCCCACTCTCCCCAGATGTCCCAGGACAGGCTCCTTAGGAGGGGGTGAGGTGAGGCAAACATGCTAAGTCTCTCCTACTTCCCATCTATGAAAAGCGAGCCCACAGCAAGCCTCTAAGGTGCTGGACTCAGGGAACTGCAATGCTCGGTATGGTGCATCTCTTCATGACTCCACTTGGTCCCTTAAACAAGCTTTTTATTTCTACTTATGCCTGCTTTTGCCCAGGGGTCTCCATTCGAAGCTCCATACTGACCCCCTGCCTCTCTCAGATGAGCCTGAGTCTTCCACTCCCTTCGGCCCCACCTGTTGAGAAGAGGACTGGTTACGACAGCCACACTCACTCTGCCTAACCAGTCTCCATCTTGCAGATCTTGATGTGAACCTACATTCAATAATCTTCAAAGAATCTCTTCCTTATTTGACAGCTTTCCTCCAGTTCCCTCAAAACTTTAAGAGCTCAGTTTGCAAAGTTTTCTGGACTGGAGAACCATGTGGGAAGTTGTTTTTGTTTGTTTCTTTTTTTAATATCAATGCCAGGTCCTACTATAGACCAAGTAAATCAGAATCTTTGGGATGGGGGCAGGCATTGGTATTTTCAGAATTCCCCACACGACTCCAATGTGTGACCAGGGCTGAGAATCACTGAGCTAAAAGAGGTCTTCTTCAACTTTATCATGTGTACAAATCCTCTGAGGATCCTGAATGCAGCTTCAGATTCAGTAGGTATGGGGAAGAGCCCAAGATTCTGCATTTCTAACAAGTTCCAATGGAATACAGTTGCTGCTGGTCCATGGACCACACTTTGAGTAGCAAGGGTCTGCAGGCAGCCAGATTTGAGGGGTAAGGGATGAAAGCAGGGTTCATTGGTTTTCTACATTCCAACCAAGTGTTCCGTATGTGGCAATCTTTAAAGCTGGAAAGGGGCTTCCTGGAAGAGTTGGGGTAAAAGGCTCTTATAGAAGGGGACAGGATTTTTCTGCTAATGTGGGATTAGAAACTCTCACATCTAAGAAATGTTACAGGATCCATTCGCTATTATGCATAAAGTGCCTAGCAGAGTACCCAATACATAGTAAGTTCTCAATCTGTGGTACTTGTGCTATTATTGTTTTCATTATTACTGCAGGACTCTCAACCCACATCCCAAACCAACCAAGCATGTGCTTTCAATGTCCAAAACTCTGACCAAGCCCCACAAATTACTTTCATCCCCAGAGGATGTGCCTCAGACAGCAGCCAACCACAGGAAGGCTTGAGTCCAGGGACCTTCATCCCAGACACAACCCCACGGACCCTGCCTGGTCTAAGGACACCAATGGATTGCCTTTGGTTCTTTCATTCATTTGATTCATCTTCCATGAGCTGTGGATGTGCCTCCATAGCCTGATCATGGCTAAGTCAGTGTTTGCTATGTATGGGGACCTGTCTTCAGTGCTTTATTTGGTTTAACTCATTATACAATTAAAACAACTCTGACCTACAGGTACGATTGGCTTCAATAGCAGACAAAGAAACTTGGAAAGACAAAGAATCTTGCCCAATATCACATACATAGTAAGAGACAGGGCCAAAAGGCAAACTGAGGAAGATACTTAAATGCTCAAGTTTTCCTGGTGCTTCTCAAACTCTAATTGCTAAGCAATTTCACCAAATTACAGGTTCTCATTCAGCAGGAGAGGTAGAGTCTGGGATTCTGCATTTCCCACAAGCTCTCAGGTGATGCTGATGTGGCTGACCCACCGAAACCATCTTGAGTATCAAAGCTACTCATATGCTCTGATGCCTACTGGTGTTACTGGATATCTTCCTTAATAGCCCCCTAAAAACTTACTACCATACTCCTACAACTGATGGTTTGTTGATTTGATGAGTGTCAAAATTACGGTAAATTTCCACTCTGAACACTTACGCAAAGTTCTGTTCAACTTCTGCTCAAACTGCAATATTTTGTGGCAAAGGATATCAACTGTTTGGAAAAGCATTGTGTCCATTATAATCTGTAGAAGCTGCAGCTTGTGATGAAATTGCTTTTAAATTTAAGCATCACAACTGAGAATGCTTTCTGGGCCAGGATACTATTCCCATCTCCAAGCGCAAAGTGAAGAGTTCCAATTTGAGAAATACAGGAGGAGAATTTCTTGAAACATAGAAGTGAATCATGTAACTGGAAGCTTTCCTTCTCAGCTCACTAGAAGAGATGAGGTATATAGAAACCAGAAGAAATGACAAATCTTCCTGCTCTGTGAAGGGTATTTAAGGGCAAATCCAGACTGTCCACCTAATCAGTCTGGATTCAGCGGTGGGGAACTAGCTCGCTTGAGAATGAGACAAAGAAAACCCAAACAGAGAGCGGGGAAGATAAACAACCAGGGGTGCTTTTGATGCCAGAGTGACCTGAAGTTTCAGAGTCACAACAAGGTTCTGGTGGAGACTGACTTCAAAGGATGAATCCTTGGAAAAATCAAAATATACTACTCAAAGGTGGTGGTAATACCAGAGTTGGATTCAACAGTGATCAGTGACAAAAAGGATTAGCTACAACGGTGTCTCTATGCAATTCCCACAGCCCAGTGACTCTCAAACTTAGTTCCACATTAGAATCACCTGGGAAGTGTTAGCCACCAGCACCCCCCACCCACCTCCATTCTCAGACCACACTTCTACATCAATTCAATCAGTCTCTGGGGGTGGGGCCGAGGCATCCTTAATTTTTAAAGATCCCCACTTGATTCCAATGTGCAGCCAAGTTTGAGAACCACTGGCTTAGGTTTTCAGTGTCTTCACTCATAAAATGAAGGAATCCTTCAGAACCAGTGATTCTCACCACTAGACACATGTTAGAATCACCTTGGGGAGATTGTTTAAAATACTAATGTGATGCCAACACCATCCCTAGAAATTCTGGTGATTCTGTGGAGCCCAGGCATCAGCATTTTTAAGATCTCCTCAGGTGATTCTAAAATGCATCCATGTAGATGACCACTGGTCCAGATGTTTTTACCAAGATTCCTTCTATTGCTTATGTTTTAAGGATCTATGGTGTTAAAGCTGAAAATGCATCTTAGACATTTTGCAAATGTGGAGTCCCCATCTTTACCTTTACAGCCGGGATTTTTAACTTTGGATGAATCTATTAACTCCCTTAAATCATATACAAACTGTTGGATGAATATAAATATGTATATGTATTTCTCAGGAGGCAGTGTCATCTCCTTTTATTAGGCTCTCAGAAGATTTAAGAATGCTATTTTAAAAGCAAATATTAGGTTTCTGACTTAATAAATTTAAGAAAAATAAAGAATAAATGGAAAATAAATTTGATCTCATCAGCACTTTTGCTATAGTTTGGATTTGGTCACATCCACTGCCACCTAGTGGTTATATATCCTTATTGCAGGCTTAGTTCAGATCACATTGCCCTTCCTCTGAAAACTACAGAGTAATAGATGTGAAGATTTCAGAGCCAAGTATCAAAGTAAAAGCTTTCTCTGGGACTAAGATTAGTACCAGTAAGAGGCTAGCTGGAAACACTCACTACAAGAGATGATTTCCCAAGCTGTACTTGTAAGGAGACTGTCCACTCAGATATTTTGGATTCATACCCTTAACTGGGTGAGGATATTATGGTTTCCTAGTTCTTACTATTGTTAATTATTTGCCTTGGCTTGAATCTTGTTTTTCTCTCTCACTAATCATGTAACCTTGGGAAAGTTACTTAGCCTTTCCATTCCTCACACAAAATGGGGATAATATAAGTATTTCTAAGATTGCTGTGGAGAATAAATAAGAAAATATACATAAAAGGCTCAGCATGACTCTTGGCACAGAACAAGATTCCAATAAATATTTAGGTTATATTACTGTTATTACTGATTTTTTAATTATTATTAACATCTCAGTGACCTTGTTCAAGTTACTAAATTTCCTTGAGCTTCATATATCGACCCGTATGACAAGGAAAATAAGCCCTGCCATTTCCTTCACAGTTATAGCAATGATAAGTACAAAAAGTAGAAGGTATATTGTTATTTTATGGCAACTCATCATACATCCAGGGAATCTACAGAGCACAGGAAAAGGACATGCAAAAATACAGATGTTAATTCTCATCCTCAGGAAGGAGCTCTTTGAGATCCCAGTAGTTGAGCAGGTTCTACAGTGGGGTACAGTAATTTATTGTCACATATCTAGCATCCTACTCAGCCTAAAGTTTCCCACCACATGGGTGAATGGATGGCCATACCCTGCTATGGATGCTGCAAGCTCCTTTATACCAGCCACTCACTAGGTCACACGTGCCTGAAATTGTCAGTTCGCATCCAGCCCAGACACTGACCAGCAACAGTCTTGCCCATTCCAAACTCACCCCAGGGAGAGAGTCCCAAAAATCTTTTGCAAGCCTGCCTGTCCATCAGAGAGTCGCTCATCTCACCATCATATGTCCACAACCTGCCCCACCAGAGCAGAAACATCTTGAAACCTCTCACCAGCCACAGCAAAGAATCAAGGTGCCCAACTGTTACTTACCTGGAGTCTGCTTGGCTGTACGCACAGGAGTGTAGTGGTTTTTGGAGGACGATCTGACCGGCGTGTTCTCTTTGGGAGAGGTATCGATAGCCGAGATAGTTTCTCTTTCACAGTGTGCTATGGGGATTGGTCCCTGTTGTCTTAAGATGTCAGCCAGAGCCCTAAACAAGGAGGAGATCACATAATGAGATTCACTGAGCAGGTGTGCACACCCATGAGGGGAGTTGGCTTACTTTCATATGCCCTTTGATTTACAGAGATGCAGGAAGAGAGAGAGACAGCGTTCAGCTCTCAATAGTCAGCTACATCTGGTGTTGGTCTCAGTGGGGGACACAGGGTAAAGGTTACCATGCCTGGAGGTACAAACTAAAAGGCTGGGGCTATGGTTTCTTTCCTTAATTCATTTCACGTTAGTAAACTCTGAGCCCTTTCAAAATACTGGCTCCCCAGATATCCACCTATGCCAGGCAGGTACCTATAGCAGTTGGCCAGTGGAATACCACTATGGTGAAGGGCTGAAACCATCGGCCTCAAATTCAGCAGCAGGTCACTAATATCAGGGGACCACTTCATCATCCAAAACCACACACTGAGTATCATGTACTAGATACTGGAGACCCAAATAAGTACAACACACAGCTCCTGTTATCAAGGAAGGGTATGATTGAGCTGCAAGGACAGGACATAGAGATGAAAAGATAAAAATCAAAACACGTGAATGGTGCAGACAGTCAAGACAACTGGAGTTTAGAGGAGGGAGCAATCACAAACACAGGGAAAAAATACACAGGAAGAAAGAGAGACAGGCAGAGACTCTGCCATAGCAGGAGAGACCCGTTCCCCTGCAAGAGGTCCAGGTACTCAAGAGAAAGCAGCTTTTGTTAACTCAGCGCCCAGCTTCAACAACCAAACATGCAGTGACTGAGGACACAGCATGCATCAGTCACTGAAGAGAGAGAGATCAATGGGACCCAATTCCTGCCATCTAGGGGCTCATAATTTAGGGGGAATTGCTCCCCTACTTGCTTTCAAACAGGATGCCCTCTGTGGGTATGACATGTGAGATACTCACTGGCAGTGGGGAACAGATGAGTATGGACAGCCACAAGAGACTACACCTGGATACTGTCACTTCAGAGCCAGGTCCCCAGTCCCCAATGCACTCCATTTTGCACATGCCAGGCAAAGACTCTTCCATTTTCCTAAGGGGTGTCTCTGAGGGGTGGGGCCCTGCCCAACCCAAGGCTTCCCTCTTACCAGGAGACCAGCTCCAACACTCTGGCTCCATGAAAAGTGACAACCGCAGCAGTTTAGAAACGCATCTGAGTAAACTGTAGGGGGAAGAATAGTTTCTTCACAAAATGGTCCTGCGACAACTAGATCACCACATGAAAAAGAAGGAAGTTGGATCCTTACCTCACACCATATAAAAAACTAACTCAAAATGGATTATATACCTAGATATTAGTCCCAAAACTATAAATCACACTGAGATACCCTTTCATACACACTAGGATAGCTATAACCGAAAAGTCACATAATACCAAGTGTTGGCAAGGAGGTAGAGAAATTTAATCCTTCATACACTGTTAGTGGGAATGGAAAACCCTGCAATCCCTTTGGTAAACAGTTTAGCACTTCCTCAAAACTGTGATGTTCCTTAAACGCAGAATTAACATATGGCCCAGCAAATCTACTAGGTATTCCCAAGAACAATGAACAACATATGTTGTATTAAACTTGTGTACAAAAGTTCAAAGCAGCAGTATTAATAATAGCCAAGGGGTAGATGCAACCCAAAAGTCCATCAACTGCTGAAGAGAAAAACAAAATGTGGTATATTCACACAATGGAATATTATTCAGTCATTTTAAAAAGGCATACTGACACATGCTATCACACAGATGGACCTTGAAAACATCATGCTAAGTAAAAGAAGCACACCGTAAAAGATCATGTTTCTATAACATACCCAGTTAGGTAAATCTGTAAAGACAGAAAGCAGAACTGTGGTTACCAGGGGCTGTCTCTAGGTCATGTGAGAAAATAAGAAAACAGTTTGTGCTATGAGATGTATCTTCTCCTGGGAGAGGGCTCCTGATGCCCAGTGGGCTGCACTGAGCTGGTCAGCACAGCCAAGAGAGAGGGATGTACAGCAAAAGGTGTTTCTCAAACAAGGGCTGCCTGACAGGCTACCTAAGGATGGGAACCCTGCCACATGTTGTAAAGTACATGGCAGCTAAGGAAATGCTCCTATTCCCACACCCATGTGTGACCATTTTCCAGGATCCTTCCTTTCCAGTACCCTCTGCCAACTAGGAAGGCAGCCCTCATTCCCAGACCACGTGGCCTTAAGAGTGAGTCCCTCTGCCTACTCTCCCTCCCTCCACTGGTGACCCCCCTCCTTGCTCCGGTTCCTCTCCATCTTCCATCCCCTTCTCTCCAGGGTGCTCAATAAATATTATTCTAATTCTGAAATGCGTGATCCTGGTCTCACCTAATTAATTTGAATACGCCGGAGGAAATGGGTTAAGGCCTGAGCTACTTTCTAACCGTAGGAAAGAAAATTGGTCACTGAGGAACCGCACAGCAGATTTTGTAAAAGAGTGGGCAGCAGCTTCCAGCATCTGAGAGAAGACAGTAGGGAGAGTCAGACAGTAGCAAACAGAGAGGGAGAGAAAGGAAGAGAAAGGGAGGGATAGGCGACAGAGGTCCAGAGAGAAAGAGAGGAGAGAAAACAGGTGGAGAGAGGAGAGAAATGGGAGATGGAGCCAAAGAGACAGAAGGAGAGTGAGAGGGGGTCTGAAACCCCAAGCAAGAGAGAGCAGGCGAGGTTCAGAGAAGAGAGTTAGTGAAAGTGACAGGCATCAGGAGACAGAGAGAGGATAGGAGGCAGAGTCCGAGGGACAAGTAAGCTGGCAGGAAGAGCAAGAGGGAGAGTAAGCCACAGAGAACCAAAGTGAAATCCAGAGATAAAATGCGATTCAGAAGAGACAGGTAAAAGGGGTTAGAGAGAGACATTCGGAGGGAAAGAGTCAGACAGAGAGAGACACACAGACGGCCAAGTGAGGGACTCAGGACAGGACAGGCTGTCAGCAGGGCCCTGTCACCCCCCATGTGGACGACAGATGTGTCTGATTTAGGAATCTGAAGTGAAGAGTCACCTTAGTGGTCGTGCTCTTTCCAACCCTCCCCCACCCATAGCAAGCCCCTTTGGCTGCAGTATCTGATATATGGAACAAAAGAATTCTTTTGCCTGAATTTATCTGGATTATTGCCTAGGTATGATGCTCCCTTCTGTCTGTGTATTTCTTGGCTTTCTCGGGTGTGTGGCAAGCAGGGGAGAGTAAATTAATCAGGCAGCAAATCTGATCAGGGAAAACAGTCACTGTGATGAGGCCAGGAAACTTAAGCTTCCTTCAGTACTTGGTCTTGTATATTAATCACCTGAATAGCAAAAGTATCATCTTACATTTGGATAGCACTTAATAATTGCTCAATGCATTCACCTGCCTTGTCTCATAATCCTATCCCTGTGACCTTTGCAGCTATTATTATCATAATTTTTAACAAGGAACTGAGGTTCAGGCTAATTCCAGCACTAAAGCATATTGGAACAGGGATTTAACTCCAAGGCTTCTGACTTGAGCCCGGGCATCCTTCTGTTCACTGGGACTGTCTCTTACATACATTTCACTTCCTACAAATCATCAGCCTTAATGAGTCCTCCTGGTCCCTCCAGCTGGGTCGGCTAATTTAGCAAATGCCAGTTAATATTTGGGCATGGAGAAACAATTAGTAAATGAGTGATTCAGTTCAATACCAATTATGTATTTGCTTAAAACCTTGGTTATTGTTGTCAGTGGTCCCGAGGAAATGAAAGTGTGTCTGAATTTCCCTCAGTGCTTAGTTATCTCAACACCTGCAGGGACCAGGCCCAGTCAACATTTTAACGTGTTGCCACTTACATTCAGGATATGAACTAGTTCTTAAAATGGCAAGTGATTTCCCTTAACAACAGAAAAATAAACAAAACCTTGTTCATAACTTTGCCTCATAGTCTCGTCTGCTTGAGATATTAGAGACTCATTTATTCAGTGATTTCGATGTCCCAGACACTGGCTCTTACATGCATTGGATCATATATTTCTCAGAATGCTCTTACAAGGGATGTGCCATCGGTAGCCCTATTTTGTTGATCAGAAAACTAAAACTTTTAGAGGTTATATATGTTACCCAAGGTCACACAGCTAGTAAGTGCTGAATTCAGATTCCAAACACAGGTAGGTTAAACTATAGGGGCTAACTATATACCACCAGATTATTCATTCATCTAGCCACCCATCTCTTCATCCATCTCTCCCTCCCTCCATTCATCCTTCCCTCTCACTTTCCATCCCATATCCCATCCATCCACCCACCTCTATCTATCCAAAATTATATCCATCCCCCCAATTCATCCCCTCATCCATCCGTCCAACACTCTATCCATCAATCCATAAAACACTTCATCCATCATTGAAGATCATCCCTCCATCCAACACCCCATCCATCCATCCATCCATCTATCCATCCATCCATCCACTCAATCACATTTGTTTTCTTCACCTACTATGTCCCTGTAATGGTCCCTGAACACAAGATTTTAGAGAGTGTTTAATCGTTGGGGCAAAGATCTACCCAGACCTGAGAACTCAGCTGTGGCTCAACTGCTCAGTGCTATTCACCTTAGTGTGCCATTCACACTAACAGCTCTACAACCTTTTACACTATTTTAGCAGCCATCTTTTTTGCCAAATGAAATCCTGACTGGAACACCAACATACTTCACCAGACCCCTGCTCTGCATAAGGCCAGTGGGAAGTGGGGGCCCTGTTCCTCCAAGCTCTTCTCAGTAAATCTGGTAGGAAGTACTCAGTTGTCCCTGGACTTCGTGGAGTTTTCAAATTTTAAAACAAGTATGGTGAAAGAGCATCAAAATGAAAACTTGGGTTTTTTTTTTCTTTTGTCCCAATCTTCATTCACTGAACAGATGGTCAAACTTAGGTCCTCCCAAATTAAGTGGGGGAACCTAGAGCCCCTTAGTTCACCTGGTAATTATTATAAATCTCAACCAATATGCCCTCTATGAGGACCCCGTGAATACTGTTGCTCAATGAAGTGGTGCAATGGAAAGAAACCTTCCGTCTCTGCCACGTCTCTGGATTTCTGAGCTGTCTGAATGCTGTGGAAAGGAGAACACAGGCTCAGCTATTATTCAGTAAGTTATTCTGCACCAAATGCAAGGCAAACTGGATAGTGTAGAGCCCTCATCATGCCCTTTCTCTTTCTGGGGGGGTGGGAAGAAATTGGTGCTGTTGGATAAGTATGATAAAAGGCCAAATACATGAACTATTCCGTGAACAAGCTATTCTGGTTAATGTTCTTATTCCTAAGGACTAATGAGAACGCTCTTGTTTTTGAAGAACTTTCTAAAAGCATTCCTGCCTAATTAAGTATACTGAATATAATTACTTTTTTTTTTTTTTTAAGAATTCAAGGTTCTTCACGAGAGGGCCATCAGTCTAATCTTTAATTCTCTTCACAGATGAAAACCTAAGTTAACATGTAGACGGTCTAGGAAGTGAAACCGTTCATATAAAAACCACAAGACAGATCGTGGAAATTGCTTCTGTTTTTGTTTTCTTTAGGGAAGTCTCTGATAGCTAATTCTTTTGTATTTCTCTTGAAAGTAGAATGTAGATACTTTATTCCAGTTAAATAAAAGATACTGGTTATTTGAGTCCCAGATACTGAGCTTTTCCTCTTTCTTTCCTTCCTGCCTTCCTTCCTTTCTTTTTCTTTTCTTTTTTTTTTTTTTCTTTTTTTTTTTTTGAAAGAAGGTCTCATGCACTCAACCAGGCTGGAGTGCAGTGGCAAGATCATGGCTCCCTGTCGCCTCAGCTTCCTGGGCTCAAGCAATCCTCCCACCTCAGCCTCCCCAGTAGCTGCTACTACAGGCAAGCACCACCACATCCGGCTAATTTTTAAATTTCTGTAGAGACAGGGTTTCACCACGTTGCCCAGGCTGGTCTCAGACTCCTAAGCTCAGGCAATCTGCCTCCCTCAGCCCCCCAAAGTGCTGGAATTACAGGCGTGAGCCGCTACATCCACCCCTGAGCTTTTACTTGATAATGACCTCTCAGGAACTGCTGGTGTCCTCTTTAACCGCATCTCACACTTACCTACCGGACAGTCGGAGTGTCTCCATTGTCTAAAATATGTACCCAGGACAATTGAAATGAACGTATTTTTAATAAACATGGACCAAGGAGAACGGCTTAATTTAGTTTTCCCTATTCCCGGTTCTCTCAGAGTCCACTTGAAAAACACAGCTGCTGGCTTTGTGTGTGCACAAGACTGCTCTCCTCATACAGAGAGGCTCAGAATGGCTGTGGAGATCTCATTTGTTGTGTTAACAATGTCTGTGCATCTGCATTGAGCTGTTCTGCAGGTCTGAGTTGTCCCCAGCACAATTGAAATTCATCATGGCCAATAAACATCACAGGACTCAGTGAGGGAAGGCATGGCCTGCCTGTTTTTTCAGGCAAGCCGAGCGAGTTGCTCCATCCCAGTGGGTGCCTGTCCTGGCTCTGTCGCTAGACCAGCCGGGAGCCAGGCAGAGAATAGATGTGCATCCCCTGGGGGCCCCATTCAATCCTAATAGCATCATGATCACATACTCCATTCCTTGCGTGAATCATATGAAAATTTCCCCAGGCCTGAGAAATGTGGTAGCGCCAATACCAAACCCAGACTTTTCAGAAATACTTGGATTGTTTGAGAATTCATTGAAAACACAGATGTGTCAGGTGCACCTATTATTACTGGAAGCTGAGAAAACAAAAAATGCTACCAAGACTTGGTAACAGGGCCACATGGTCAACCAGGGGACAGATGAGTTCATAATTGTACCTGTGCACAAGGTGCAAATGGGCTGCTGCCACTGCCATTACAATTCTTGTGATTGTTGGCATTGTTTTGTTTTGTTTTTTGAGATAGGGTCTCCCTCTATTACCCAGACTGGAGTGCAGCGGCATGATCTTGGCTCACTGCAACCTCCGCCTTCTTGGTTCAAGCGAGTCTCCTGCCTCAGCTTCCCGAGTAGCTGGGATTAAAGGCCCCTGACACCATGCCCAGTTATATTTTGTATTTTTAGTAGAGATGGGGTTTCACCATGTTGGCCAGGCTGGTCTCGAACTCCTGACTTCAGGCAATCCACCCACCTCGGCCTCCCACACTGCTGAGACTACAGGTGTGAGCTACCGTGGCCAACCGGTGTTGTTTTCTTTATGTGCAATGGGCGAAGACCTAAACCGAGAGGTGAGGCAACATGCAGGCAGCACAGCCTAATGGCCACGCATGGGGATTCTCGAGCCAGAAAGATGGAATGCTGGCCACTTGGTGGTTGTCAGCAAGCTACTTAAGTGTCCTGCGGCTCTGTGCCCTTGTTGAAAAAATAAGGCCAAAATAATGAGGCAGAAAATAATGTCTGCCTCTTAGGGTTATCATAAAGATTAAATGATGTAATAGTTGTAAAGCACTTATGAGGCTTACAAGGAGCCTGGCACCCTGTAAACACTACATAAATATTTGACTAATAAATAAATCCAAATGTCTACAACCTCCTGATATCTACATCGGATCAGCCTATAGGACCACAATAAAAGCAGAAGCAGAAGGGGGAAGGCTCAGAGGACTGGTGCAGTTATGCCAAACTGGCGACACTCTTGGTGTGGCGGGGCAGCCACATGGCACAGCTGTGGCCATGGGTCATCCTGGAAGGGACCACCCACGCCCCATATTTCCCACTCAGGCCTAAGGATGGAAATCCATATGGCCACACACCAGTTTCTGCTGAACCCTGAACTTGGACTTTGAGAGCCAAATGCAAAGACAGGCTGTTCCTTCCCGCCAGGTCCCCATGGATTTGCTTCCACTAGCCTGCAAAGAAGTATCCAGATGAAGCTCCATTGCAAACGAAGGTATTCACAGTGTGAGCAAAAGAAATCAGGAGTCTAACGGGGCACAGAAGGGCAAACAGATCAAACTGGCCAGGGCAACCCTTTCTGTAAAAGATTCAGTTATTCATTCTTTCTTCTTCCCTTTTTCTTTCTTCCTTTTCTTTCCTTCTTTCCTCCCTCCCTCTCCCTATTTTTCTCTTCTTTCTTTAAAATAATTAGAAACATTGTCATTTCCCTACTCAAGGATCTTCACACTAATGCAAATACCAGAAGGGCAGGGTACACAAAAAAGACCATTTTAACTCCTACTGACTTTAACTCACGTATTCAGCCAGTCATTCAGTTATATTTCTTAAGCACCTACTCTGTGCCAGGCACTTCTCTAGGCACTAGAATCCAGGTGTAAACAAAACAGGCAAACACTCTTGTCCTGTTGACATAGTGGTGCGGGAGATGGATCCCTGTCACAAAGCAAAGCTGCTGTGTAGGGCTGCAGACCAAGGAACTTCCCAGAAGAAACCAGATCTTTAAGTTGCATCTGAATTACCAAGATCCACATACTGCTCTTAGAAATCTCATTTGGGGTTTCACCATAGAATTATAGCCCCATTTCTGGGTGGACAGCCTCTGCCCCAGTGTGAAGTTGAACCCACGTCCCATGAGGACAGACTCTTAACTAGGAGTGCTTATTTATTCGGGAGAAGGGAAGACTGAACGTGGGCCTTGACTGCTATCTTCAAACACACATTTTACCATCCTGCAAAAGAAATGATACACTCCTTCTGAGTTACTCCAGGAAATGGATCCCAGTCAAAGAAGTCATTTTGGCTCCCCATGAGAATCAACTAGAATTGCATCCTAATAACAGACCAACTGCCTCCAGAGGTAGGGGCAGCCCTGTCCTAGATGAATGGGCGGCCACTTGCTGTGCACGAGAGGAGGGGGAAGCGGGAAGGTGGTGCCAAGAGGGAGAGTCACTAAAATGCCTCATAAGTCCTCTTCGACCAAGAGAACCCATGAGTTGAAGACGTTAAAAGCAGCATCCTCACGAGACCATTTGCAGATGACATTCTTATCTGAGTGGCGTATGCAAGGAAAACGCATCTCCTCCCACATCCCAGAGCTGTTGAACCTGTAAGTACAGATGCGGACTGTGTCAGCATGTATCTTTCAGGTGTGCTGAGGGCAGAATGGGCCAGAGAACACACCTCCACAACTTTATAGCCCACATCCCACAGCAGAGGGGCCAAGGGACTCACTCAAGGTCATCGAGACAAAGTGACAGAGTTGGGTCATCCTGTCTCGTAGCTCAGCTCCCAGGAAATGCTCTAAGGCAGGGAAAGATGGATGACAACCTCCAAAGGTGAAAGAAGGATTTGCTAGATGTCCCTCGAGAGCCACATAACCAGACTAAGAGAGGGAGGTCAAAGTTCTTTTCTATAAGGGGCACGGCTGCTGGCTAAGTGCCTCCTACCACTTCCTGCAGTAGGTGTGATGCTGTCTCCTCAATCCAAACAGCGGTGTTGGGAACAGTGATTCATGAGCAGACTACTTAGGCCACTGAGAGAGCACCACAGAGAGAGCCAAGGCAGGGCTCGAAGTCCGGACAAGTTTTCCAAAGTCTGCCTCCAGATCCATAACCTCTCAGGCCCAGCTGGTCATGACTGTGGCAAGAAGCAGAAAAGCGAGCACAAGCATGTAGCATAGTTTATAACATAAATTCTCAAAGCCGAATGAGAGAGAGAGTTGGATTCTTAAAACTCAGGGAAATAGAAAAAGAAAATAAACAAGAAGTGGGAAAATTAGCAAGAACCCCCAGAGGGAATTGAAAAGGGGGTCTGAAGCAGCTTCCAGTCAGGCATCACCAATTCAGTAGAAATAAGGGCAGGCTAATCCCAATCAATGAAACAGACATGAAAATTCTCAAACACTTTAAAGGAAATGCAGTTTTACTGCTTCCCAGGCCAATGCAGGATTTCAAACTCAACTAAAAAAAAATAAAATAAAATTGATCTTCGAAGAGCTACTTCATTGAATAGATAAGAATGATTTGTAATTAACATGCCAATTGTCTACCAAGAGCCTGCCTGTAAACAATCTAACCTTCTCCAGGGTATATGTCCCCTGCGAAATCTCTGCAGTTTGTTTGAGCTATTAATCTGTTCATCGCAGATTTTTATCAGACAGAGAAGGAAAAGAAAAAAAAAAAAAAAACTTTGCCTAGGTCCAATTTGGATAAATTTTGCATTAGTGGCGTCTAAATCGATGTGGCTTAATGAAGTTATGGCAGGACAAGTTCAAGAGGGCGAGTCGGAGGGAGAGGGGAGAAGGAACACAGCTCGACAGAAGTGTACAGGAATCAAAACAAGGACAGATGGAGAAGACGCGGCAGTGGACAGAACACCGAAAGTAACACGAAGAAACATTTTAATGATGTGACTTAAAAGCAAGGGAGAGATGTAAGAGATCCTTGGCTCCAAAGCCCAATATTCTTCTTTGCGAATGCTTGAGTGTGGGTAAGAAGCTGGCTGTTGATTATCTGAGCGCTGAAACACATTGTTATTTCCCATTGCATAAATAGTCTCCCCAAGACTATGGGATACCATTCCTGGGAAACTTCAGGCAAATTTCTCAAGATGCAGCAAAAAATCAGAAACGGCTAACTACGAGTCCAACAGGGAAGTTGGAATCCAGATTCTCCCCCAAGTTCTGGAGCAGCCTCAGCTTTTGAGCCGGCCACACACCCTGTCACTGCAGGGAGATGGGTTAAGAGGAGTCTCACCTTCAGTCAAAGCCATCCACCAGCAGTGAATGAGGTCAGAATTCCCTAGTGATTCTATCTGAGCCTGATCCTAGGACTGAGGGAGGAAAACTCCCGTGACAACTCCCTTCTTTGCTACGATAGTGTTTGGTTAATGACCTGCCTGACTCCTAGCCGAGATGCATATTCTCAGGACCTCAGAAAGGAGGGGATGGATGGGCTCTGGAAGGGACTCTCAGATGCCACTTCAAATTAACAGTCATCCCCTCCCTCCACCAAGCCTTTCAGAATTCCAATTCCTCCCACTGAAACAGCAAGGGCGAAGGAAGACAGAAGTAGCTGTTTGGGTGGAAAACACGCTTCCCAGAAGAGGACATTTGGCTAAGGGAACAACGAATATGTCCAGAGGACAGATGTCCTGAGTAATGAGACTTTAATGCCGAAGCTAATGGGAACAGTACACGAGACCAAATGCCAAAAAAGCAAGGAATAATGAGAGTGTTTGCGAAGACTGCAGAAAGCAGCGACTCTTCTCCCAAACACTGGGGAACGGGGGCAAAGGTTCTAGCCACCCAGAGTCTCACTGGGGTTCCTGCATCCATGGGTCTAGAGAGACGGACATTGGCTTCAGGCAAGGAGGATCCAATGGTTCTCTTGCTCCTCTAACAAGGAGTAGGCGTGAGCCAAGCAGGGACAGGAAGGATGAAAACAGGGAGCAGGAATGCTGGGTTCCTGGGGAAGATTAGTGAGATACATGTTCACACACCCTCAAGCAGAGGTGAGTTTCCTGCTCAGGTGGCCCTGGCTGGAGCTGCACACCAGGGAATGTGAGTTCAGCTGCTGCTCACCACCCTGTGACAACCGGATCCTGAGGCGTGTGGCAGGTTGGGAGCTGGAGAGTAAAACACAGGCTATTAGAGTGACCCAGGATTCCTTCCTTTCTTTCCACGTGCCCTTCAGGACAGGGTACTTGAGAGCACCAGAAACAGAATCACAGGCAAGGCATGAGTCATTAGGAAGCACAGCCACAAGGGTAGAAATATGGAAGGAATAAAACTAGAACAGGGAAGAAGCAGCAAGTTGGCCAAAATGCTGTGTCTTGTACGCACAATGCTAGATGTTAGAAATGGGGCAGGGTGGAAGAGTTGTGATAAATGGAGCTGTTTGTGAGCTCTACATCTCAGTAATTAAAACTGGAAATAGCCCTAGGTCCATACTGTCTCCCAAATCACCTCTTTCCTCCAGTGCCCCTTACCCAAGCTCCGGTCACTGCTCCCAGGAGCTAGGACTCATGCAGAATTGCCCGGGGGTTCTTTCAATATTGTCAAGTTTTTTTTTTTTCTCAATGAAAATCAGGGTGGTTTTGTTTTATATTTTCTTTGCATTGCCTTTGCTATCCTCAGCCAGTATCATCTCGTCCTGAAAGAAAGCTCTTTTACTGCCCTGAGCATCTTGCCGCCTGGATGCAATCTGAGTGGGGGCCGCCATTTTGGTTCTGCAGAGCCCTCCTAGGCAGGTCATTTATCCTCCTAGTCCTTCACTATGATAACCAGTCCCAGGGCATGGGAAGGTGGGCCTTTGGTTTCTTAAGTATTCTGAGGATCGCTGACTCCATTACATTCAGGAAGGTGAGAGCCAGCTGCTCCACTGGAGTTCAGAGAGAGAAGGGCATCAGCAATGTACTAGCTGTGTGACCTTGGGCAAGTTACTAAGCCTCTCTGAGTCGGTTTCCTCATCTATATCATGGGCCCCTACACTCAGAGGGGATGATGGGAGGATGCAGTGAGACAATGCAGGTCAGGCGCTGAGCTGAACACTGGTACAGAGTGAGCCCTCGAGACCGAGCACTCTTCTGAGTATCTCTCTACCATCCTCTCCACTTCCTTGAGTCTTCGTCTCACTGAGACCTCCAGTTCTCTCTAACTCTGGCTTGTGGGCTTGCATGAGTGATGGGGTTGTGTAAGCTCCTGGGACACAGAGCTTCCACTGTCCTGACACGTGAGCAGAGTTAAGAGGGACTCCCAAGCTCACAGCAAGACTGACTCCTCCCAGAATGCCAAAGAATTACCTTTAGAGGGTTATCAGGACCAGAGGCTCTGCCCCAGCCTATGCATGGGGGCAGTACAAGTGCACAGCCCTTTACCAACCCCCACATCCTGACTGAGATAAATGAATGCCATTCTACGCAGGCAGTACAGCCGCGGCTACCCCACCTGCAAATGCTGAGTCTGGTATTTGTCACCTGCCTTTACACTTGGCCTGCCCCACCCTCGCTCCATTTTGGTGATCAATCCATCCACTGAATGCACATTTGGGGGTGGAGGGAGTGGTGATAAATGCACATTAGGAATTGATAAGCAGTGCTCACTGGCAGCCTTATCTTCCTGGGCTTGCAAATATTTCTACGTCATCTATGGCAGTCTGGCCCAGCCAGTGACCCCGTCTGAATGCAAGTACAGAGGCAATAGCCCTGGGATAGAAAGAAGGGCAGGCACAGTGAACACTCTGGCTCTGACCCCGTGCCTCACTGCATGCATCCCATAAAACTGGGTCCTTTTACCCTCCGTATCAAACTAGGAAGCTAAATTAAGCTAACTGTCTACTATCTCCTGCAGAAATGTGGGACATGCACTTTTTTCACCCTTTCTGGGCAGTTTTATGTGAAATACTTGCTGCAGATTCACCTCCTTTTTCTCCCTCTGTCTTAAGACCCCCACCACCTGCCTGGCACATGGATAAAGCGTCAAACTGATTTTCTTAAGGCCAATAATTATCGTTCCTCATGAGGAGTCGCCTCTTCAAAACAATCATCGCGGATTGCCAGGCACTCCTGTGCAGAGCTGCCATTCACTCCTCTCTGAAATGCCTCTTCTGGGCTCCTGCCTTCAGAGACAGCTGACACGGCTCCTAGGACTGCAAGTCTCATCACTGGAGGCACTCTTGATTTCTGATCACCTATTTCATTCATCAGACTCAGCCCCACGACTTGCCATTGCTTACAAGAATCAAATCAACCCTAGAAAATAAAAATACGTTACCCTCAGAGAAGGTCAAAATGACATGCCATGGGCCTTCAATGTACTTTCAAGAGAGGGACCGTGGGAACATTTTCTGCAGAAAAATCAGCATGTGGCCTCCCAAGGTGACTGCTCGGAAGGGTGACACATTAGGGTATGTATACCCAGGTTCTTTCAAAGAAAATATCAAGCACATTACAGGGAAAGCCCCCAGACTGCATGCCACACAGGTTATTTTCACATAATGAGTAAGCCCAGATTTCCAGTTTCATTAGCCTGCAGTATCTGGGCCCAGAGCTGAGAAAGAGCAAAACTGGCGCCTATGAATGAGCTTCCGTGGCTTGCAGAGCTATATTCTATGTAGGGGGCCAACCCGGAAGATAACCCTGAAATCACACACACACATACACACTCACACACATGTACACACACACATACACACACACACACACACACACACACACACAGAGCCACTGGATGGCGGGAGGTCTCTGGCCTCTCACAGAGGTAAACTGCATTGATCCAGCAGGTCTCAGCATTTCCACTCATCTCTGGGAGAGAGACAGAAAGCATTCACACTGTGTATTTTTAATGATAGATTTCTGCCCACAGTTTCATTCAGTGACTTTTTGCCCTGGTCCACAACTCTTTGGCTTGTGCTGTATTTTCCTTCTTCAATGGTCCGTATTATTCAGAACCTTATAAAAGGATTATGCTCAGATTAGGTTATTGCCCTTCAGAAAGGAACGTGAAAAAAAGCTGCAAAAGGACTGGGGAAGATCGACGGAAATCATTTTAGTGGAGACATTCAGTGGAAACAGTGAACCAGGAGGGGTACAGCAACGTAGGAAAAAAAGAGAAACGAGAAAGCTGTAACTCACATCTCTAAGGATTCCAAAGTTATTTGGTGATGACTAAGGAACGTGCAAAGAGTAAAGAAGCAGAATATATTTTCAGTGAATGAGATGAGTCTGAGCACTAGAACACAGGCGCCCTGGCTTCAACTCCAAGCTCACCCACCCACTAGCTGGGCTCCCTGGCACTGTGATCTAGCCTCTCTGAATTTCAGTTGCCTCACTTGTAAACTTAGGGAACTAGATTAAATGAATTGCTAGCAATGAAAATGTTATAATTCTGTAATAGATGACAAAATAATAGAAGGTACTATCCTGCTTTTTCAGAAGATTCTGGTTTCGCTTCGAGAGATTAAAAAAAAAATAGCAATGTATCCTGAACTGTTTTAAAATTAGGCTTGCTCAAGGGTTGAGTTCAAGGGACTGAGATCGTCTGAGGATTCACTGGTAACTCTCGCACCCAGCTCTCTTATCCCTCTACAATATCTGCAAACAAAGACACTAGAGGCTGGGCGTGGTGGCTCACACCTGTAATCCCAGCACTTTGGGAGGCCGAGGTGGGCAGATCATGAGGTCAGGAGATCGAGACCATGATGGCTAACAAGGTGAAACGCTGTCTCTACTAAAACTACAAAAAATTAGCTGGGTGTGGTGGCACGCACCTGTAGTCCCAGCTACTCGGGAGGCTGAGGCGGGATAATAGCTTGAACCAGGGAGGCGGAGATTGCAGTGAGCCAAGATTGCGCCACTGCACTCCAGCTTTGGCCACTAAGCAAGATTCCGTCACAAAAAAAAAAAAAGAAAAAGAAAAAAGAAAAAAAGAAAGACACTAGAGACGTGAAGTCATAAATGTAACTCAGGAAGAAATAATGGGGTGGAGTTTCCCAAGGTAAAGAAAAGAGGGGGAAAATTACAACAGAAACTAAAAAACGAATTTTAGTCTAGATCTTCATATATTCCACCGAACCACAACCCCCTGCCATCACCACGAACCAATCTGAGACATCTCACACTCCTGTAAATTGAAATCATCATTTTGTGGTTCCACAGGTGATATATCATCAAGGGATATGAGCAAAACTGTAAGACAAAATTCACTATAATTTCAAAAATGGATGGTACAGGAGTCTGAATGAGGCGAGGGCAGCAGGGAAGGAGGGTGGTGATCTCCCACGGCCAGGAGCAGGGCAGCAGTTCCAGCACGTGGTAGGAATCCTCGCAGACCACAGAAATTGAGTTAGAAAGGGAAGACCTAAATACAATCTGCCAGTCCCTGGAAAATCAGGCAATGGAACTGGAAGCATGAAGCTTCTTTTGCTGTGGTTCCCTTTTATTCCGGATCCGTAGGACTGTCCGTCTGGAGCTAGTGAATTAACCTCTTTCAATCCGCTTGCTTTCTCAACTGTCTTAACCACTGTTTCCTGCACAATTGATTTGAATCCGCTGCACAGTCAATCCGATCTCTTAATAAAACCAGTTGAAAATAATGAATTAGACTTTTTTCCCTAGTTGTGTCTTGGCAGCCTACAACAGTGGGTAAACTTGGTATCTTAGCAGTCGATTCCCAGAAATGAACGTGCTCCCCACCTTGGGTAGGGTAAGAGGGGAGAAGAGGACAGGCGTGAAGGCCTTCTGAGCTTGGGGAGGGGTAGGAAAGGACATGAAGACAGTGAGCAATGTGACCAAGGAGAATTGTACAGTCTAGGGAATTTGAAAAGTATTTGCATGGTTCCCCTGCTAAAGCAAGAAGGAACCCTGCTAACCTCATCTGTCTAAGGCAACATGTGTCTTATAAGCTTATACGGTGTAGTATGAAACACATCTTGCCCAGGGAAGGTGAGCAGGGCTCATTTGTTAAGTGAATGTCTGCATGTGTCTGCAAGAGCCAGGACAAACCAAGCCCGTGGCACACAAAGGCCAGGCAACGTCACTTTGTCCCTTCAGTGGGAATAATCGAGCTCTCACCAGATTGCTTTCCTCCTTTTGCTATTTTTGCTTCTTTCTGCCTTCCCAGCATCCTTCCCCTAGCCCTTCCTCCATAAGACTTCTCCAATTCTTCCACAATTTTCCTCTTTCCCTACAAGCGCTTTTTTTAATTTTAATTTTTTGAGATTGAGTCTCACTCTGTCCCCCAGGCTGGAGTGCAGTGGGGCAATCTTGGCTCACTGCAACCTCCGCCTCCCAGGTTCAAGCAATTCTCCTGCCTCAGCCTCCCGAGTAGCTGGGATTACAGGCACATGCCACCATGCCCGGCTAATTTTTTGTATTTTTAGTAGAGACGGGATTTCACCATGTCAGACAGGACGGTCTTGATCTCCTGACCTCATGTGATCCATCCACCTAGGCCTCCCAAAGTGCTGGGATTACAGGTGTGAGCCACCACACCTGACAAAGCACTGCTTTTTTTTTTTTTTTTTTTTTTTTTAAACTCAAATTAAAAAGAAATAAAGGCAAGGCTAAAACCTTCAGTCCAAAGCAAGATGCTTTTTTGTTTCTTTCCTTCTATATTTGAAGTAGAAAAATAAGTTGACTCTCTATTTAGATCAATTCATTATAGTGAGCTCAGTGCTTCAAAAAACGCAGTGACTTGACAATTCGTTGCCCAGGAGCCTAGGAAGAGAACTCACTAAATCAGCCAGCCAAGGGGCCCTGCCACTGCAGTTATGTAGCCTGTGAGGAGAGAACAGAGCTCTTTGAGTTTCTAATTAATTTCTGGAGGGAGAAAGAGTAGAACAAAGTATTCCCTTGACTTCCCCTAGAAACAAGCAAGAGGACAAACCCAAGATGAAGGGGTCACCTCCTAACACTTTTTCCGGTTCATATCCATCTGGATTTTTCTTCCCACACCCCTAGATATCCCCCCTCACCGCCACCCCACCCACATTCTTTGATCCCCTCTGCTCCTGTGCAGGCAGTGGGAGGACCCAGGGCAGCTCTGATTTCACCAACTGCGTCTCCAGCATCCTAATAGCTTCCTGACCCATCTGTTAATTAGCCATTAAAAAAAGCCACACAGTTCCTCCCTCAGAATGATTCTCATCTCCAAGACACTAATGAATCAACTCAGGGCGAGGAGGAAGGAACAGGTTTGGATGTGAGACAGCTAGCACGAAAAGGAATGTCAAAAAGGACCAGGCTCCCAGACTATTTCCTGGGCTCAGCCCGTGCCCTTGGCGGCCCTCCCAGAACAAAGGGCCCCTCGGGGGAGCTGTGCGGAAATCACTCAGGAAATAGGAAAATCTGGGGATGGCTGCAGCTTGAGCCTGAGCCCAGGCAGTTTGGAAGAAGGGGAAAAGTAAAGTGGGGAGCCTGGTGGGAATTGGGCTTCCAGTTGGCAAAGGTAGGCACGGCTGCCCTGGGGCTCTCTGACCACATCCAGCACCCAGCTCTGCCTTTCAATCCTGTGCTCATCTCTTCCTCCTCCACGGAGTTCAGCTAGCTGAGTCGGACTTGGTACTCATCTGTTAGAATCACTAGGGAGCTGATAGTTTCCCCCACAGACACTCATTTCTCACTCAGAAACACGACAGCAAGGTCTAATCACTTCTGGAAATAATGAAATCTGTTCTTCCCTGAAGGAGTAGAGAGATGAAAGGAAGTCCTACCCTAAGGAATGTGTGTGCATGGGCAGGCGGAGGGCTGTCCAGCCTGGGAGCACCGAGGCAGACGCAGATGGTCCGTCCCTTCCCTTCACCCCTGCTCACACTCCCACAAACGTCCCTCTCCAATGAGGCTGTTCTCACTGAAACTCCCTCAGACTCAGCCCCTGCCTGCCCAGCTATCATCTTTAGGGAGAAGCACACATTGAAACCAGCTTGTCTTTCCTGTTCAGACAGGAAACATCTTTGCCGAACTATTTCAAGGAATATGTAACTGCATGCACCTTCACTTCCTCTCTTGACCTCTCAAGAGTGTACATTCTTTCTCCTCCCCACCTTCCCTAAGGAAAACTCACATGGTGTGACTGTTTCTCTCTTTCTCCATCACTCCCTCCTGTTCCCTACCCCGATTGCCCAACAAGGCAGTCTACACAAAAAATACTCCCCGGAAGGACACACGGTGGCCTCTCAGGTGTGAGCAAAGCGAGAGGAGTGGTGTAGTTGCGTTCACCCCCAGGAGTCTGACAGCAACTTGCACACTCACCCTGACGTGCCCCGGAAGCAAGAGGTTAAGTTGGGACACTGCTGTGCTTGAGTTACCCAGAACTGAAAAATAAGTTTTCCTGACCTGCCCAAGGTCATTCATAGAGTGTCGCAGAGGGATCGCCCGTGCTCTGTCCCCCCTGCCGCCCCACCACACACAGACAGGCATTGTCCCCTACCCAACAGGCGCGGATATGATGGTTTCCAAAGCACTGATCAGGCAAGACTGCAGCTGCTGGAAGAGAGGCTGTGAACTGAATAAAATCAGGAGGTGAACTTGAGGGGGAAACATCCCACATTTGCATAATGTTCTGAGGCCTGAAATTCATCTCCCTTCCCGTGGTTACTCCGCTTCCCCAACCCCAGAGAGAAGTTGCCCCAATGGTGTCATCACCTTCACCCTAGTTTGGCGTAAGGGGCGTCAGGGTGGTGGGGAGGGGAAAAAACACCAAGAGGGAACGTGACCTCTCCAGGGTCATGTGCCAATGCCAGCATCCAAAGATGCCTGCTGTCAGCATTTGAGGACACCGCCCTCCGTATCATCTCAGGCGATGATGAATAAACTCTGTATGAGGCGGAAGTGTCAGGGCAGCAGGCAGTTTTCCCTGAGTACAGGTAACAACGGTTCAGGGAAGAAAGTATCTTAAAGAAAGATGTGTAGGAATCAACCAGCAAGCGGCTGTGGTCAGAGCAGAAGGTTTAATGAGAGGCCAAGGCCACAGGGGAAGGGGAAAAGGAGACAAGCCTCCAAGTCTTGAGGCAGAGGTGTAACGATGATAACGACCAGCATATCTGCTTCAGGACAGCACCTGCCCATAGGCAATTCCTTCTCTTCTTTCTACGCTGAGCCAAGAGAGAAAATTCTTTGCCGACAAGATGCAAAAGACACAGTGTCTTGCCTTTATTTTGCTCACCATCCCACTTGTCTCCTGCATTTGAGAGCCAAGACTGACCACAGGCTGTTTCTCACACAGGAGGATACTTACTGCACTATCTGAGACATGAGCTGCGGGTGGGAGACAGGGTGGAGGTGCCTCAGGATGACCGAGGCCTCCCTTTGGAATCACTCCAATTCCAGCACCCGAGTTTGAGGTACCCACCCTTTGTGGATTTGACTCAATAAAACCTGCCAGGGAGTATCATTTCTCTCAACACCCACAGTATCAAGCAGGAAAAAAAAAAATCAGCTCTTTTAATATGCCTAGAAATTTCTATCTGCCTTTCTCTCTCTTCAGCAAGGCAGGGGTGATTAATGTACACAGGAGCGAGGAAGGAGGTTTTCAGGTGGTAAGGATAACAACCAGGACGCAGAGAAGAGCTCAAGGTGAATGGGTCAGTGTGGGGGCCTGCAGGGCTGACCGACAAACAGTAGTCTGGGGGGTGGTCATGGTGACTAGGGCAGTGCTCACACCATGCACCAGAAATGGAGGCATCTCCTGGGGCAGCGTTTGTTCCCTGAGAGGACTCTCGCACCACGTCCAGACATCCATCAACATGAGGGGACTGGAAGCCAAGCTAACTCTGCATCCCCTGGGTGTGTCATTCCTAGAGTTCTAAGGGGAGGCTGGGTTTCTGTCGTCCCCTTGGCTTTGACCTCCCCAAGGGCTCACTGTGGGGGCAAGATGGTGCCTCGGGGCAGGATTCAGAGTGGAACCAGGGACTGCCATAGTTTGAGCCCTTGGCGTAAGTTTTGGTAGGAGGTAGCCCCCACTCCCTCTCGAATGTAAGCAATGAAAGATGCCCCACCAGATTTAACACAGGCAAGAACTGTTAAGTCAAAGTTCTAACTACAGGGTTTCAAAGAACAAGTCCTCCAGTCTCAGCAGGAAAGATACACATCCCACTTCTCAGGATGCAATGAGGAGACACCATCTGTGCTTGGTCAACATGGAATGGAGAAATCTTTATCTCTACTTCCGGCAGGAGGCATCCTTTCTATAAAACCCCAATTCCTAGTGTACAAGAACGTCTCAGTTGACACTAAGCCACCCGGTACCACTTTCAGTAAGGTTCCAACATTGGTCAGTTTCCTAAATTGAAGATGACACTCCGATTTGACTCAAAAAACTAAATGCCATTAAGAACCTACACCAAAGTGCCCACATGCCAGGAAAGGAAAGCAGAACGCTGGATCCTCATCCAGGATTACAGAATTTGTAACATTCTTACACTTGGAACTGCACGCACTCTACCAATTTCTTACTCTGCCTTGTAAATCCCCCTACCACCAAAGCATGCATTCTCGGTTCTGAAGAAATGGAGGAGGGGGCACAAGAAGACCCTGATTTATTGCATGCAAAAGGAGCGATGGTGGAAATAACTTAAGAGGGCCAGGGGAGGTGTGGCGAGGCCAAGAGTGAAGAGGACAGGGGAAGCAAGTTGAGAGGGTGAGGCCGCGGGGACACCAGGGCGCGCGGCACGCGGCGCTCTCACCTGTGGATGTTCATCTCCCGCGGAGGGCGGTGGGCCTTGTCGTAGGAGACCTTGGCGAAGACGCCGGCCACGATGACGAAGGCGATCACCCCGCAGGTGATGTAGACGGTGAAGTTGGTCTTGTCCTTCTCCGGGTCGTACTTGTTCTCGGGCCCCGGCGACACCACCTTGGTGCTGGGCGTCTGTACCCACACCGGGCTCTGGTAGTTGGTGCACTGGCGCTGGTCCAGCTTCTCGTGGCGCTTCTTGCAGCAGAAGCGGTAGTAGCAGGTGCCGCAGCAGTACAGGTAGCCGCTCTCGCTGTTGTTACACTCGAACTCCTTGTCGTACTGGCCGCTCACGTCGTAGTAGCCCCAGCACGTCTCGTAGGTGACGGTCGCGCTGGCCGCTGCCGCCGCCGCCACAGCCGCCGCGGGTTGCCCCCGCCGGCTTCCCGCCTCCGAGACTCCGGGCGCCCGGGCGGTACCGTTCAGCTCGCGGCCGCCCCGTGCCAGGGCGCCCCCGGCCCTCCGGCCCCCGACGGCAGCGCCGCCTGCGCTCAGGGTCCGGTTGGCGGCGCGGCCGCGGGCTCCGTGGGCGCTGGGCAGCAGGTCCAGGGACTCCAGCGAAAGCAGCAGCAGCAGCAGGAGGCGCCGCAGCGCCATGGTGGGGCCGGGCGGGAGGGCGCGGGGAGGCTTCCGCGGCAGGCCGCTCCCCCGGCGGGCCGGGCTCTGAGGACCCGCCGCGCGGGCCGGGCTGGAGGCGCGGAGCGGTCAGCGGCGCCGGGGCGATGGCGCCATCGAGGCGCGGGCAGCAGTGGCGGCGGCGGCGCGCGGTGCGCACGGACCGGCCCGGCGCGGGCTGCTCGGGCTCTCAGGCTGCGCGCCGGCTCCGCGCTCCCCCTGCGGGCTCGGCGCGCCTCCCGGGTAGCCCCATCCCCCGCCGGCGGTGACGGCGGCCCCAAGCTCGGCTCGACTCAGGCAGGACCCGAAGCGCGGCTCCGGGCGGCGGCGGCGGCGGCGGCGGCGGCGGCGGCGTGGTCCCGTCCGGGCGGGTCCTGCGGGACAAGACGGGGAGCCGGTCACGGGGTGGGGCGACTGGCGCTCCCGGAGCAGGAGGGGAACCGCGGGTAGGCGGGCAGGGAGGGTGCGCGCAGCCCTCGAGGAGAGAGGCGTGGGGCCGAGAGGGGCTTAGAGCCCGCTCCCAAGACGGGGTCCCGCGGCCCTGCGCGCCTGGAACCGAGGGCGCACGGGCCGCCCCTCCAGGCTCAGCTCGGCCGCCCGGGTTCCCCAGCCACCCGGCCCCGCAGCGCGCTCCCGCCGCAGGCTGGCTCCCTGGGACGGAGCCGGCTGAGGTTGGGGTCCGGCGGCGAGCCGGGGGAGCGCGCGGCGGCTGGACCTCACTCACTCACCATGCCCGGCTGCGACTGCAGAGGCGGCGGCGGCGGCGGCGGCGCCGGGGCGAGGCGGGAGCGCAGCGGCCGGAGCGAGCGAGCGAGCGGAAAGCCGCCGGCTCGCCGCCTGCACTAGTGCCGGAACGTGTGCGAGAGGGAGCGAGGGAGACACACGCACTCACACACCCGCACACACGGGAGCGCCGCGAGGGGAGGGGGGAGAGGGGAGGGGAGAGAGGGGAGGGGAGGGCAGCCGCTCTCCGCCGCCCACGTTTGCACGCCTGGGCGCTCAGGGTGCGGGGCAAAGGGACTCCTTTTTGCTTCTCCGCGATCTCAGCAGTTGAAGCTCCGCGTCACGAAAGGTCGGGACAGCAGTTAATGAACACAGCGAACCGGGTGGGCCAAGTGGGGTCGGAGCAGGGCTGAACGTCCGCTCTGCAGCCGGCCCGCGGCAGGGACAGACCTCTCTTGCCATTGCCCCCTCCAGCCCTCGAGACCAGTCCCCACCCTACCGGAGCCTGGGGCAGCGCGCTGCCAGAGCGGGAGTTGGGGTTTCTGCAAGCCTTTGCCTCTCCCTGGTGGTGATACTCGCAGCCAGGAGAAGAGGTCAAACCCATTGCTACAGGTTCCCAAACTGAGTCCATGGGTCAAGTGGCTTGTCTGAGGCTGTTGCTCGACCCGTGAGCTGAGCCTACACTCTCTTCCTGTTGGTCACTCTTTCCCCAACCCCGTCCCCACTGCGCAGAAAGGCGCTGGACAGCCCCAGCACTGGATGGCAACTCTTTGCTAGACTATTTCCCCCCCCACCCCCTGCGGAGCCTGGAGGCCATTAGAAAGCTGTCTGAACCTCTGAGACTCAGCTTTGTAACCCCTGTGTTGAAATCTCTGTGCTGCAGCTACTATGGAAGGTGAGGAGGATGGAGGTGCCAGGCGGGGGTGCTTTCGGGGTAGTTGCGTGTCTGGGTCTGTGGAAAGGAGGCCTGAGTAACTTTCACAGCTATGAGGCCACCCCAAAAGAGAATCATAGTACCATCCGTGGTATGTGTCCTTGGAGGAGGTAGGGGGAACTGGGAACAAAAAGCGATGGCCAAGACCGAGACTCTGCCTGCGTGACCAGCGTGCTTTGGTTGAAGGCAGGGAACTGAAGGCAGGGAACAGGCTGTCAGAGCGAGGGCGGTAGAGAATCTTCTCTGAGACTTTCTGTTCAGTCCCACTCACGTGTGACCCAAACAAGGGATCCCTATGCAGGAACAGAAGAGTTCCTCTTTTGGGAAACGTGGAATGGATATATTGGAGCTGGAACTCAGACTCCAAGACACGAGAGGGAGATCCTGATACTGACTAGGGGCTGGGGAGGGGGGGCGCGCGGTGCACAGACTATCCCCACAGCTCCCCACTCGTTCCTGTCTCCATTCCCTCCCTCTTCCTCTGCACTTCCTCCCGTTCCCTTAACTTCTCAGCTGCTACCTTCTTCTTAAACATTCTGTACAACAAACATTTGTTTAGTGCCTACTCTCTGCCAGCAGAATGAATAAGAGAGTCCCTTTCCTCAAAGAGGGGGACCTTGTAGACCATTAGGGAGACAGATAAACAAATGATTTCCACATGGCAAGGTTATGTCTCATAATAAAGGCGGGCAGAGTGCTCTGAGAACAGAAGACAGGCACCCAGCCTAGCCCTGCAAGGGGACAGATGGGGGTCAAAGGTAGCTTTCACATTGAGGTAGAGCAGAATCTTGAAGAATGGATTATGAGTTCATACAGCAAACAAGAGGGAAAGGAGGCCCCCAGCAGAGGGAACATCCTTAGCAGAACCAGAAAGACAGGAAGTGGTAAGGGTGTGTGAGCAGGGGTGCAAGCAGTTTAGCATGAACCCTGAAGGAGTCTACCAAATAAGGCTAGGAGGAGGGCGTTGAATCCCTCCCTTGCAAAGAACTTGAATTTATTCTACAATTGCTGGGGAATTATTGGTGGGTTTTAATCAGGAGAAGACACTGTCAGTTTTACATGTTTGCTGAATCTCTGAGTCAAATGGAGTAGGGAACACTGGACTGGACGCAGGAAAAGCAATTTGGAAGCTGTCCTGATAATACAGGTAAAAAATGAGGAAGGGATGCAGTAGATTACTGGAAGTTGATGCCCACAGTGGAGATAAGCATGGCTGAAAAAGCAGGTTCAGGATAGAGTTAGCAATATTCCTGTTGTGGTTCCTTTGAGAGATCTAAGTGGAGCTGTCCAGCACAAGAATTGCAAGCTCAGAAGAGAAGACAGGCATATACATTTGGGAATCATAAGAACATATTTGAAGACAACAGGCTTATATATTTACCTTTGTACTCTGTGCAACTTCTAAGCTATTCCCTTCTTTTTCTCTTCCATGAGCCTTCTCCTTCCCTTTATTATTCAAGAATTTGCTTTTCCATGTCTGAGAACCCTTTAATGATGGATAGGAGAAATGTGTCCTCCTCACATCAGACTCTAATAAGATTTGATCAGTGGCATTGAGTAAGAGAAACTGATTTGGTTTCTCAGACCACCACCACCTATAAATGTATCCTGAACCCCAGTGCTCATAAGTGGTGGCATCAACACTCATAGAAATAATAGCATCTCAGGGCTGTGTAAGATCTTAGGGGTTATATATCCCAACTCTTGCTGCAGTGCACTATATTCCTTATTCACATTTCCAGCCCTCCTGGCTTGCCCTTTGTAGTAGAAAAGGTTGCTTGGCTGCCACCATACATTTCTCTTTTCTCCTAGTTTCAGTGCCTGAATTGTTGACAATATCAAAGTGCTCTTTCTTTGTGGATTTGACTCAATAAAAAGTACCAGAGAAGAATCATCTCTTCCAATGCCTCCACCAACTTCAGACAGTCCTGAGGTTCAGGGGAGAGTGAACCAGTCCCTGGCTCTAGAAGGCAAATCCCAATTGGGTGGAGCTAGACATAATAAATCTCTTTCCCCTTGACAGGGATTAAGAAGGGACATGTGATCCAGTTCTAGCCAATACTAAGTGAGAGAAGTTTGCTGGAGGTTTCTGGGGAAATTTCCTTGCTCTTAAAAATTGTGATAATTCCTGTTCTTTATTTTATTTTATTTTATTTTATTTTATTTTATTTTATTTTATTTTATTTTTGGTGTTGTTTCTCTGGATGTTATTACCTTGGGGTTGGGGCACCAGCTGAGAGTTGAAGTTGATATTCTTTTTTTTTTTTTTTTTGAGACAAGATCTTAACTCTGTCGCTCAGGCTGGAATGCAGTGGCGTGATCTCAGCTCACTGCAACCTCCACCTCCCAGGTTCAAGCGATTCTCTTGACTCAGCCTCCCTAGTAGCTGGGATTACAGACACCTGCCACGGCGCCTGGCTAGATTTTGTATTTTTAGTAGAGACGGGGTTTCACCATATTGGCTAGGCTGGTCTTGAACTCCTGATCTCAGGTGATCTGCCCACCTTGGCCTCCCAAAGTGCGGGATTACATGCTTGAGCCACTGCATCCGGCCTCAATTTTATAGTTATTAACACCGCTCACCAAATATCTCTGCCTCCCAGGCATATAGTAGAATTGCAATTCCTAGCCCACTTGTGAGTAGGAGGGGAAAGTGACTAGTATCAGTCAATGAGTTGTGAGCAGAAATGATGTGTGTTATTTTTGAAACAGAGCATCTAATTGCTGCTGCAAGACACTCCAGAATTTTCATTTTCTTCTGGCATGGTGATCAGCAATGTTCTATATGGGAGTGGTTTTGTCAGTGTGAGTACTTAGGTGACTACAGTGAGGAGTACCTGATAGTAATAAAAATAGTGTCCCACCATGGGCATGTAGCATGAGTAAATATAGATCAATAGATCGATAGATCGATAGATACATAGATAGAGCATAGAGATATAAATATTAAAAATATACAAATATTTCTCTCTATAAATATCTATATCTCTATTAATATCTATCTCTCTCTCTCTCTGTATCTGCTTTTGAAAGCAACTGGAATTGAGGCCTATTATTGCAGCGTATCCTAGCCCACGCATCCCTATACAACACTGAGGTTGTCAGCTGAAAAGATGGACAGAACATCATTGGGCTACTCAAAGAGCTATGCTCAGGGCCTTCCCATCTCTGGTCTTCCAGTAAGGTGAGATAATTAAGTTTCCTTTTATTTAAACCTGTCTAAATACAAAGTTTCTCTTACATGTAGCCAATGGCATCCTAATGAATACATCATGCATTGTCTGTCTCAGTTCTGAATTTCTCTAGGGCTTCTACTTACCTATGCAATTTTGTACTAATCATATAACTTCCATGGGGTTCAGCTTACTCCTCTATAAATGGGCAGCTAAGTGAAGGGAGTGCCTCTAAGAAGCTACCTCTATTGCCACTTCAGAGTATATCTTTACCATAAACCTCAAGTATGAACTTGGGCCATGGCCTAGCATGACCTGCTCACCTGCTGTCCTTCTAAGCTCATCTGCCACTCTCCCCATACTCTGTCCCCTCAGCTATGCTGGTGTCCTGTGTTCCTCAAGGCCTTGGTATTTGCTGTGCTCTCTGCCTGGAGATCTTATCCCCAAATGTATGTAGAGTTCTTTCTCTCACTTTCTGTAGATTTCTGCTTAAGAATCACTGATGAAAATAGCACAGCCGTCATACCACTACCCACCATTTCCTCTTCCATCATGTTCTACCTTCACCTTATCATGATGAACTTTCCAGCATGGCATTTATCACTAACTCATACACATTCATTCAGGCATTTAAAAGTTCTATTCTGTTCTTCTACTAGAATGCCTGGTCTTGCTTGAATTTTATTGTCTGTTGTGTTGATTGCTGTGTTCTGCATGCCTGGAACAGTGCTTGGCACACAGTAGGCTGTGGTGGACCTGGAAGGACTCATCTCCAACTGTCCACTCCTCTAGGGTCTGTCTCAGCTGCAGAAAGTTGCCTCCCCTGGAACCACAGTCTTCCTTCCCCAGGGGGCCCACATCCAATGACTAATCAAATTCAAGGTATCAAGGCCCAGCCATTTCAGCCTAATACAATAATAAGATGGACACTATTTTCTCTGAAGTTCTAGAGCACCCTGGGGTCAAGGCTTTGCTGGACCTGTATTGGATCTGTCCAATCTTGCTTCCTTCCCCATTTCCATTGGCGATGACCCTTAAAGAATAGTCTGCATGCTACATGTTGTCTCAGTATCTGCTGGGAGAGATCTGAGCCTGCACCACAGGCATTCAGTATGTATGTGTTGAATGAATAAGTGAATGAATAAATGAATGAATGAATAAGTCCATGAGCCCCAAGTTCCCACCATGGCATCTCTATACATGATTATATGGCTTTTGGTTTATCATATCTAGTCACAAGTTAGAAACTATCTCCTAAGGCCACCAATTCCAATATTAAATAATTCTAATAGAGAGAAAATTAGAGTACATTAGCTTTTACTAATGTTGCTGATAGGCAAATCAATTTAGTGGCTCATACTGAGCTTATAGTTGACTAGAGTGTTTTTCACATTAGGATGACTTTTCGCATCCATGTGAAACGCTTCATACGTATTTTAGTTTATTTTACAAATTCAAGCCCATTAGTCTAGCCTTTTAAGCATTTTGGGAGCGTGTCATCTAAGATGCTATTTCTATCAATGTGGTAGACATGTATTCTACCCTGCTTCCCAACATTCTTTCCCATTTCTTCCAGCCACAGTCCCTTATCGTTGGTCGGAGATTTACCATCCATTCTCATTCCATGGGGTCTTCATGGGGTTTCATATGACCCAGATTTGAGCCAAACAACCATCTTAATTCTTTAGTCTGGACATTCAGAGTAAGCCAGTGGCAGAAGCCCATACAGTCAGATGAGCCCCAAGACTTGTGTGGACAGGACTGAGAAAGATGGTAACTCTCTCCCATGGGAAGAGGCAAGAATGGCACCGTGCCAACTGCCTTAGCCTATGAAGGGTGGGTCCAGTGTTATTGGTAACCCCACAAAAAGCCCAAGAAAGGAGCCAGCATGGCACTGGGCTAAGCCAGGAGGAGAGAAGCCCAGTCCTGTTTGTACCATGGGAACCTTGAATCTAGCTTCATCTGAAGTCTGCCTATATCTCTACTTCTCTATGATGTGAGCCCATACATCCATACTTTAATTAAGCTCCTATTCACCAGGGTTTCCATCTGTAGCCGAAAGTGTCCTAACTGAAACAATCAACCTCACAGTTAATAAAATGACAAGAGTTTAAGCAAGAAGAAGTAGTTACACCCTCCTCTGCATGACCCCACGTGTTCTTTGCTCGTGTTCATAGCAGGTGAGGGCTGGGAGCTGAAGATGGAAGGAGCAGCACAGGTCAACATGTGAGAGATAGGACAAGTGGCCATTCCTAACTGATGTCATCAAGTTGCCTCTAAACATAGGATTTAGGCCAAGCACCTCTAGTTCTCCAAAAGCAGTTGGGAGAAGATGCAGATACAGGTGAGTCCATTCTTGGCATGAAAACCCACATCAGGATGTGACAAGGTCAGGGGAGAAATGACCAGCTGTTAAGATTATTCCAAAGGTACAATCAGGCATACCAGACACAGGGTCCAAAGAGCATATCAGTCTTAATCATAGTTTTGAAAATTATCAGAAACATAGTATCCTTTCCAATGGGAAGAATACTATAGACAGAAAAGATTTGGAAATCTAGGCAATTATCAATAGAACCAGCACAGGGCATGGCTTAGAGACAGATGTGCTCTGGGCAGTTGTACTCTGCCACCAAGCGTGGTCAGAGTAAGCCCCCAGTTGTGGTGGAGACATGGAGTGTTGGCAGTGCTCTGACAGGGAGCTGAGATCTGGGACCTAGACAGAAGCCTTGTCCAAAAGATTGAGTCAATGTTATGGAGAGCTTCAACTTGGACATTGGTTCCCTTGTGTGATTGACAGCAAAGGAGACTTGAAGAGTAACATGGGGCCAGAAGCCATAGTCAATTATATACCAAAGATTGAGAGGAAGACACCTCAAGCCACTGCCAGACTTTCTATCTCAGACAGATCCTGTAGATGTACTCAGTTGTATGGCATGGGGAAAACAGCTTTAGGAAGGGTAGGGGCACAGGTGAGGTGAGGGGAACAAATAGCATCCGTGTGGTAGATTAATCATGGTCTCCTTCCAACAAGAGGTGAAGGCTGTTTGTCTTCTTTTTGAGTCTAGGCTGGGCCTTGTGACTTGCTTGACTAAGAGAATGCAGCAGAAGTGATGATGTGCCAGCTACAGATCTACCCCTTCTAGGGGTGGGCCTCTGCCCCTAGAGGCCTGGTGACTTCTGCTTTCACATTCCTGGGTTCTAGCTACCCCATAAGAAGCTTAGGTTACCTAGAATGATGAAGGTTGGCAGGTATCATGAAAAGAGATCTTAGAACAGGAGACATCATCTTGAGCATCTTGCTCCCAACCAAACTCCCAAGTAAAAGCAGCATGAGATTTAGGCCTGTGTGAGCAGAAGAACCATTCAGCTAAGCCCCAGCCAAATCACAGAATCATGAGAAATAATAGATCTTTGTCATTCTAGATGTTTTAAGCCATCAATGTGTTATAATGATTTGTTACAATACAATAGATAGCTAAAACAAACCACATATGATAGCATAGAGTCTAGACAGAAATGTACCATATTGTATTGATAGCAACTTCTGACCACAAAGATGTCTGAGGCTATTTTTGGTTAACTATATCAACCAAGAACTATAATATAGTTTTGGTTAACTATACTAGCTTCCTTGCATTACCCAAACAAAGTACCACAAACTGGAAGTCTTAAACAACCGAACTTATTGTCTTACAGTTCTGGATACTGGTAGTCCAAAATTAGGGTGCTGGCACAGTTGGTTCCTTCTGAAGGCTGTGAGGGAGAATCTGTTCCAGGCATCTCTTCTTGGCTTCTAGATGGCTGGCTTCAAGTCCAAATGGCATTCTCCCTGTGTGTCTGTCTCCAAATTCCCTTCTTTTTATAAGAACATAGTCTTATTGGATTAGGGCCACCCTAATGGCTTCATTTTACCTTGATTACCTCAATGAATACCCTATCTTTAAATAAAATCACATTCTGGGGTGCTAGGGGTTAGGATTTCAACATATTAATTTTTTGTAGAGGGACACAATTCAACCTGTAATGCCTGCTAAGTGGAGTGGTTATGTGATCTGTATAAAATATTATGCAAACTTACATGCCAATCAAGAAGAAAGGAGAAGGGGTCATATTTGTCACTGTCTCCCACTGAGGAGAAGTTAGAGAATTCCAACTTAGGTTATCCTGGAAATGATCATTCTATTCCATGACCTTTTCAAGACTCAAGACACATTGCTCTTGTGAGCTGAGAGAGATTCCAAATAGGAAACCTAGGAAAGGGAATGTCTTTCCCTGGCATTCTCTACCTAGTGATGGAGTTACAGGAAGTTTGCATCATGCATAATTAGAACTCTGGAATTGTGGCATTTCAGAATTGGATAGGTGCACAAAAATTCACATCCTCTGGACTCTTTTTCTATATCTAGTCAGCCATACATGTGAAGGCAAGGATGACCTCAAATTATCTCTACAACTAGCCTGGCCTAGAATTAACTCATCTCTTCATCAATCTATTCATTCCTTGTTATTTACTTTGTCAGTCAGTTATTCAAGCCCCCACTATGTACTAGTCATTATGTAGATGCTAAAATGCAAACATAAACAAATTATGCTTTCTGATTTGCAATATAGAATACTATTTGGGCCTCATGGAACTGTCTCTGCCACACCCCAGAGATTAGGAGTAAAAAGCATCTCTCATTAGAGAGAAATGTTTTTTCCCTCCTTGCTGAATGTCCAGCTGCTCTCTGAGATATGGATTCTTTCCATTAGGTCATGAACTACACTACCAGGAGGACACCTTTGCAGATTCAATCCACTTCGGGAGACATTCTGGAAACTCAGTTGTAGGATCTAGTATGTGGGCCACATGTTAACTCAATGTCTTAGCAACTTGTTGAAAAATATCACTCCTTAAGGGACTGTTTTCCTATTGCGATCACATAGGACTATCAAATGTGGTTTTCTTCACATCTGATGCAGCAGCATTAATAGCAATGATAGTTGAGTATGTGTGCACTTTTATACTTTTAATTTCAGAATTTATAATTCTACTGCTTAGAATTGATCTGGTTATCAACTGACAGTCCTAAGAGTAAGACTGTATTACACCACCAAATGATTAAAAGTTTTGTGGGGTTTCCTTTTCCCTTCCTGACACATATAAAGCAGTTCTGCATCCCCAAACATGTGTTGAGTCACAAAACAACTAATTTTAGTTGTGTGTTTCCTGGACAAGCTTGGACTGAATCATTTTCAACTGACACATTTAGCTGGGTCTATGGAATGTGATTTCTCTGCATAATATTGCAGTCATTCCTTGTGACTAGAACAATGTTACATACTACAACTCCCCCATCCTGTGCCCATGCCAGACATCACTAATCAATTATAGAACCCTTTCCCGCTGAGAACAGTCAGAGCCCTAGAAAGCCCCTCAACACCCAAAGCTCCAAATAACCAGCAGGCCTTAACTATGGTTGAAATTAGCACAAGGAATGAATTCTATTTGCCTAAAAGCCCTGTGAGAGGTGACAGAACAGTTCAAGCATAGTTCTATTACTTTACATAGACATGGTTTTAGAATTCTGTTCCAATTATGCAGGTTTATTGCCCCAAACTGAAACATTTGTGAAATGAAGGTGAGACTACAAGGGGCACGAATATCACTGGTTATTACATGCTTTTTACTGAAAGACATCACTTCTTTACAGTTGGAATAAATGCACACTGGGATTAGCTCTTCCTGAGAAGGGTGCTAATGAAGAGTGTGCCAAATGAATGCCAAAGATAATCATGCAGCCACTCCCAGATATTCACGTGCAGACTATATGCACGTGAAAATAATACATTTTCTCTTTGATTGGAATTCATTGAAATTTTATTGAAAACCACCATGAATTAACCTATAAAAATACATTCCCTATTAAAATAGGAGGCCTTTTGTGAGTGCATTACACATAGATGTGACATTTTCTTGGCTTATGGTTTATATCAACCAGTGTTCTATGTTAGTATAGGCTGTTTTTCATACCTCTATTTCCTACCTTTTGATGATGGCTCTTGTGTCTATTATCATTCAGATCACCTTGAATTCTCTGTCTGACTTTTACGAAGTTAAGCCCACCATAGACAGTAGAATAGGTTGCATATGATTTTTTTTTAATAGGTTTTGGGTTTTTTTGTCCTTTAAAGGAAAAATAAAATGAGTTGACTAATTAGATCTATCCCACTTATCTAATCCAATTGACTGAGCACAAATTGGTCATTAATACAGTCAAATGCATCAACAGAAATTCTTGATTCTGTGTCAGGTAGACACGATCTAGATGGACCATCTGTTGGTTGAGTGCCAAGCTAAAAGCCAAACACTGAAACAGAAAAATGTCATCATTAAAATAACAAGGTAACTCTGCTGAAAAAGGCCAATTTTCTTATTGTTATGCACCATCAAATTTCAAAATTTGATCTTGGCATTACCGCAGTGGACAGACATCCAACCTGATATCCTGTACCCAGATCAAGACGTTACATAACCACATGGGCAGACACAGCCAGTACCGAGGTGAGGCGTGTGAGAGACAGGTGCCAATTAAAAGAGGGAGTGTTGGCCCAAAGATGCTTGAAAATGGAATTTCTAGAGAACTTGAGAACCTTTGTTACCTTTGCTTGAAGGTCTAGTTTTCCAATTTATTTTGCAAATCCTACCTCAGCACGTGATGGTGCCTTCTCATTCTACACTGCTGTCCATTACACCCCAGCCCCCTGACCCAAGTCCACCTCCTAGAAGTTCAGTCTTAAGGACAGAAATGGAATTCCCTCCAAACCCTCTATTCAGGAGGAATCCCCTACTAGCAAATGCACACCAGGGGCTAAAGGGCAAGGTCATGGTGGCATTGGTGTGGCAGAGGCAGCTATGGCGTTGTGGATAGTCACGGGTCGAAGAGAGAAACTGGGACTGGGATAATCCTGAGCTTACATTAGAGTTGTACTCAGGTCATTTAGAGTGGACACAAACTCAGCGAGCTCACACGTGGAGAATGAAGCAGAGAACTCACCTGGAGCCAGGTAGTCAGCCCAGACAGGTTACACAGGAGAAGGAGGTCAAGACAGGGCAGGGAATTAAACCCAGCAGACTGCAAGGCCTCAGGGCAGGAAAGGTGATGCCTCAATATCCATCCAGCAGTTGGGAATAAGGATGCTCATGAGAACTGACAGGCAGGGCAAGGCATTGTCTCTGGGTCCAGTCACAGTGACAGGAACCCTGGCCAAGAAATGGCTCACAAGCTCTCAGCTGGTCTTTATTGTAAAGCATGGGTTCTCCCCAGATTGCAGATACAAATAGCTACAGATGCCACTGATGTGTGGGACACATCCCACCAGGCCAAGTGTGAGAAGAGTCTGTGCCCACTTGGCATCTGTTTGCCTGTTTGGTAGGCCACGCTCTATTCCTCCACCTCCGCTTCTATCCCAAGCCCCTCGTTCGGCCCCCCACCCACCTCTGAACAGATTTCTTAAATCAGCACAGCGTACTGGCTGTACAGGTGCCATGATTCAAATGGCTCATTGACCATTATTTCTATTCCTTTCATTACACACTTCCTCCCATCATTTTGGTTTGATATCTTCTTAGATTGCTTTTTTTTTTTTTTTCATCTACATGTTCCCATTTCTTTTCATATTTCCCCCGGGACATGTTTTAACACCTTTAATTTCGGGATATGCCATCCCTTCTGAGAGATCATATATTTCAGGAGAGGAAAGAAAATTTGGAAAAGAACCAAAGGAACCTGGTTTTAATTCTCATCTTCTCAGTGCTTAATATTATGTCTCAGAAATTTATTTTTATTTATTTATTTATTTGAGACAGGGTCTCACTCTATTACTCAGGCTTGAGTGCAGTGACACAATCCTAGCTCACTGCAAGCAATCCTCCCAACTCAGCCTCCTGAGTAGCTAGGTCTAGAGGCATGCGTCACCCTGCCCAGCTAATTTTTTTGTATTTTTTTTGTAGAGATGGGCTTTCACCATGTTGCACAGGCTGGTCTCGACCTCGAACTTTGCCTTGGCCTGGCAAAGTGAGCCACCACACCCTGCCCGTTTCAGAATTTCTTTATTTCTTGCCTTATTGCCATTATAGAGATCGAATAGCGTAGAACAGTGGTTCTTAACCTGGGGCTGATGGTAAACCTCTTGAAATTATGATCAAAATTGTGTGTCTCTCCAGGTGAACCTGCCATTTTCAGGAGACATTTCATCAGACAATCAAGTGAATTCACATCCCAGAAGAAAATATGTAAACATTCATATCAGATAAAAACCTTAAGAATTAAATCCGGAAGACCTGAATTTCAGTCTTAAGGCTACTTCTTTTTTTTTTTTTTTTTTTTTTACCGGCTCAGGGATTAGTCCATGATATTCTGTATTGCAGTTTCCTTTCTTGTAAAATAGAGAATGTAACACTAGCCTTTCACACAACACTAGGTCATGAAGATCTAATGACATCATGAATGTGAAAGCATTTTGGAAACCCAAAAGTTTAATAAAAGGTGTTAGTCATTCTTATTTTGCCAAATCTCTCATTTACGTAAAAACAGAAGGGCTGGATCAAAGGTCAAACCAAACCCGTTTTGGCAGCAAGGGACAGGCTGTTATAGAAACACAGTACATGTCCTCTGTAATATTAAAATCTGACCAAATATCTCATTAGCGTTGTGTGCAAATGCAAAGGGAACAGGGGCGTAAAGGGCATGGTGGTAGTTACGCAGTTTATTAACTCGATTTTCTAGATATTTGGATAAATGCAATTATAAATTCTTGCTTTATCATTTCTGTCTGGATGCTACTCTCCCTTTTGGTGCATAAAAGTTTAAAGGAAGGTACAGCTCTCCTATGAACAGCTGTCTGGTGGAGAACAACTGTTCTAGGAGGTTTCAGCAATTAGCTCTCTGTGGCATTGACTCTGTTACTAGCTCCAGCGACAGCCAGCTCTAAGTAAAGGAAGGAATGGTTCAATATTTTTCCTCCAACAGAGAAGGGCTTTGACCTAAGTGGAGCTCCGGATGATTTTGGCAACTAAGTCCAGTGTGATTCAAGCTAGCACATTAAACAACAAGACAAATCGAAAGAGGCTGGAGTAAAGAATCCAGAAAAGCAAGGTTACACTTTATTACCAAGACAGTAACACCTTTTAATTGGTTAACACCACAGATGAAGAGGTGGCGGCCTTTCTAGCTGGCTTCTGATTTGTTCCTGCATTAAATGGGTTTAAGAAAACAAAATCCTTTCCTTGCTTGCTTTAGAAGCTGTGATTTTAACTAGGAAACAGAGGGACACACAGGAAAAAGTCAGAGACAAAACGCGAAACAGAAGGGAACTTCTAAGTGGTCAGAACTGAATGTATTAGAAAATCCCCTTAAAAGCAGATGTAATTAAGTGAAAATAACTTTATGAATGCAACATTAAGAGGAAAATTTCAGTCTTATGGGAGGTCAAGAAAAGCAAAGCCACATTTTGTAGGATGCACATGGGGAATGTGGATTTCAGAGGATCATTTAATTTCGAATACTATGTCCCTCAACTTCACGGATCCTTCTACATAGGGGCATTTTTCCTTCTTTGGCACAGTCATCCTGCTCTGTCAACAAGGCTAGAACAAATAAGTTGGATAGCCAAAACTATTGCTTTCACTTCTAAAGGAGACTACCTGGCATTATAGGCATTTAGAACAGCATCAAATTTTAAAAGTGCAGCTGTGATCGTTATACATGTTTACAACGTCAACATGGCGATTGAGGTGGCTTCTTGGCTCTGTGACGGCAACTTCTAAGGGTTTCCTTTTCCATCTGGACCCAGTTGCATGTAGTAGTTCTTATTTATGGTGGCAAGCAATGCTACTGATACACTGTTATTAACCAGAGTCCATACTTCAGCCCGATGTCCTTAGTTTTGCCTTATGTCCTTTTTCTGCTCCAGGACCCCCTTCAGGATCCCACGTTACATTTCATCATCATTTCCCCCCTTAGGCTCCTCCAGACTGTGACAGTTTCAGACTTTTCTCGTTTTTGATGACCTTGACATTGTTGAAGGGTGCTGGTCAGATATTTCGTAGAATGCCCTTCCATTTGCGTTTGTCTGATTCTTTTTTTCCTGGTTAGGCAGGACTTACGGGTTTGGGGACAGAACCACCACCGAGGTGAAATGCCACTCATATCAAGGATTCATACTATTAACATGATTTATGCATAATACTGTTAGCCCGGATCACCCCAGGGAGGTCGTGTTTGTCAGATTTCCCCACTGCAAAGTTTTCTTTTGCTCCCTGTCCTCACGCCACCCTCTTTGTAGGGAGTCACCTTAAGGGGGTACAGCTACATCGAGTATTTAGAATTCCTCTGTATAGAATATTTGTTTCTTCTTCCTTATTAATTCATAACTTCAAACATTTATTTATATCAGCATACACTTACAGATATGTATACTTCAGGTATATTTCAGTACTACATTGGCTAAGCATGGTGGCTTACATCTGTAATCCCAGCACTTCAGGAGGCTGAGACAGGAAGATTGCTTGAGCCCAGGAGTTCAAGATCAACCTAGACAACATAGTGAGACCCCATCTCTACATAAAAATTTTTAAAAACTAGCCCGGTGTGGTGGCATGCACCTGTAGTCCCAGCTACTCAGGAGGCTGAGGCAGGAGGATCACTTGAGACCAGGAGATGAGATTACAGTCAGCTATGATCATGACACTGTACTCCAGCCTGGGCAACAGAGTGAGCCTCTGTCTCTAAAACTAAAACTAAAACTAAAATGCCACATTATTCATTGTCTTGCTCAAATCATTCCCCCTTTGCCCATTGGGAGCTCTGTTCATTGTCCCTTGTGTCCATTTGACACACTCAGTTGGGAATTTTTGTTGTTTTGATTTATTTTTGAGCACTTCCTTACTTTTCAGCACTATAAGACCTTCTAGATTCTTCTTGTATGTTTCCTGCCCCAGCCCTGGACTCAGCCATTTCTCCAAGGACCCCACATTCTTTTTATTGGAGAATAGTATTACTTCCCTTTTTTTAAAAAATTGTTCATTTATACCACTTTCCTCCAATCTCTTCCTTGCCACCCTAACCTTAGGAACCCAATTATTTCCCTCTGATTCTCTAGTATTCCTTTTCGTGTCTTAAAAATCTGCCGCTAAGATTGAAACTCTTCATCACATTTAAAGCCCTTTCTTTAATATCTCTCTCTTTTCTTTCATATTTCTACTGAACAACACATTGTTCCTATAGTGTCCACAGTAAGTTGAAAAGAAGAGAACACAGAGGATACTAAGAGAAGAAGTGAGTTCAAGCTATCTCTTGTGTGGCATATTATTTTTAATTAATGTTGCTGCCATTTTCTCATTTTCCCAGCCAAATCAATGCAACAAGAATTGTGTTGGCATCTGCAGCAGCAAATAGAGAGAAAAGGCAGTTTAAAGGGAGGGGGTGACTGCCCCCCACTCCCAATCTGGGTGTACTTTGGAGCAATTCACAATTCACATGCGGATCGTCAGAGTGTGGCAAGTCTATGAGTCAGAACCTGATTGCTACAGGAACATTTTTCCTCCATGGCTGGCAGAGATTCCCACTTTCCACCGTGCTCAGAACCATCGAAGAAGATTCTTTCTTGATGAGTTCCCTGCAACTGCACATAGGAACAGCTTAAGGGAAGCACTGGGGTAATAAAATTGAGCAGAGCCCCTAACCTCAATATTTTGCTATTCATTTCCAGATAGAACAGGCATCCTGGCCGAGGGGCAGAGTCCACTCCATTTTTTTGTTTGTTTTGCTTTTTTTTTTTGAGATGGAGTCTCGCTCTGTTGCCCAGGCTGGAATGCAATGAATGGTGCGATCTTGGCTCACTGCAAGCTCCGCCTCCTGGGTTCAGGCCACTCTCCTGCCTCAGCCTCCACAGTAGCTGGGACTACAGGCACCCGCCACCACACCCGACTAATTTTTTGTATTTTCAGTAGAGACGGGGTTTCACCGTGTTAGCCTGGATGGTCTTGATCTGCTGACCTTGTGATCCGCCTGCCTTGGCCTCTCAAAGTGCTGGGATTACAGGTGTGAGGCACTGCACGCGACCCACTCCCTTTGTTTTTACTTCTGCTCAGTTGTTCCTTCCTCACCACCCACTTCTTGAATTATTGTTACTTTCTTAAAGAGTCAAATGCTTTCCTTTACAACAGTTCTAGAGAGCCAAATCCCTGCCAGTATCCACGGTTGACACTAGAGATACAAAGAGGGACAAGATATGGCTCAGAGTCCATTGCAGAGACAACATCAGGATAGGCATTATTGGAGTATACGGCACAACGTTTATATCTTATGTATGTAGACTCTGGCTTTTATTCATTTTTATGTTGCAAAAATTTATCTTTTGTTTCTAGGCAAGTATACTTACTTATTTTCTTTTGATCTCACAGATAATAATTCAAGGCATTCTTTTTTAAAAATTGGAAACATTAGATATAAAGCCAAAGGTCTCTTTAATGGCCACATCCTTCCCCCACCCACTCCAAACTCATCTATACCTCCTCCTTCCCAAATACTAATGCAAGCACTGTTTTGAGCTTTTTGTCTTTCTTCTCAGATAAAAATAATAAAATAAAATAAAATAAAATAAAATAAAATAGATGCACAGGGCCAGGCATGGTGGCTCATGCCTGTAATCTCAGCACTTTGGGAGGCCACGGTGGGTGGATCACCTGAGGTCAGGAGTTCGAGACCGGCCTGACCAACATGATGAAACCCCGTCTCTACTAAAAATACAAAAATTAGCCAGGCATGGTGGCAGTGCCTGTAATCCCAGTTACTCAGGAGTCTGAGGCAGGAGAATCACTTGAACCCAGGAGGTAGAGGTTGCAGTGAGCAGAGATCGTGCCATTGCACCCCAGCCTGGGCAACAAGAGCTAAACTCCATCTCAAAAAAAAAAAAAAAAAAAAAAAAATAGCTGCACAAATTCAGGACTGTCTAATTCAAAATAATACGTCTGACAGTCACTGCCTTGTCTCTTCCCTCTCCTTCCATTCTCTTTCCCCTGTCACTTAGCCCTGGTCAGTGACAAAATTCCACGCAATGCTTGGAATCTGGATGAGCCAACAGGGCTGTTGTCAAAACTGAGTAATCAGAACTGGGGAGAGAGGCTGGGACTGGGGCAGGCACGCAGATGTGCTCTTTAATCAAACCAGGCTAGACCAGGTCAAGGGGGCCTGCCCAGGAAAATGAGCAAGGAAGCAAAAATTACCAAGCAAAGTCATAGGGCAGAAGAGTGCAGAATTGAAGAAAGGAATCCAAGCTGGGGTGGAGATGTGGACAAGGAGGATCATGGTTCTCAGGCCCACACGAGACCAGAAAAGCAGGGCCGAGTAGGGAAAGCCAGAATAGAGCAGACCATGGTCATGGGCAAAAGGTGGCATTTTGCCCAAAGGGGTCGTGTGCTTTGACCAAGACTTCCTGCCCTGGATGTGCTTTTGTACTTTTTTTCTTTCTTTCTTTGAGACAAGTTCTTGCTCTGTCACCCAGGCTGGAGTGCAGTGGTACAATCATAGCTCACTGCAGCCTCGACCTCCTGGGCTTAAGCCCCTGATCTTCCTTACTCAGGCTCCCAAGTAGCAGGACTACAGAGGCGTGCCACCATGCCCAGCTATATTTTTGTATTTTGTAGAGATGGGGTCTTGCTATGTTTCCCAGACTGGTCGTGAACTCCTGGCCTCCAGCGATCCTCTAGCCTCAGCCTCCCAAAGTGCTTGGATGACAGGCACAAGCCACTGCACTGGGTTGCACTTTTTATTAACAGTACTTAGGTCAAAAATGCACATTGCCAGCAGAACAGAAACCCCCTCCTTGTGTCCCTAAAACATGTGTGGTTCTCCTTGGCAACACTATTCAAGGCTTTCTGTCCTGGTCTGGAAGAGCCCCAAAGGGCCCGGCGGGATAGGGAAGTGGTGTGTTTGTGTGTGTGTTGGCAGGAGGAAGCTCTACTTTTCCAGGGAATAAGGACATGATTTTAAAAAGCATTGATATGCTTTTTTCTTTTGTCCTTCTATGTACATGACCTTCTCCCTAATAACAAGGCATTAATCTACCTGGGGAACAGAGGGGAACTGGTTTGGTAAGGCGGGAATGCATAAGGACTGTTTGGAAGGGAAGCAAAGGAACGCTTCTGACCTTCAAAATCGTGCGCGGTGTAAAGTAAACAACAGGGTGGAGAGCCAGGCCTTGTCCGGAAAGGAGTGATGTTTTAAATTGTCTGGCTCCCACTTAACACAGCCAAGGTAAGGCCAGCCGGCAAGCTCAGGGAGCTTTGAGTAAAGAAGGTCTGAGTAGACAGGAACGGCGTTAGGACGTCGTCTTCCTGACCTCAGTTATTGTGGTGTGGTTGATGGCAGAGAGGAAAGTGGAAACAGAAGATGGGGAGAGAGACTAGAGATTACTAGACCTGCAGCCCTGTTTCCCTTTCTAAAATGTTAATCCATCTGCACACATGCAATATGTATGTGTGTAATTATAAGATACCAACGTGCAACATGAGGCATCCCTGCAGAGTTAGGAGGGAGAAGTCTTTGGTTGGGCAGTGTGCAGGTCAGGCTGGTACCCCTGAGCTGCAGGTGCCTCAAAACCCATGAGAGGAGGATGAGTTGAACACACAGTAGAGGTTGAGAGGTGAACAGCCTGGGCCAGGGGGCAGATGGAGGATGTAGACAAGACACAGTGGAAAGCATGGCACCAGCAAGAGGGAAGAGGAGGCCAGGCGGTGATAGACCCTTGCCCAGCCACGAAAGAAGAGACCACAGAGTTTCAGCCACGGGCATTAGCATCAACCGATCCGTGGCGGAACCATCCCTCCTAAGCTGCAGTGTCCCTCATGCACACTGGAGAGGTAGCTGGAGACTGAATCCCCACATCCTCGCCCTAGAAGGTCTAGTAAGCCTCCATTTTCCAGGACATATTTGGAGAGGGACAAGGGACAAGAGAACAAGGGGAGCATGTAAAAGACCAAGCAGTGATCTCTAAGAGTCTGCTCAAAATCTAAAGAAACCATGAATGGGGTGGACTACATTTTAAATTTCCCTGGATGAAGATACAATTCTAACGCTTCCTCAGCAACCCTTAAGGGAGCTCAGGAGGGCGGACAGAGGCATTCTAGACAGCAAAGATAATACGTTTTCTCGGCAAAGCCTGAGATGTAGTATAAAGAGATTTGTGATCTCACCGCACTGGCACCGAGAATGTCTTATGTAGCTTAAGAATACTCTGAGCCTACCATGAGCGAGTGTCTTGTTTCCTTTAAATGAACATAAGAGAAAGAGAATAAGAGAGAAAGGAAAAGAGGGAGAAGGGAGGGAAGGGAAGGAAGGAATGGCAGAGAGGGCAGCGCAGGAGGGAGGGAGCTCTGTTCCGAAGTAAGAGGTAAACAGAAGTCCAAGCCCCAGGAGCTGCTGTCTAATTTGACCTCCTGGGGTCATCTACAGAGTGCAGTATTTGAAGGGGTCGGTGGTGCATTCCACCTTAATTTGTGGTGGCCGTGTCCTCACATTCTGCAGGTGAGATGTCAGGCCCAGGGAAGTCAGCCTCACAGCAAGTGAGTGCAGGAGCAAGCCTCCTTCCCTGTCAGTGCAGGGGCAGGCACTGCAGGGCCTCCCGGCACACAGGGCCAGGGAACAGCTATGGGCTTCCGGGGCAAACAGGAGAGTCTTCAGGTGCTCAGACCCTTCCCTTTATTACAAAAACAATGACCTTTTTTGTGTTTTCAGCCACCTATTACTGCAGCCTTGTGGGATACACTGGGCATCGTTCACTTCTCCCCTCACCCGTCCTCTTTTTGGAACAGGGAGCTGCTGATATCTCCGGTTCTGAGTGCCCTTCTCCTTGTGCCTTCCCCAGGACAGACATTTTGGACAGTTCAGCTTCACAGACCCCTGCCATACCAAGGCCCCATGGTCTGGGCAGCCCAGCTCTGCAGGGCAGCTCTGCCAGCAGCAGGGCCCTCAAAGTCTCCCCTTGGCATTGTAGGAGCAGGAAAGAGAGAGCATGTCCCACCTCTTAACAAGGCTCCCGCGGAGCTGCTCCTGATAATGGAGAGGAAACAAGTCTGAGATGGCTCAAAGCTAATACTCTCTCAGCCTTCTTTCAGGATTTCCCAAGTAGGCAGGATGCTTCTGCCTGAGCTAACCTAATAATCACAGGGCACGATGATGCGGAGAACTCCAGTCTGAGAAACAGTCCCCTTCAGAGCCTTCCCAGATCCCAAGCAAGGAGAAGGGACATTGAAAGCGCGGCTTCTTCCCAAGGCAAAAGCCATCTCAGGCCAGTCTAGAAACAAAGTGGACACTCCTGGGCTTGGACTGCAGCTCTCAATTCTGGAGAACAACAGGTAAGCTCAGGCAGACCTCAGGCTGGAACAGCAGGCAAGCTCAGGCAGACCTCAGGGTAGGGGCTACAGAGAGCATGAATGGTCCAGGGCCATGATGATTCCATATAATATTCTCCCTTCAATCAAGGCCCTTCTTTCAGTGTGTAATCAAATGCCATTTAATGTCCATGTCTCTGTAAGGCCTTTCATATCAATTAAAAATACCTTGTGTTCCATTCGTGGATCTCAAAATGTGGCCCCTTTCAGTGTCCCTAGCTACTGAAGCTGGATAGGTCACCTGGGTATCTCCAAAGTTCATGCTTGCCACATCACATCATACGTAAATAACTTTAATGGAAAATTTTGAGTGCCATAGAAAAGGAGGTTGGAAGTGATGAATGAATTCGAAGGAAGATGTCATTGGCTTGGGGAATTGCGGAATTCACACGTCTTCTAAGTGGCAAAATGACTAGAAAAGTTATGTTGTACCCGCTTAGATCATGCTGCCTAAATGCACAAAGAGGAATTCATTCACTCCAGGATAGTAGGAGTGTTTTCGAACTAAATCAAGGGATTTTCCTCTGGATCCTTCACCTTATTTAAGTCAATCACTTAACTTTCCTGGTGCACGTTTCCAGTTCCTTAGTCTGTAAAATGTGTAGAAAATTATAGACCTGGCGTTCTCTGTTCCTATTGACACTGTTCCAACAGGATATGGTAAAGGTGTACATTTCAACTGCCACACTTGAGTGGTACAGATGTTACATTTCTTGCTTTTTCCCCTAAATTAAAAAACCTGATCTGACAGGAGGCGGAGCTCAGGCGCTAAAGTGAGTGATGCAGAGCAGCTGTAAATACAGATGAAGCTTCGCTCACTCACCCGCCGCTCATCTCCTGCTGTGCGGCCCGGTTCCTAACAGGCCTTGGAGCAGTACTGGTCCACGACCCTGGGACTGGGGACTCCCAGTCTAGGTGATACGCTGCCATTTGCATAGCGATGGGAACATGCGTATCTTCATCACTTTAAGCCCGTAAATGCTTAAAAATGTCACAGTAAGAATATAGAAAAGATGAATGACATTGGTTTGCCTCTGAAAGGGGAATTTTCTTTTCCTTGGGGACAAGGTGGTAGAGAGATTTTTTTTCTTTCTATATATAGTTTGTCACGACTTTTGGATGTGAAGCCGCGTACACTAATTTATATTCAAAAATAAATTACTTCAAATATATTTAAAGAAAAGAGGCACTAAAAAATACCATTTCCTACATAAGAATCACCACCAGAGTTTTCCGAGGCCTCTTGCTCTTTGCTTTCTCGGCAAGGCTTTCTGAGTGACTGGCACTGCGGCCACACTGTCTCTACGGGAATAAGAGGAGTTTGAGCATTTGCAGGCAGCAGGGTACGAGGATGAGCTGGTGAAGGTGGCATCAGAGGAAGATGCATTGGCCAGAGTGAACAATTATTTTCACCTAAAGTGATACAATCAGGACACCTGGTGTCCAGTGACACTGGCTTTGCTCACCAGTCCTGTCCCCAAAATCATGTTGGCAAGGAAATAAAACAGATGTTTAAGTGTCCCTGCCTTGTTTTTCCCTCCTGTTTCATTGTCAATGCTGAAATGACTCCTACCTGACTTGATCTCATTAAGTACATTCATGAGACACCTCCTGTTGATTTCTCCTTTACCAAAGGAGTGTGTAAGTAACCAGGAGGAATCCAAGAGGAGCACTTCTAAACTTACAGGAATGCTCTGTCTTTCCTGCAATCCTAGCCCAGCTCCAGCATTAACTCTGTAGCTTCTCTCTGGCTGGATGCAGGAGGTGCTGCAAGTCCAGAGACAAACCCCTCTCGAACATTTAGGTCCCGACCATGATATCCAGATATCGATAGCTACATTCCTAAGGTGAACAAGAGCAATTCCAGGCCAACAGTTTACTGTTGCATACTCTCTCCATTTTCTCTCTTACGTGTCTTCCTTTTATGCAAGACTCTGAAGCTACTTGTGCAGGAAAAGTTTGTCTCTCGTTACTCCTTCCTGAACTGTCTTCGTAGAGCCAGCTATGTTTTCTGCTCTGAAGTGCAAATGAAATTCCTGAGGGTTCTCCACTTCCAGTGTTCCTGGAAACACTAGCTGGGTAGACTCCTCCCTGCATCCCCCTCACATGTATAAATCTGTGATTCTGTTTCACTAGCCTGTTTTATTCTTTTAGCGGCTATGCAGTTACTGTGGCAAAAACAGGAAGCTGCAATATTCACAGGCGTATTCACAAAAGATGCAATAGCATCTGGTCCTGGAGGGCAGGGGTTTCATATCCCATGGAAAATAATATGCGCCTGGGTGACAGGATTAAATACACATATCATAGTAGAGTTTCAGCTCATTTGCCTAATACATTTGAAAATCACTCAATGTATTGCAAACTAAGATTTACGAAGCTCAGTTTTCAGGTTGACAAATTATCATCTGTCTGCACATATTTCGTTGTTTTGCATAATTAATTCCTCCCCATAGTACACAAGCATTTTCACCTACAACAGAACCACTCTCTCTCATTCCCTTCCTGTTAGCAGCATGTAAATGACACTGATTCAGAAGATGCATATTCTTTTCCAAAGTATCTTCTGGAACACGACTGAGATTTTTATCCCAATCATTATCCGCTGTTTATTACCCTGCTTCCAAAAACCTCATTCATAAAAAGAAAATTAGAAAAGGAAAAGTTGAGTCATAGGAGACAAGTACAATGCTGATGAAATGGATTCTCCTAATTCAGATTAACTAAACGTATCAGCTAGTGCTGCAAAACACAGAGAAGAAAGAAACCAATTAAAACCGGGCTTAACAAGAGAAAAAATAGACTGACTCATTTGCCTCAAAGATCCATAGGTAGTCTTGGCTTTAGTTTTGTTTATTTTATCAAGCAATTCAATAATGTCATCAAATACTAAGGGGTTTGTTTGTCTCTCAAGCATGCTTTTTTCAGTGTTGTCTTCCACTGTGGTTGGCTGTCCTCTTTATTCTAAGATGGCTTCCAGAAGCTTTGACAATAATTATACAACTCACAGTTCCAGCAAGAAAGAGACACCATCCTTGTCCTCAGCAAATGTCCTAAGTGTTACTTTAATTGGATAGGCTGTCACATGCCCAGCATCAGGTCAATCACCATGGCCAAGCAGATTGCACAGATTTGTCATATACTCTATCTCTAGGACTAAGATGGAATCAGCTTTCCTAGAGGAACATGCATCCCTAACCAAGATTAGGAGCTCTCAGGAAGACAGAAATATCTGAGAAATGGGAGGACAGACAAGAAAGCTACCAAAAGTATTGACTACAGTTGAGGAAGGTGAATTGGAGAAAATTCTGAATTATAGAAGCCTTTCAACCTACATTTCTTTTAAAATATCCTATACTGCAGATCTTTTTTCTCACATACTTGCAGTAATTCAAATTAGGTCAATGAAGGGCTGACAGGCGCTCCCTTGAATGAAGAGATTTGATTGATTGGCAATTAGCCTCTCAATTATATGTACACACACTGATCTTTTTTTTTTTTTAAGTAGGTACTTTAAAAGAGTTTGCTCTTTGAAGGCAAGTATATTGTAAAGCACATTTTGTAAAGTGCAGTTCATGTTTATGTGTTTGAAATCTTGAAATCACTGGGGTAGAAATGGGGAATGCATGGCAATGAAAGCCTTGAATTGAGCAGGAAATGGGGCAGGAACGAGGTGCACTGCTACAGCCCTTCCTTCTTGGGAAAATTGAGTGGTGCAAGGAGCACAGAAGGCCTGGCTAAAAGAGTCTGTAATGGAGAATGGGCAAGTACAACAGGTCTGGATTTCCACCAGGTAAGTATTTGAGATTTTCTTCACATGGCTCCATCTTTAGCAGAGGAAACATAATCTCAGGATGCATTTATATTGTTCACATGGCAAAGGTTTCTCTGACTGGAAATAGCAAGAAAGAGATGGCACTTATCAGGCCTGACTGAGTTTTCCTGCTGCAGTGGAATTTGGATAACTTTACAATTATTGCCTAAGCAGAAATTGCAAGGATGCATCTGCTTCTCCCTATCCTATCCTGTGGCAGACATAACTAATCAATCATACTAGTCAGTCAATCCCTTTCTGCTAAACCTAGAAATGACTTCACAATCTGTCTTGATGAAGTGCTCCAGGGAGCCACTAGCAATTGAGCAGACTTGAAAACAGAGATAAAACTGCATGGTACAGAACACATTTCAGCCTTTCCCACTTTCCTTTCCTGTGATGTTTCTCCTAAGGACACAATACATTTGGTGGCCCATTCATTCTCCAGGCTGCACTAAGACTTTTCTATGAATTCTCTTCTTCCTGAAGAATCCTGTCTCCTTATGGCTCTCAGATGCCTCCTATGGGATCATTTTCTTCCAAGAGTGTTGTGTTAACTGTGATTGCCAGTGGTTGGTTAATTTAACCTCCTTTTTGGTATCTACCATTCATTCCTGTCTTCAGGGTTCTTGCCTCTGCTTTCCATTATGAACCAGGCTGCAGAATATTTCTTTTTTTAGCTCCTCTGCATCTTAAATAAATGCACCCAGCTTTCCAGATTATGTAAGATTTACTTTGTCTAATGTGTGCCCATGACAGCTTAGCATTATTTCTTAGAATAAAGTCAATGCTCCCCACCTGCATCAAAAAATTTACTAGGGTGGAGTTCTTACTTAAAATGCTATTTGGGGGCCTCAGTCTGAAGCCAATAAATCAGAATTTCTAATCTGATTTTTAGCTGATACCCAGGGTAATTCATAAACTCCTTAAAGTTTGAAAATATCTGCCACAGGAAACAGACAGAGGACTGGGGAAAATCGTGGTGAGCGTACCCAGACAGAAGGAATCTTAAATGTCTTCAATAGTGGTATCTCCTGAGCTGTATTGATTTTCAGGTGAGGCAATGTCTGATCCTTCTTAAGCCATCACTGACTCATATCTTGTGATCCTTCTCTTCTGAAAGTCAGACCAGAACATACCCAGATTAAGAGGCAGGCCAATGGAATGTGTGCAGGGGCACCAGCCCAATAAGGCCACTAAAATATCACTGAAAATAAAACAAGGTAGAGAATACTGTATTTACCAGAATGCTCTTAGGAAGAGACATGTATGTGAGTTGCAGGGAATAATCTGATAGGTTGCTTGTGGGAGCAAACATCCACGAAACTTGTCCACATAATAACAACAACAGTGACAATCATTCTGATGATACTGTAAGGGCCAAGAGAAAATTTCCCCTTTGCCGTCTGAAGGTTCACTGAAAAGTCAACTCACAAAAGGCAGATTAATTGGAGAAAAGGCACACAAAATGTATTAAAGTATACACGACAGACTTCAGAATGAAGACCCAAACATACACGGGAAATTGTTAGTGGTTATGCTTAGGTTCAACTTGTAGGGACAGCCATGTAGAAATATGACTGGACAAAATGAATGAAATCTAACGCTGATAGACTGAGTGGGGAAACCCAGCAGGGCCTGCCTGTCTAGATTCTACTTGGCATTGTTCTTTCTGGGTGTGGGGCAAGACCCTCTTTGGAATAGGGTCTTGTGACCTACAGTCAAACAAAATAGGCTGGGCTATTTTTTTATGGCCAGGTTTTAACACAGAAAGGCAGAGGGAAACCTCAAGTAATATTTTTAGATTTTATGGCTGGCTTTGGGGAAGAGGGATTCTAGTTTCTATTGCTAGCCTTAGAATAGGGAGAGAATGGGACTGAGACAAGAGAACAGGAGAAGGTCAGAGAAAAACTTTTGCTTCTGAGGCCTTCATTTTGGGGAATTGCTTTCTGAGTCCCATAATAACAATAATAGTATTAATCTACAGCCTTATGAGGAGACTGGGTCTGGTAAATGGTAAGGCTTTGGTTTTGCTGCATGGAATGTTTGAGGCTCAGATTAGGAGCTGAGGGTTCTGGATGAGAAAATAGGCTAGGCCCATGCCTGTGGCCTTCCCTCATGCTGTACCAACTGTAGAATGAGCAGTGCTTATGAACAAATGGATCAGCAAATACTCCAATTATATCACAGTTTTAGGAGGCACCAAGTTTTTAAGCTTCCCAGGAAACCTGGCTACTTTAGTCTGACCTGTCAGAACTGCCCACTTCCTTCATTTTATATTTTCGTTCTTGGAAATTTTTCTACTGGGACCCCACCCCTTCTTCTCAAACTCAGCCCCATAGACCTTAGAGACCACAGGATTCATGCATTAAAAATAGAAACCAAAGCCAATTAAACCTCTAATATGTTAAATAAGAGGTATTTGCATCTCTGAAGAAACTTCTGACAAGCATGACAAGCAATGACAGCTAATGCAAGTCTTGCTTCACACAGAAAGTCATCTCAGGCTATTCCTTGGTACTTTGTCTCTCTCCTGCCCAAGGCCTTTGAACCTGGGCATACAACGCAAAGTGGGCACTTGCCCGATCTCTCTCCTTCTAAAGATGTATTTCATCTCCTCTTCCTATTCGGGCAAAAGATCAGTTAATAGTTGGCTGCTCACCTCCCCGCAACAGAAGGACCTGCATTATAAAATACAAACTCTTCACATTTGCAGAAAGATTGGGGGCTTGCCGCTAAAACTTTCATACTGGGCATAAAATCCTGGGTCATTTTCTCCCTCTCTGATGCTGCTCAAGGCCAGCATTGGGCAACACTGGGAGAACTTAACATTCTCCCTCAGGAATATTCATTTAAGTGCCTTTTTGCATGAAGTAATTATTTTCATGGGATATTAGCATGTGGCACACTCTTCACTTGCCCAATACTCCTAAACTGTCTAAAATACAGGAAGAACCCTCCTAACATGGTGTTCTTTTTAGGAATTTAATAGGCTTCTGGTTCAAGATGGCGGCCTGAGCACAGAATTTGACTTCCATTTTCTCCCAAGTTTATATTAAAATTATCACACACACACACACACACACACACACACACCCTGTGACAGAGCAGAGGGAAAAAAATTAGATACTATTACTACCTACTGAATTTGGAGGACTGTATGAAGGACATGGTGTAGACTTTATTTGATTGCCAGAGAAAAAGTAGAAGAATCACAGTTCAAGATATTAGAGTAAAGCATCCGTCCTGTCAAAGGAGACAAGAGACTATCCAAGCTAGAGTCCTCAAATGCAAGAATGGACCTAGAGTTCATCTTTGAGATATTTATTGAGGAATTGCATTTGAAAGGGCATTATCAGTGGGCCCTTGTCCCTTAAACAGAGTTTCTGAGAGCTACAAATTTTATCCTTGGGCTGCAGCTTTAGAACTACGTTATAGAGAGAGTGGTTGATCTGTTGCTACAAAAAATAAAAAACAAAAACAAACAACCAAATAAACAAAAACAGATGATCTATTATAATTGCTTTGTAGCAAACCACTCTAAAGTGAAACAGTTGAAAATTATTTCTTATCTCTCACCTTTCCATGGCTTGACCGGTTCAGCTTTATTGTTCTCTCTCTCATGTAGGTTCAGGCACATGGGACTGGAGCTGGTGGAGCCATCTGAATCTCTCCTCGTTCACTCCTCTGGTGCCTATGGTGCAAGCCATCCAAGTGGCTAAGATATCCTAAGTCTACTGAGGTGTCCATCTCTTCATACAGCCTTTCCATGTCGCTGCTTGGGCTTCCTTGCTATATGGTGCTTACAGGGTAGTTGGACTTTTTACATGATGGCTGACTTTTCCCAGAACAAGTGTTCCAAGAGACAGGAAGTGAGAGCTGGCCCAGGATCAGAACTGATAATGTCACTTCAGCTGTATTCTCTGGGTCAAACCCAGAGCCCCCACAGACTCAAAGAAAGAGGGATCAAACTCCACCTTCTAATGGGAGAAGTGAACGAATGATGTACATAGTCTTTAATCTATCCTATGTGAGCTCCTGGTGATGGTTTTGGAGAATGCAAGAGAAACAGAGAGAACCAAAGCACCAGGTGCTCCACTCCCAGGGGGCTTTGCATTGGTAATTATGGGGCTCCCTAGCCTGTTTCCTTGTTTCTGGACTCCAAGCATTACAAGGGAGCCTGCCTGCCTCCCTGTTTGATGACTGAGAGCTCATATTTAGACCTTCTATTTAAGGAAGAAGCCCATTGTAAAAGAGACACACAACTGCTGAGGAAATGCACATTTGTTATCTGCACATACCGAAGTAGCTCTTCATTAAAAAAAAAAGAAAAGAAAAGAAACCAATAACAGCATGAAGGAGAGGAATAAAAGAATCTTTGGGGAGAAGAGGAGAACTGTTTAAAATTATTCCAATTTCTGCTCACAGGCTTGAGAAGATACTGCTACCACAAATTAAGAGCAGTCTCTTTTGAAAATATATCAATCAGAATTTTAAAAATCATTTTTGAAATTAAGCTTTTCTTGCAATAATAAAGATTTTGCTTTATAGATTAAATAATAATATGGACAGAGATGAAGATCAAGTTGATGATCTGGAAGATAAAGTCAAGGAAATCTCTCAGAATTTGGAGCAAAAAGATAAGTGAAATGTAATAGCGAAAAGTTAAAGGTGGCAAATCTAGGAGGCCTAACAGCAACTAATAGATTTTCTAGGAGAGAACAGAGGCATAAAAGGGTAAAAAAATTATAGAAATGTAGAAATTGAAGATAAAAATAAAATTCTCCGAGTGGATAATAGACATACCTCTTAAAATTGAATGTCTAGTGAGTATGGAGAATAATGAATGGGAAAATCGCCCATGTATAGACGCATCCTGCTGAAGTTTCCTAACTTAAAGGAAAAAGTGAATGTTCTTACAGCTTCTGGAGAGAAAAAGAAAGGTCACTCACAGTGAAGATAAGCATACTGACATCCAATTCTGGTCAGTAATACTGGGTTTTAGGCAGGGGAACAATATATTCAAACTTCCAAGGAAAACTATTTTGAATATGTAATTCCATACCTAGCCAAGCTATCAATAAAATACAGGGGCCAAAAATAAATGAAAGAGAGAGAGAAAGAAAAGGAAAGAAGGAAGGAAGGAAGGAAGGAAAGAAAGAAAGAAGAAATAAAGAGAGAAAGAAAGAGAGAGAGAAGGAAAGAAAGAAAGAAAGAAAGAGAAAGAAAGAAAGAAAAAGAAAGAAAGAAAGAAAGGAAAGAAAGAAAGAGAAAGAAAGAAAGAAAAAGAAAGAAAGAAAAAGAAAGAAAGAAAGGAAAGAAAGAAAGAAAAAGAGAAAGAAAGAAATAAATAAAAGAAAGGGCAAGCAAAGATGTAGCAAGTATATCACCTGTATTTCCTATAAATGAAGGAACCGCTTACCAAACTCCTCCCACAGAATGAAGAACAACTGCAGGAGGAAGGCTGGCAGGAATGTAATTCAGAAGTAGAGGAAGCAAGCAAAACATCAAAACAGAATATCTTGGGCTGGAGTGCTTGAAAATTTAAAAAAAAAATCATACATGTGATTCCTTAAATTTTTAAAAGTTTACAACAACAAAAAGTAGGTTGAAATATAAGTAGCAAAAAAGAAAAAACGTATTTGTATCATGTACAACAAATAACTAATATTCTTCTCATATAAAATGTTTTGATGAGACAATTTGAAAAACAGAAATAGAAAAATGGGCAAATATCCTGAATGGGCAAGTCACAAAGGCAAAGAAGAAATTAATGCAGATGAACGGTGACATTCCCTTACACTTCCCACAGTCTGGTCCTCCCTATAAATTCAGCCTGAACAGAAGGGTTCAACCTTCCAGGGCTCATGTGGGTGTATGGATCTGCCCTGGCTTTGCAAAGGAGGCCGGGGGGCAGTGGAGATACCATGTGTAGGGAGAGGGGACATTTTTCAACAGCTGCCACATGTGTGAAACTTTGGAAAGAGAAAGATTTCCAAAGGGAATTCGGGATAATTTTTAGGAAGTTTGATTCTGCTTAAGTGTGTGGTGTGTTTAATAATTGTCACATTTATTCCTCACCTCCCAGTGACAATCTCCTGGAATTCAGTTAGCTTGGCAATCAGAGCTTGGTGGGTTCTCAACATCTATCAACTTTGTTCTTTCTGTAAGTATTTTTAAGCACACTCTGTTGAATCTTTTTCCCATACCCTTGGCCACAACTTGAGCGAATTGCACACATTTCTGGTTGCTTTTGGTTATGAAAAGTCCAATCTGGTGTAAGGCTTTAATCAAACATCCTATTTTAAATTCTTTGACTCCACCATCATCAGTTTTGGGGCCCTATAACTGTCTAGTGGGAAGGAGACCTGTGCTTTCTTTCACTCCTCCCCTGCAGTGCGGGATGGGACCATGGTCTCATTCCGGGTTCTCCTCCTCACCACGTTTCCAAGTTTTGTTCCTCTATGGGCAGAGAGGAGGGAGAGGGTCCTAGGAGATGTCCTTACCTAATCATCAGCTTTCTGTAGCATCCTAGTCTTGTGGGGTCCATCTCATTCTCAGAGGTGCAGCCAGCTGGACTTCCTGGGTTGAGTGGGAACTTGGAGAGCTTTTCTGTAGCTAGCTAGAGATTTGTAAAATGCACCAATCAGTGCTCTGTAAAAACGCACCAATCAGCACTCTGTAGCTAGCTAGAGGTTTGTAAAATGTAAAAATGTACCAATCAGCATACTAAAATGAACCAATCAGCACTCTGTAAAATGGACCAATCAGTAGGACATGGGCAGGAACAAATAAGGGAATAAAAACTGGCCACCCCAGCCAGCAGCAGTAACATGACGGGGTCCCCTTCTGTGCTGTGGAAGCTTTGTTCTTTCGCTCTTCACAACAAATCTTGCTGCCACACACTCTTTGGGTCCGTGCCACCTTTAAGAGCTATAACACTCACTGCAAAGGTCCACGGCTTCTTTCTTAAAGTCAGTGAGACCACGAACCCACCAGAAGGAGCCAACTCCAGACACAATTTTATCTGTTTCTGTTTCTATTTGGTCTCCAGAAATGTGGTGGCCCCTGTGGAGATGTGAGCAAGGCCTTCCTGGGATAATGTGCAATTTCACTACAGCACCTTTTAGCACTAACATCCTATTTCTTTCCCTTTGGACCTGTCAGTAGTCCATGCCATCAACCCTGCTCCTGAAGGGTATTTCTATGCATGCCTGGCTCAGTCCCGGACATATCCTTAGCATCTGCCTACTCTTCTAACTTAGATGATCCTCTACAGGATCGATAGGGTTTGACTGTGTCCCCACTCAAATCTCATCTTGAGTTGTAGCTTCCATAATTCCCATGTGTCATGGGAGGGATCTGGTGGGAGGTAATTGAATCATGGGGGTAGGTCTTTCCCATGCTGTTCTCATGATAGTGAGTAAGTCTCACAAGATCTGCTGGTTTTATAAATGGAGTTCCCCTGCACACACTCTCTTGCCTGCTGCCATGTAAGATGTGACTTTGCTCCTCACTCACCTTCCACCATGATTGTGAGGCCTCCCCAGCCATGTGGAACTGTGAGTCAACTAAACCTATTTCCTTTATAAATTACCCAGTCTCAGGGACGTCTTTATTAGCAGCATGAGAACAAACGAATACAGGGATGACTGGGGATGACTAGGCTCCTCCTCGAACTCTCAGAAAGCCTTGGAGACGTGAAATGCAGGTCTTTCATCCTCTGTTGGGCACTCTCTCTCAACCTGATGAGGGCTTCTCCTGCAAGTTTCCTCCCTTCAGACTTCACCCAAGGAAAAGCTGTGACTGTGCTCTTATCATTCCCAAGGACATGGTCTGATCCTCCCAAGAAGCATCATTTGGTACCTTGCTCTGAGAGCAGTTCGGGGTGGCCTGTAGGCACCTCAGCATCCAGCCCCATGCTAGTCTCTCCTTCTAGTATGGAGGAACTCTCTCCTAGTGATGCTCTTGGAATCCCCTTCTCAGCCTCTCACTTGATTTTTTGTCTGTTTGTTTGTTTGTTTGTTTGTTTGTTTGAAGGGTGAGGGAATAAGGTCTTTGTCCCTATGAGAAAGAGGAGCAAAACTCCCCACAAACACTATACTTCAAAACTCTGGGCCAGGTGCAGTAGCTCAAGCCTGTAATCCCAGCACTTCAGGAGGCCGAAGCAGGCAGATCATGAGGTCAAGAGATCCAGACCACCCTGGCTAACATGGTGAAACCCTGTCTCTACTAAAAATGCAAAATATTAGGCGGGTGTGGTGGCACACACCTGTAGTCCCAGCTACTCGGGAGGCTGAGGCAGGAGAATGTTGTGAACCCAGGAGGCAGAGCTTGCAGTGAGCTGAGATCGCACCACTGCACTCCAGCCTGGGCAACGAAGCGAGACTCCATCTCCAAAAACAAACAAACAAAAAAAAAAATCTGAGGATTTTTCCCACCCATCACTTCTTTGCTACACTGCATGCTCATGGACTTCAGTAGAGGAGGGAGCTTTCCAGCTTCCATCTTTGCCTGACAAATCTCCAAACCAAAGGACCTAACTCAGCTCCCAGGCTGTGCCTCACTTCCTAATCCCACCTTGCAGCCCCCTGCTGACTTTGTGGGGACTTTCTAAGGCAGGCTGTGGTGCTGTCAACAAGAAAAACCATGTCTGCATCCAAAATGTCAGAATATTTTCTTGGCTGTGGCCATTCATATACCAAAAATAGTTATTCCAGTTTCTGCCTCTCTTTACATTTGAAAAGACAAGAGTATTAATTAACATATAACTTGATATAAAAACATAAATAGAAATCATAACAAAAGTCTAACCTTTAAAGGAGTCAAATTTAAAATCTCTGAGAAAGCCAGTGATTATTTTATTGATATGGTTTCTCTACCAACTTTCAAAACCTGCAGGTGTTAAATTAGCTGCACAAGAATTTCTCTCCACTTCCGAGTCTGCAGTAGAAACATGCTAATGAGAATTAGAGGAAATTAATGAGAGAGGGTCTAGGAGACCAGGAGAGAAGTTCAGCATAGCTTCCTGTGTGGTAAATTTTCAGAAAAGCTGCTTTAATTTACCATGACCAAAGAGCTTATAAGTAAAAAAAAAGAAAAAAGAAAAAAAAAAGAAAAAATATATATACACAAATCTACACCCTTAACCATTTCATTCTTCTAACATAGGTCTAAAAATGCTAAAGGTAACATCAGTGTCAAAGAAGCTATTGCCAGAAAAAAAAGAACAAACACCCAGAAGCCAAAACAAAACAAACAAAAAGAGCAACAGTAAAGCACCCCCACACTTGAGTCCCCAAGACTGAGCAACAGTAAGAGTGATATTGATGCTGATGGTGATCCAGTTATCATATAAACTCTGACTTCAGCATGAAAGATGGGCCTAATTGTAGGTCTTTAGCAAGCATAAGTCATTCTGCAGATAAATGAACTGAGGCACAGAGCAACAAAGATGGAACCAAGACAATTCCTAAGGTGTGTTACAATATTGGGGCTTGAATGCATGTCTAGATACCAAATCTGCTAAGCCATATTAATGGTGACACACACATTGTCAAGCATGTTCATGTTAACACTGATTCTAGGTCCAGTGATGTTAATAACCAAGAGCGTTGTGAATATGTTAAGGCTGATCTTACTAGAGTAGGTAGATAGGCAGATATGAACAGGGCAGGCTAGGAACCCAAAGAATGTTAGGCGATTGTCAGGCTGCTGGAAACAGAGAGGGGAAAATTTCCCAACAACCAGGAAACATCTTCAGTTTGTGGGGAGCAACTTCCCTATAAGAACTTTAAAATTGAGTAGAGGTGTCTAGGCGTGCTGGTAAGGGGCAAAATGGCAGAGTCTGGCCAGCATATGACCTTCTCCTGGGGTCGCTAGACTGGTAAGGGAAAATTGCCGTTAAGAGAGCATGCACGTAGCTTCAACCACCAAAGGGCACGTGCAGCCCCTCCCGGATACTGACAAGTCACTGTGCATGTGGTGATTAGCCAATAGCCTGCTCAAGGCGAAGGATGAGGGGAAGAGACTGGGAAAGAAAACAGGAAATAGTAAGTCTATAAGAGCCCTGAACCAAAGATCAGGGGGTGCACTCAATCTTTTGAATTGCCTGCTTGGTCCCTTCAAGTATACATTTCTTTGCTTCAATAAGTTCTCATTTCTGCCTTAAATCTACTTTTGTCTCTTGGTCAAATTATTTCTTCCAAGAAGACAAGGACAAAGGACCAAGGACCCCAACCGGACGCACTGCCAGTAACAATCTGAAGTCCAACACTGAAGCCTTTACTAGTACTCCACTGAATTCAGTCTGGTGAATATTTATTGAACACCTGCTATGCTAGACACTATTTCTGACCTCCAAGAATTCATGGTTTAGCAAGGAAAACAAATGACCAGTATGCAAACAAATAAATATAAGCCAACGTGACAAACACTGAACAACGTGTTGTGGGAACAGAGATGAAGAAGGAATTAAGTGTAGCTTGGGCATAGGAGGTGGGGGAAGCATTTGGGAAAGAGTAGAGAAAAGTGGCTTTTTTTTTTTTTTTTTTTTTTTTTAGAGATGAGTGCCAATTTGAACTGGCTCTTCAAAGAAAAAATAATGAGAAGAGTAGGGAAGCATGAACAAAACTAGGGTCCTGAAAGTGCACAGCGAGTCTGGGGAATGGTGGGTGCATGTGAGTTACAGAGAGGCTGGAAACATCAGCTGGAGCTTAGCTGGGTTTATATAACCTTCTGTGCCATGAGAAAGATTTTGTTCTTCCTCCTGAACTGATGGAGAGAATAGAGGATTTTTAGAATGGGTGACACATGGGGTCCAATTTCTATTTTATAAAATGATGCTGTTGGTGTTTCAGAAAGTGATTGGAAGGATAGTGAGCCTGAAGGCAGCAAGATCAACTAAACAGCGATAGGAGAAAGAAACAAACATAACAACGAAATAATAGGAGACAGACACAAATGCCTGACCAAAGCCAGGCTGGTGGGGACAGACAGGAGAGCCAGGTTATGAGTGAGATGCCATGGGTAGAATTGACAGGTATTTGTGCTGATTGCATGTGAGAGCTAAGCACCTTGTACTTTTGGCCAGAGCATTGCTGCTGGCTATCCACAGTGATGATGGAGCTAGGCTGAAGCTCCTCATTCCTCTGCACATTCCGGTCTTTGACTGCTAGGCTGGTTCTTGAGAGCCAAACTCATTTTTGCTTCTGCTTTCCTATCGCCTCTGGACTGTTGTATGTATCATGGATCCTCATTCTTCAGGTCTTGTTAAGGGTTGAACTGGGTCCCCATTAAAATTCATAGGTTGAACCCTAATCCCCAGTACCTCAGAATGTTATTTTATTTGAAAAATATAGCCTTTACAGAGGTAGCCGAGCTAAAATGAGATCATTAGAGTGAACCCTAATCCTATATAAAAAGGAGAAATTGGGAAACAGACACTCATACAGGAAAAAACTCATGTGAAAATGAAGGCAGGGGTCAGCATGATACCTCTTCAAGCCAAAGAATGCCAGAGTTTGCTAGAAACCACAAAAGCTGGGTAAGAGGCATGAGACATATTCTCCCTCATAGCCTCAGAAGAAATCAACCCTGCCAACATTTTAATCTTGAATTTTTTTTTTTTTTAGATGGAGTCTCCCTCTTGTCCCTCAGGCTAGAGAGTGCAGTGGTGCGATCTCAGTTCACTGCACCCTCCGCCTCCTAGGTTCAAGTGATTCTCCTGCCTCAGCCTCCCAAGTAGCTGGGATTACAGGTGCAAGCCACCAGCCTGGCTCATTTTTGTATTTTTAGTAGAGACAGGGTTTCACCATGCTGGCCAGGCTTCTCATTTCTGCCTTAAATCTACTTTTGTCTCTTGGCCAAATTATTTCTTCCAAGAAGACAAAGACCAAGGACCAAGAACCCCAACCGGACGCACTGCCAGTAACAATCTGAAGTCCATCATTGGAGCTTTTACTAGTATTCCACTAAATTCAGTCTGGTGAATTTATTGAACACATACTATGCTAGACACTGTTGCTGACCTCTAAGAATTCATGGTTTAGCAAGGAAAACATGGTTTAGCAAGGCTTGTCTCGAACTGCTGACCTCAGGTAATCCACCCGCCTTGGCCTCCCAAAGTGCTGGGATTATAGGCATGGGCCACCATGCCCAGCCTTGATCTTCGATTTCTGGCCTGCAGAACTGAGAGATGACACATTTGTGTTGTTTAAGCAGGTCAGTGGGTGGCACTTTTTTTCTGCAGCCCCACTAAAGTAATACAGGTCTCAGCGCAAGCAACTTTTGTGACCACACAATCTAAAGCAGTGCCTCCCCACCACATCACCTTGTTTCATTGTCTTCATAATCGTTAACCTTACCTTATCGTGTTAATGTGTTTATTTAGTTGTTTTGTCTGGTCTCCTCTTCTCTGTCTCCTACCCAGCCACACACTGTCATGATACACTTAGAACGTGTGCTCCAGGACTCTGCGGAATTTTCCATGGGTTTTGCTATATCCACAGATTGTAGAACAACCTGGCAATAGTGGGCAGTCAGTACATATTTTATTGAATGAATGAAAACATAAGTAATTATCTTTCTTGACACTAGGATGAACTCTGGCGTGAATTCCAATTAAAGTGTTATTGTTTGTCCTCATCGGCTAGGGTTGAGTTTGAGAGGCTTATCCTCCAGGGTGGAATCATCTGAAGGCTCCTTCCCTCAATGTCTGGGCTGGGATGACTTGAAGAGTAATGCATGTCCACCAGAACACCTGGATGAGTTTCTCCATGTAGCCCAGCTTCCACACTGCAGGGCAGCCCCTGCTTAGTTGGACTTAGGTGCTGGTTTGGGACTCCAAGTAGGTGAGCTCCAGAGAACAAGGTGGAAGAAACATTGCTTTTCATGACCCAGCTTCGGAAGTCATACATCACTTCTACCATACTCTGTTGATCAAAGCAGCCGTAACCCCATGGGCATTCAGGGAGTGACGGACACAGACCTACTTCTTGATGGTATGGTGGCAAGATCACATTGCAGAGGAGGATCTGTGATGAGAGAGATTGTGTTGCAGCTATCTTTAGCAAATAGAGTTGCCATGAATTCTTATTCAAAACCTGAGTTTTGGGTCTCTCTTCAAAAGATTCTGATTCCTGGGTCTCAGTTCAAACTTAAAAGACCTTTTGGAGGTCCTGAGAATACAATCTTTATAACAAGCACTTTAGGCATTTCTGATGCTGAGATGCACAATCCCGTTGTCTGAGAACTCTTCTCTGGGGCCAGTTTAATGTCTCCTGGCAGCTGCCCTTCTGCAATTTAAGCGCACAAGCCAGTTTTCTATTGCACTCTCTCCATGATGAGAAAATGCTGAGATATAATAAGCCAAAATGATAGGGCTCCTAAATCTATAAAAACAAGCCATTACTGTAACAATATAGAGAGATAAAATGACTATATTTACACATAAAAATTTTAAATAGTATTGGAGAAATATTACAGAATAAAAAATCCTAGGCCAATTTTATGCGCCTATGAATGCAATAGTTGTCCATTTCTGCCTAATGACACTGCTAGTATTCACCCAGTCCTAAATTATGAATTTACTGTAACTCCCTTCCCAATGTCAGGCTTTCTCGAGCTATACTTGTGCTATCTGTAAGCACTAGGTATGTTTTAAAAATGCCTCCAGTTGGCATTTTTAAGAGATAGCCATCCCGCCTCTCACCTTAGCTTTTGGGTAACATTGGTTTTTCTTGCTCATTGTTCTCTGATCCATATTCACCCTCTTCCTTTCAGATAATGTCAAGACACCACAAACTGATATGATCTTATCATTACAGTTCCTAGGATTATCTTATTCTGAATTTAGGTTTTCTTTCAACATTTTTATAAACCAATCTCAAATCACTTGCAGGCCTTTGTGAGAAATTACAATAGCTTGCATCACTTTAAAAAAAAATTAAAGCCTCTTATTTCCCTGAAAATAGTGGAACCTAATTTATTTCCAGAAATTGTCCTTGAACTTATTCCTTCAACCTCATTCCCAATCCTGTAAACATAACCTAAATATAGCAAAGAAGTCCTTAAGTGAAGACTTAGAGGAGTTTTCTTGCAGTTTGCTAGGGGCAGAGCATTTTGGGCTGTGCACAAGCAACTAAAGAAATTGCTTGTTCATTTTGGGAGGCCAAGGCTGTTGGGTCACTTGAGGTCAGGAGTTCGAGACCAGCCTGGCAAACACGGTGAAACCCCATTTCTACCAAAAATACAAAAAAAATTAGTCGGGTGTGGTGGCGTGCGCCTGTAATCCCAGCTACTCGTGAGGCTGAGGCAGGAGAATCACTTGAACCTGAGAGGTGGAGGTTGCAGTGAGCCAAGATCTTGCCATTGCACTCCAGCATGGGGAACACAGTAAGACTCCATCTCAAAAAAATAAAAATAAAAAAATAAGACCCGAGTCCAGTACACCCCATAGGGGTCAGGCAAGGCAGAAGCTGAGCTAATGGCTATTAGGAGAATGACAGTAAAACGAGGTAGCCAGGAACGTCACAGGTGGCTCTTCCATGAATCAGAGAATTTTTAAGCCCAAGGTCTCGCCACTCTTAAAGAAGTACCTGGGAATCTCCTTGGATGATATAGAGTGGCAAGCATGCTGATTCTAGTGGTGACCACCGCCAGTGATGCTCAGAGCGGTGTGGGTGATGATACTGGGGACCCTGTCTCTGGAGGGCAACCGCGACCTGGTCCTCAATCGAGCTGCCCTGGGCTCCTCGACACCAGCTGTCCAGACTTGCAGGGCAGGTGCTTCCTCTTTCTTTCCTTGGGCTGCCCAAAGTAAAGGTCATAGCAAAAGGAAGGAGGTATGAGTTCACAAGGGAGGGATCCCCCTGGGTTCCAGAGATTGGAGCATCAAGAGAGAGGATTCCTGAATCATCGCAGGATGCTGCCCTTTATGAAGTTAATTAGGACTTCAGTTGTTTATGATAATGATTGTAATCATGACTACTTTAGAGATTACTTATAGCTCTGCGAGGAATACTTTCTGCAAATCTGTGTTGTTTTCCTTTTTATTGTTGCAGCCTTTCTCATCTTTCCTCCCCCTCCTTTTCTAACAAAGTCTCACCCACCTGCTATCCACCTTCTCTTCTTCCATTTCCTCCTTTTCCTCACCCTTTCTCATTTAGAATACTTGAGTCATAGAAAGAGTTGGAAGCCAACTCAAGACCACCTCATCTGACCTCTCCCTTTTACACCTGCATAAACTGCATCGGGAAAGAGGAAGTGACAAATTATAGTCACACAATTGGCTTGTGACAGATCTGAGACAAATACCCAGGACTCCTGGGGCCATCTGATATTCTATTTGTTGCATCCAACAGCTGCATCTTCCACATTTTTTTTTTCATTGCCTGGCTTTCTCCCTCCTCTTTCTGACTCCAGGAAAGATGAATGGGCTCCCTAGAGCTCCCCAAACGAGAAAAGCTAAGTGTTTGTGGTGTGAAGAGCTTGCAAGTGGCAAGAACTGCAGTCCAGAAACTGCCATCTGAAGCCCTTGTGGACTCCGTGCCCAAACTTGTCCCAACAGAGACCCACACCTCCCTTTCCCTCTAGCATGGAGAACTGGAGGGGTCATTCTGAGTTGCAAAGTGAAAATTGGTTGTTTGGTGGTGGCTCACGCCAGGAGCCACTGAATCCCAGCTGTAAGTTACTGACATTATTGCAAATATCAACTTTTCTGCTGCAAATGAAGCTGCAAATGAAATGCTGGTTTCCAGCTGGGCGCCTCCAACTGTGTGTGAATTGTTTGCAGGCATGCACACTGCAATGTTGGCCCTTTCCTAATCATTTATTTTTCTTGTCTTTGCACAGGTCATGGTTGCTGCCTGGGAGCCTCCTGGAACTCACCCCTACAGACCAATGTCACAGAAATCTCAGCTTCTGCTGTTTCTTCCCCGTGTGGGGCATCTATTATGATGATAGAATCCTAAAATGTTTGAACTGAAAGGAACCCCAGGGATCACCACTTGCCCTATTTCTTCATGTTACAGATGATGAAACTGACACCCAGACAAATTAGAATCCAGCAAAAATTAGCGACAAAATTACGAAGCATCCTAGCTTACAACGCAGGCAGAAGATGGGAAGGAGGAGGTGATATTTTTTGAACTCCTACTGTGTGCCAGGCTTACAACTTGCAACCCCGTTTAATTTTCAAGTGAGGGCTTTTCAAAGCAAGGGCAGTGATGTTACAGGAAAGGGGTCCCGATCCAGACCTCGGGAGAGGGTTCTTGGATCTTGCGCAAGAAAGAATTCAGGATGAGTCCATAGAGTAAAGTGAAAACAAGTTTATTAGGAAAGTGAAAGAATAGAAAAATAGCTGTTCCATAGATAGATAGAGCAGCCCCAAGGGCTGCTGATTGCTCATTTTTATGTTTTTTTGTTTGTTTGTTTATGGTATGCTAAACAAGAGGTGGACTATTCATGCCTCCCCTTTCTAGACCATATAGGGTAACTTCCTGACCTTGCCATGGCATTTGTAAACTCTCATGGTGCTGGTGGGAGTGTAGCAGTGAAGATGGCCAGAGGTCACTCTCGTGACCATCTTGGTTTTGGTGGGTTTTAGCCAGCTTCTCTACTGCAAACTGTTTTATCAGCAAGGTCTTTATGACCTGTATTTTGTGCCAACCTCCTGTCTCATCCTGTGACTTAGAATGCCTTAACCATCTGGGAGTGCAGCCCAGTAGGTCTCAGCCTCATTTTACCCAGCTCCTATTCAAGATGGTATTGCTCTGGTTCACATACCTCTGACAGTAAGATCCCACATGGTTGAAGGCCTTGGCCAATATCACAAAGTGCCAAGTGGAGGAGCCAGTAGGAAGGAGGCTGTGTGGTCTCCCTCTGAAGCCCCAGTTTGTTCTTTATTCTACACTCTGGTGAAATCTTGAAAGTGGACTCTACCTGTTCTGAAAGCACTCAGAAATTGAAGAGAAAGTAAGGTCTTCCCTCAGTGACATGACCTTCACCGTCTCACCTTGCCCAGCAACTGCTTCTGTTCTCTTGCTCTGAATTGTCCTGTGCAACCTACTAAGGCATGTTGCCTGCAAGGATCATTTAGAACGTTGGACAAGGCTCCTTGAGATCCCCTAGTAGCTGTGCCCATGATCTCAGCAGTGTGATTCAACTCAGGTTTAGCATATACATGCCTATTTTTGTTTCTTCACCAGAAAGCTGTGTTGCTGAAGGAGGTGGGAAATTCACTTGGGTTTATCAAATAGGAAATCAGTCTAGAACCATCTTCGTGGGTTGGGTCCCACCCCAGAGCCCTTTCCAAACACATGAGGATTGCAATAGTGATATTTTCATTTCTGCCTCCACTTCTCTGGCAAATGGGATTCCAAGGTCATAAAAATAATCTCATTTTTTAGGCTCCTTGACTCTTTGTATTCATGGTTCAGTATTAATTTTGTTTATTCTAGTTGGTATTACTCTTCAGCTTTCTATGTGTCTACATGTGTCTAGTACTTGGACAATTTGTTAGAACCAACCCAGTAATGTTTATAAACATTATTTTGATAACATCTGTCTTCACCCATCAAAATATAAGTGAAAATTATGCCAAAGGTTTTCACCATGATAATCTAAGCCTCTAATACAGTGCCTGGTATATGGCAGATGCTCAGTAAATATGAATGAATGAATGAATAAAGGAATGAATGAATTAATTAATGAAATAGCAATCTTTTTAAAAATCTGCCAAAATGGAAAGACTAAGAAATTTTAAATTTTGCAATTGTTCAAGAATGATGAATAAAACGTTTAGAATAAAGCACTCTTGTAATCACCTGATGGGCTCATCTTGCCTGCTGCTCAGAAAAGCTGATGCACTGAGAAAAGCAGATTTTTTTGCAACAGAGAAAGAGCTTAATAAATGCAGAGCCAGCTAAGTGAAAGGACAGGAGTTAATTATTACTCAAATCAGCCTCCCCAAAAATTCAGAAGCTAGGGTTTTTAAAGGATAGCTTGGCAGGCAGGGAGCTAGGGAACGGGGAATGCTGATTGGTTGGTTCAGGGATGCAAAACCATAGGGTGTCAAGACATGTCCTCTTGCACTGAACCAGTCCTGGGTGGGGTCACAAGAAAGATAAGCCAGTTTACCAGTCTGGGTGGTGCCGGCTAGTCCATCAGAATGCAGGGTCTGAAAACTACTTCGAACAACAATCTTAGGTTTTACAATAGTGATGCTAGCTGTAGGAGCAATTGGGGAGATTAGGAATCTTGTGACCTCTGGATGCGTGACTCCTGAGGCATCATTTTTACTCTTGTGGCTAATGTGTTCATTTTATAAAAATGGTCTGATCCCCAAGCAAGTAGGGGGTTTGTTTTGGGAAGGGGCTATTATCATCTTTGTTTCAAAGTTAAACTATAAACTAAATTCCTACCGTAGTTAGCTTAGCCTGCACCTGGGAATGAAGGAGGGCAGCCTGTAGGTTAGAAGCAAGATGGAGTTGGTTACATCAGATTTCTTTCACTGTCATAATTTTCCTACATCAGATTTATCTCACTCAAAATTTTTGCAAAGGTGGTTTTACTCTCATTTAGCTTTGCTCTTATTTGGTCTTTAATGCCACACTCGTATTTTTAAAAGTTGTATCCTGGGCATCTCGGTTCAGTGGGGGTAGCACTCAGTTCCAGACTCAGCACTGCTATTCCAGGTCCCCTATAACAAGCTGCTTTGCATCTGGGGTCCTCAGTTTCCTCAAATGTAAATTAAGGGTGTTGGAGTCAATGAGCTCTTTATTCCCCGTAGTCTCATCTTAACTGGATGTTATGGGAAACTATGAGCCACATCAGATCGAGAGAATATCTGTCTGATACTTTTTCATGAACAATACACTCTTGTTTCCTGGTTGTACTGCTAGGTGTATATAGAAATGAAGAAGAACTCAAGGCCTCACTTACCTCTGAACCTCTTGAAACTGACTTGTAATTGAAATGTGTTCCTTCTTTAATCCCCATTCTTTGCCATGGGTGACAGGAAACACTCATGCCACCAATAAATCATACTTGCCATGTACGGCTGCTTCTCCTTACCCCTCCATGAGAGACTCCAGGTTTTTCTAGGGAGCCCTGTGAAGCTGGTGTGTTGGAAGTAACTGCCCTGTGACCCCCATGCCTTATTTGTATGGGCAGAGAAAGGCCCGAGTGAGAGAGAATGGGAATTGTACAAAAGTAGAACACTGTTCCTCAAAGTGTCTTCCAGGAAATGTCTGATAAATACGATGCTCCCTCAAATGTTTATCACTGTCAGTGAAGTCTGGGAAATGCTCCCTAATCAAGTCAGCCACTTCCTAGACATCCACAATCCACTCAACAGATATGAGTGTCTGAATATTGACACAATAAACAAACCTCTTCAACTCTATTTCATCCTGTTTCCTAAGTATATTTGACCACAACAGCCTATTTTTCCTCATCACCCTTATTCATAGCCCACAAAATTCTTCCCTGTTACGTATTCATGGCAAGCACAGAGATGCTGTACTGTACAATGCAGTGGCCAATGCTAGCCTAGGGCAAATGTGCAAAGAAAATAAAGTGTGCTTAAAATGCCTCCCATTTCACTTTCTGTGCCCTTCTCATCTCTTAGAGTCCAGAGCCCTCCTCCTTATTGCTTTCTTTCAGCATGAAACCGTTAGATTCTGCTCCACACTGACTCATTTCATTGGAATGAAAGTTGGATTAGGAGCTATACATGTTAATTTATGCTGATACATTTACATACATTAACATAACGCTGATCAGTTAACCTAACACTAATAAGTGAACAACATAGATCTAAGCAGGGGTTTTTCATCACCCGAGTGAACATATACTGTCTCAAGGGGAATTTAAGTACCTATTTGTGAAAAATACTGCTGAAGAATAGAAAGGTAGTATCAATCCGGAGACAAATAAGAACTTATATTTGAAAAGGATATATTTCAGAATCAAGAATGAATCATTAGGACATGATTTAGCATTGTCAATAGAGCAGAAATCATTATTTCCCTGACATATAATAAAGAATCTTCAAGGTGAGAGTAGGCTAAATGAAAAGACAACTAGGTAAGATGAAAAAAGAGATGGAAGAATATGGCAATGAAGCTGATATTTTAACAGCAATTGTAGAGAAAAATAGAACTGATCCTGTAGAAAATATCATATGAGTGACACAGATGATAACAAATTGGTAAAGTTCTCCAAGAATATAGAAGAAATGGGGAAAATTCCAATTAGAGAAACGATAGATAATGAAAACAGAGAATGTAAAATTAGTGACCAGATAATTATTGTTCTAAAGGTGGGAAACAGAATTACTTAACTACAGAAATAATCAATGATATATTAGAAGAAGAGCTTCCTGAGATGAAGAGACTTCTGTCTATGGAGTGAAAGATTCACTGCACAGTAAAAATGTATATGTCTTATTTTTAAGAACCTAGAAAAAATAATTAGTAAAAAAAAAAAAAATACGTGTACTTCCTCAATAAAACCACTATTAACATTTTGGCGCATCGTTTTAGCCTTTGCTCTTTTCATATTTTGTACAGCTATGCTATTATTTAGAAAGAACTTTTGAAAATTCTATTATGTAAAAAGAGATAAAATAAAGGATTTTATTTATGCTTGGGCCATTAAAAAAGAATTGGTGTTTTCTTAGGAAACACATCCAAAGAAACAGTCTGGAGACTGACATTTCATTGCTGCCTACAAATGATTCAATCCCACAACTGGACAAGTCACTACTTTATGTTCTCATTTTCTTTTATAAACAGTTTTTTCGTTCCATGGTGGTGATGGTGGCAGTGGGCCTTATGGTGGAAGATTCTTGAAAGACAAAGGGGCCTCAGGGCTGGGGACATTGGGCAACTCTTCTTCCTCATTTTAGATATGTCTTTCCAAGGGTAAACCTGGAAGTTTGGGGTTTTGTTTTACAAAGTCCTGATCCACATCCATTGCTGAATTTTGTTTATAAAAGAAAACAAAAGCACAAGGTCGTGACTTGCCCAGTTGCGGAATTGAATTATTTGTAGGCAGCACTGAAATGCCAGTATCCAGATTGTGTTTCTTTGGTTGTCTTCAGGAAAATTACTGACAACTCTATGTGTAAAGTGATTCAGAAATCGACTTGTCTTAAGGTAGGAGGCAGGACAGAATAAAGCAAGACTCCTTTCTATTCTGTTGGCTTACCTCCATGGTGCCATTGGATCCACTTCTAGCCATTCATTCCAGGGTTTTATCACCATAATTAACATTGCTGTGTGGAAATAATAAGCCTGTAGGAAACCGGGGGAGAGAACGAAGGTACTAATGAGCACATCAATTACAATAATGATAAATTTGCTGTCATTCCAACCATTGATCTTCACATCACTCAGCTGTTGATTGCAAGTGAGCAGAAGGAAGGAAAAATGTCCTCTAATCCCACCACCCATTTAATTACCATTAACTCTTAGGTGTATGTGTTTTGAGGCTTTATGCTGTGCAAATTTTATACATAAATTTGGTCATATGCTACAGTTTAAATCGTAGACTTATTATTTTAAATTCCACTATTTTCTCTGATTTGAAAAGGAATAGATATTCACTGTAGACCATTTTGGAAAATAATTTTAAAACCATCCAAATTTCCATCACTTGGATATAACATTCCTAGCATTTGGAGTACATCTTGTAGTATTAAATACCTTTATTGTCTTTCCTGATTGTAGCAGTTGTAGAAACATATTGTAAGAATTCAAACAACACAGAAATATAGAAAGCAGAAAGTGAAACCCCTTTGTTATCACACCCTCCCCAAAATGACCACTGATAAGAATTTTCATATTCATCCAGAATTTTTCTTAAGCATAGACACATGTATGTGTGTGCTTTTTTAAAAAAAGGATTATATACAGTTTTAAATATACAATATTCTCTTCTCCCATCTTCTTTTTGCGTTGAACAACTTGATATGGCAGTAGTATTATTTTTAAACTTTCCTATTAATTCATTTTTAGATTTCTTGCAATTTTTCTATTACAAACACATGTGCAGAGAATATCATCTAATTGTGTCTTTTCACACTTGCATAAGCATCTCTGGAGGAACCATAGGTCAAAAGGCTTATAATTTTCTTTTTTTTCTTTCTTTTTTGAGATGGAGTCCTCGTTCTCTCTCCCAGGCTAGAGTGCAGTGGCATGATCTTGGCTCACTGCAAGCTCCGCCTCCCAGGTTCAAGCAATTCTCCTGCCTCAGCCTCCCAAGTAGCAGGGATTGCAGGTGCCCACCACCGTGCCCAGCTAATTTTTGTATTTTTTAGTAGAGACGGGGTTTCACCATCTTGGCCAGGCTGGTCTTGAACCCCTGACCTTGTGATCCACCCGCCTTGGCCTCCCAAAGTGCTGGGATTACAGGCTTGAGCCACTGCACCCGGCCTCAATTTTGTAGTTATTAGCACTGCTCACCAAATATCTCTGCCTCCCAGGCATATAGTAGAATTGCTGCGCCCTGCCAAGGCTTACAATTTTCAAATGTTGATGTACATTACACATCTCAAAATTTATTGTCCTCTAAAGGGGATATTCTAGTCCTACTCTTACCAACAATGTATGAAATTCCCTATTTAGGCAATATTGGAAATTTTCTTTTTTTTTTAAGTTTAAAAATCTCCATTTGAACTCACTGCCACATTCATTATTATTGATCACTCTGTTATTCATGAAACCCTTCTTTCTTGACTTTTGTGATATAAATCTTTCCTGATTTTCTCTTCTATTTTGGATCACTTATTACATTTTTGTTTCTGTTTTTACACCTTTATAGGTATAAACAAATAACCACCTATATTCAATGTAGTATAAAATTTACTCAGTTTAGACATGTATACATCCATGATACTATCACCACAATTGAGGTAATAAACATATTCCTCACCTCTAAGTTTCCTTGTGCCTTTTTGTTTCTGTGTGTATGTGGGTGTGTGGTAAGACGACAACATGAGATCTACCCTCTTAACAAATTTTTAAGTGCACTTTACTGCATTAGTAACTGTTGTTACTAATGTCATGATGTTGTACAGCAGAGCTCTAGAGCTTATTCATCTTGTATCACTGAAACTTTATACCCATTGAATAGCAACTCTCCATTTCCCCATCTCTTTGGCTCTTGGCAGCCATTCTACTCTCTGCTTCTATGTATTTGCCTGATTTAGATTCTACACATAAGTGGTATCATGTAGTATTTGCCCTTTTGTGACTGGCTTATTTCACTTAGCATAACGTCCTCCAGTTTTATCCAGGTGGTCACATATGACAGGATTTTCCTTTTTTTTTTTGAGATGGAGTCTCGCTCTGTCACCAGGCTGGGGTGCAGCAGCACAATCTCGGCTCACTGCAACCTCTGCCTCCCAGGTTAAAGTTATTGTCCTGCCTCAACCTCCTGAGTAACTGGGACTATAGGCACGTGCCACCACGCCCAGCTAATTTTTGTATTTTTAGCACAGACGGGGTTTCACCATGTTGACCAGGATGGTCTCAATCTCTTGACCTCGTGATCTGCCCACCTCGGCCTCCCAAAGTGCTGGAATTACAGGCATGAGCCACCACACCCTGCAAGGATTTCCAATTTTTAAAGGTGGAATCATATTCCATTGAATGTATTTACCACGCTGTCTTTATCCATTCATCTGTCAATGGAAACCTGGGATGTTTCCATGTCTGTTGTGAATAATGCTGCAGTGACCATGGGGGTGCAGATAGCTCTTCCAGATCCTTATTTCAATTTTTCAAATAAATACCCAGAGGCCGGATGTGGTGGCTCGCACCTGTAATCCCAGCACTTTGAGAGGCCGAGGCAGGTGGACCACTTGAGGTCAGGAGTTCGAGACCAGCCTGGCCAACATGGTAAAACCTCATCTCTACTGAAAATACAAAAAATTAGCCCGGCATGGTGGTGGGCGACTGTAATCCCAGCTACTTGAGAGGCTGAAGCAGGAGAATCACTTGAACCTGGGAGGCAGAGGTTGCAGCGAGCCGAGATGGTGCCATTGAACTCCAGCCTCGGCACAAGAGCAAAATTCCATCTCAAAAAATCAAAATAAAATAAAATAAAAATAAAAATAAATACCCATAAGTAGGATTGCTGGATTAAAAATCTGAAAACTGTAGAATCTCATTATTATTTTAATTTGCATTTATTTCACGACCAATAAGGCTACGTATATTTTTATGTTTATTGCCATTTTCACTGTAAGTTCTGTAAATTCCTGTTGATACCCTTTCCCCATTTTCTTTTGGATGGTTTGTAACTTGTAGGAACACTTCACGCATCATAGATATCAACTTCGATATAAGTTTTAAATAAACAAAATGTCCACAAGTTTTTTGACAATGAAAATATCAACATATTGCTTTAGGAAGAATTTTTTTTCTGACAGCAAAAAATAGATATTTTTGATTTCATAGTTCTCCTGGTGCAGTGTGCCAAATGTGTAAATAACATAATTGTTGCTAATAAATGGCATAACAAAACAATACCCGATACCATTTTAAATGATAAACAAACCACAAATATTGTGAGCTGGGCAATACGGCACAAGAAAACATATTTTCTGGAAAAATACATTTACCAATAATTAACATATTTTCTTGGATGAAGTTTTGCCGAGACATATTTTCCCCATCGTTATAGGATCCACCTGAACATAGTTAAAAATCTGGATTCCTAATTTAGGAGACACACCAAGTAAAAAAGATACTTTCTTTTTTTTTTTGAGACAGAGTCTTACCCTGTTGCCCAGGCTAGATTGCAGTGACATAATCTCAGCTCACTGCAACCTCCACCTCCCGGGTTCAAGCAATTCTCCCATCTCAGCGTCTGGAGTAGCTGGGATTACAGGTGCCCATCACCACACCCGGCTAATTTTTGTATTTTTGGTAGAGACAGGTTTCACCATGTTGGCCAGGCTGGTCTCGAACTCCTAACCTCAGGTGATTTGCCCCTCTCAGCCTCCCAAAGTCCTGGGATAACAGGCCTGGCCATTTCAAGCTTCTTTTATATGATAACAAGGCTAGTAATGGCAAGAGGAGGGAGAGACCCCACCCTGCCTGCCCTCAGTGTTAAAGCAAGGATGTGAGCTCAATTTTCCATTAGGTACAGACTTCAAGTTTCTACAGATATTGGAAAGGGAAGAAATGTATTTCTACCTATTTTCAAAAAGACAGACTCACCCATGGCATCACAGGGTACTCTGTTAAGATTGTTTTCAGCTGGGCGCGGTGGCTCACACCTGTAATCTCAGCACTTTGGGAGGCCGGAGGCGGGCAGATCACGAGGTCAGGAGATTGAGACCATCCTGGCTAACACGGTGAAACCCCGTCTCTACTAAAAATACAAAAAACTAGCCGGGCGAGGTGGCGGGCGCCTGTAGTCCCAGCTACTCGGGAGGCTGAGGCAGGAGAATGGCGGGAACCCGGGAGGCGGAGCTTGCAGTGAGCTGAGATCCGGCCACTGCACTCCAGCCTGGGCGACAGAGCCAGACTCCGTCTCAAAAAAAAAAAAAAAAAGATTGTTTTCAACCTTACATCAGCAGCCTGAAGGCAAACAAAAATTCCCTCCAGTGTTCCCAACAGGTTTGCCTGCCATACTACGAGCACTGCAAGTTTTTTAAATCTTTTACTTTGCTATCTTAATAGGCATGTTAATCAGGAAGTTAGATAAATTTATAAGGGGCTGCTATACAGAAGCCATTTAAAGATACAGAGAGAATGAAGTCTGCATATGTGTCTGTGCATTGACTTTTAATTACAGTATAACGCATATTCAGAAAAGTACACGAGTAAACCAATTAACTTCACAAACTTCATATAAGCATGTAATCAGCACTCACTTCAAGAAACCATTATCTGCACACGGAAGCCTCCCTCGTACCCCACTCTCCTGACTTCTCCTATCATAGATTTGCTTTGCCCATTTTTGATCTTTATGTAAGAAAGATTATATATTATATATTTTTTAGGTCCTACTTCTTCAATGTTAAGTTTGTGAGCTTCACCTATATTATTTATGAAGTTGTAGTTTGTTCTGTTTTTTGTTTGTTTTTTTGACGGAGTCTCACTCTGTTGCTTGTTCTGTTTTTTGTTTGTTTTTTTGACGGAGTCTCACTCTGTTGCCCAGGTTGGAGTACAGTGGCATGATCTCTGTTCACTGCAAGCTCCACCTCCTGGGTTCACGGCATTCTCCTGCCTCAGCCTTCCAAGTAGCTGGGACTACAGGTGTCCACTACCATGCCCAGCTAATTTGTTGTATTTTTAGTAGAGAGGGGGTTTCACTGTGTTTGCCAGGATGGTCTTGATCTCCTGACCTCGTGATCCACCTGCCTTGGCCAGTTTGTTCATTCTTATTGCTGTGTAGTATTCCATTGTGTGAATGTACCACAATTTACTTATCCATTATACTATTGTTGGTCTTTTGTTTTTTCCAGTTGTGAAGTATTATGAATAGTGCTGCCATGAACATTCTACTACATGTCTTTTGATGAGCAAATGTATAGCTAGGACTGGAATTACTAGGCATTGGATATGCACATATTTGCATTTAGTAGATATAGCCAAGGAATTTTCCAAAGTGATTGTATCATTTTACATTCTCACCAGCAGTATATGAGAGTTCCAGTTGCTCCACATTCTGTATACTTTGCCGTTTTCTATGTTAGCAATTCTGGTGGGTGTGGGGTAGTATCTCAGTGTGACTTCAATTGTATTTCCATCATAATTAATAAAATGGAGAAACTTTAAAAAATTTCAGCCATTGGATATCCTTTTTGTGAACTATTGGTTCAAATATTTTGCCCTAGAAGCCGTATTTGAGGCCAAAGTTTTTCTGCCTAGTTCTTGGTCCTTTACAGAGTTTACATTGGTTTGTTAAAACGACCTCACAATAATCAAGCCATATGGAAGGAGGTTAAGATACCCATTTTACAGACAAGGAAAGTAAAGAACAGAAAATTTAGATGAGTTTTCCAGGACTTTATATCTGCTAAGTGAACCCGGGTTTTGTGGCCTTCATTCAGTTGACTCTTTCATCCTACCATATTGTTAGCCATGGTCACTACTATTATTATGGGACACCAGCTATAAACGCCAGAGTCTGTGTTGGATCCAGAAGATTCAATCATAAATAAGACTGTGCCTCAAGGCAACTTTGCAAATGATTACTATTAGTATGCATTAACTGAATTCATGATAATGACATGTGATAAACTGGACACAGTATCTCATATACTAATTTGTCATACCTGGAGAGAGCCATCTCAGAAAAATTAAGAGATGGCTTAACACCAAAATATTGGGGCTGTGTCATCTCTGGCCCTGCTGTTTGAGTTCAAATTTCAGCTACATCACAAAATAGCATGTGACTTGGGCTAGTAGCCTGACCTTTCCATGCTTTCATTTTCTTTTTTGTAAAATGAGAATAATTACAGTTTTTAATTTATGGATGTCAGAATGATTCAATGAATTAATACATGAAAATGCTTACTAGAGTCTCTGACATATGGTAAGCACTCTATGGTATATATGTCAATAAATGTTAACTATAAAAATTTTATTATTGTGCCCTGGGCTGTACCAGCTGAGTGACTGACCACATGGTTCTGGGATGAAAATTTGACTATCTGGATCACTCATTAATCTTTTTTCTATTTTCTTATCCTCTTCTTTTTATTACTTCTTCTCAAATACTTTAGGAAGCATTTTTTTTTCTGGTAGCAAAAAATAGATATTTTTGATTTAGTAGTTTTCCTGGTGCAGTGTGCCAAGTGTGTAAATAATATAATGGTTGCTAATAAATGGCATAACAAAACAATACCATATAACATTTTAAATGATAAATAAACTTGACAAGAAGTGTGGGGTAGACAGTATGGCATAAGAAAACATATTTTTTGGAAAAATATGTTACCAAGAATGAATGCACTTTCTTGGAGGAAGCTCTACAGAGCCAAATTTTGGAAATACCCTCTACTTTTCATTACTTCTTTCCACCACTTCTATGTCTCTTCTCTTCAGGTCAACTTTCAATTTTGTCCTTCCCCTCCTTATAAACCAGAGGGTAGCACATTTTAATGAGACATTCCTGGGGATGTGATACTTTACCTTAGCTTTTCCAAAGCCTATATTACCACTGGCTTCATGGAGATGACTTAAAGGGGCAAATGGACAATACATTGCAATATTAAATCACCTTGTGAAAATCTTATAACCTTTTTATTTCTACTGCAAACCTCCCGAGGATACCAAGGAAAACATCTTGAAGTGGTGTTAGCCCCTTTTAATGCATCTCTAACATTTGCTAATTTCACTTTTTGTTTGTTTGTTTGTTTTTTTAACAAAAACACAGCAGGTCTAACTCAGAGCCTGCACCAGGAAGCAAATGTTTAATGACGTGATATCTAATAACATTGATATGTAATAACATTGTCTTGCATATGTGTAGTTATCTTCTTTTTACATGTAACACTGGCTTTCATTGAAAGCAGTAAAACATTCATTCCTTTGTTAAAGCCAAATTTGTGAGCTGATTTAAGTAAAACTACTAAACATGTTACAATATGACCAAAAATTATGTGGGTGTGAAAACATTGCTTTAACTGGAAGAAATGTGTCTTTAATGGCAACACATCAGCCTCCATGACCCATCTTTGGAGAATCTCTTCCCCTGCAAAAGAAGTTCTATCCCTTAGGAGATATAAGAACTTGGGTTTAAAACTTAAATCGACTTTGTTTTGAGTTGTCCTCCACTTGTTTGCTATTTAATCTTGAACAAATTATTAACCTCTTCAACTTCTATTTTATTATCTGTCAATTGAGGATAATTTCTCCTCTCTGATTAAATTAGGTAACACATGTAAAGCATGTAATTTAATATCTGACTCACAGAAGTATTCAATAAATACAATCTTTTCATTACAATTTCATACCATATGGGTGACTATCTTTCCTGCCTACTGTTTCCTATTCTTCAAATTCTAATCTCAGTATCCAAAGTTACCAGTCTAATCTCAGTAACCAAAGATATTTGGGTTCTAGCACAGCCAAGGGCAACTAAACACAGCACTCAGCAGATGTGGAGTACACCACTACTAGATAGCAGCTCTGTCAGTGCAGTGGCACAACTGCAGCTCATTGCAGCCTTAGACTCCTGGGCTCAAGCAATCCTCCTACCTGAGCCTTAGTCTCCTGAGTAGCTAGGATTACAAAGTCGGTGTATTTTCACTGACTAGTTGATTAATTGACCAAGAGATGTAGAACTGTGGTTGAAATTTCCAGTGGAAGCATTTAGCACATGTTTATTCCAGAGAAGTATTTAAAGTTGTAGAAAGAGAAACCCAGCATGAAACTCTGTCTAGCTGGAGTTTTGTTTTGTTTCATTTTTTTTTTCCTTCTTCTTTTTGTTTTTTTGAGACCGAGTTTTGCTCTTGTTGCCTAGGCTGGAGTGCAATGGCACGATCTCAGCTCACCATCCTTCTTCTTCTTTACTTGCAGCAGAGGGATTTTGAGGTGATATTGAAACTTAATTCTATAGGATGAAAATAACAGGTCTGGTCTACTTTGGGATGGTCCCTTTATTCTGCCCTTCTCATACTTCCCACTTGAAATGAATTCCTCTTCTGTATGGAGTTACAGCCTACCATTGCACCTCTATTCTAGTAGGATCCTCATTGTTGCTGAGCATGAAGGAAAGTTGGCACCTTTTTCCCACTGTTCAAGTTTCCATAGAAGAGGAAATTCTCACTTTGTTACACAGTGCAAAAGTCACAGAAGGAACTTGTATAGGTTTTCTCCATGCTCCCGGTCTTCATCACAGAGAAGGAGGAATGACTGATGGATGCGTTTAGAAGGAAAGTGAGCATGTTTAGCTCAGCCCCTTCCTTCTCTTCCGTTGAGAGCTTGTCTGCCTGCCAGAAGCACACATTCTCTGCCCCTTCCTGCCTTAAGCTTATGACAGTCCCCCATGGGGGAGACCGCTGGTTGACAATCTGTGACTGTGACTGGAAATTCTTGTGTCTAATTAGAAAAGGGACATATTACAGAGATCATTGCAAACACACATACAAGCATCTCCCTCCAGCTTAGGCAAGTAAACTTTAAGGAGGGTTTTCAAAGCAGAAACAGTGCAACGGAGCTAAATGTTTGACTTTTGGATTTTTAAAGCCAGCATCCAGGATATAAGACCAATACAGTCGGAAGAAGATGCAAAACAGTTTTCATATTCTCAGACTAGATAAAGATACCATGGGCTGGATGTGGAGCCAAAGAGACGACAGCTGAGCTACTAATAAAGGACTACTAATAAAGGACTGTCCACCCTATGCCAACGTGAGCTGCATCTGTCTCCAGTACCAGAGTGGCATATGAAAGTTGCATTATCTGAAGGTATTCCATTCCTATGCAAGTGAAAACTGAACATTCCATATGCCAAGAAACAGAAAGAATGTTCATCTCTTCACCCTCCAGTGAGTAACTCTCACTGATTGCTGCCAGGACATTATTGATTAGGAGTGATGAGCACCCACACCTTGACATCCTGTGCAGCGCTCCTCCACCTTGCCATGTGGAGAATCCTCCTAGACTGACCCAGAACTCTTAGAAGCTCTTTGAGACAGAGATGATGGTGGTTTCGACAAATAAAACAATGGCGGTGGTTTAGAAGCAAAACTCTGTATTCATAGTTGAAGTGGGGCTGAATTGAACTAACTGAAGATTCATCTCTACTTATCCTAGGAATAAAGCATCCAGCACACCTTGTTATATTCCTTTGCACCTCTGGCATCAATTAATACAATCGTGCATTTAGAAAGTCATTGTTAAAATACATCTTTGTTGGACTTAACGGAGTTTATTTAAAATTTATCCTCTCTGCCTATGTGGTCAATGGGCTAGGGCTCAGAACTGATCGTTTCTGACACCTAGTTTCTAAATCAATTCTGACCAAGGCTAGAAGCAACAGATGTCTCTGTATCTTTGGCTTCACGTGCTGAGATGTCCATATTAAAAAATGTAACTTTTTTTTATGATTATACTTTAAGTTCTAGGGTACATGTGCACAACATGCAGGTTTGTTACGTATGTATACATGTGCCATGTTGGTGTGCTGCACCCATTAAGTCATCGTTTACATGAGGTATACCTCCTAATGCTATCCCACCCCCTTCCCCCTATCCCAACCCAAATGTCCATCAATGGTAGACTGGATTAAGAAAATGTAGCACATATACACCATGGAATGCTATGCAACCATAAAAAAGGGTGAGTTCATGTCCTTTGTAGGGACATGGATGAAGCTGGAAACCATCATTCTGAGCAAACTATCACAAGGACAGAAATGTAACTATTTTTTTAAAAAAAGAAACCATACTTTAGGAAATCATCCCGTAACATAGCAGATGTATTGATAGATAGTGGTGTGAACTTTCAACTCTCACATTAGGGCATATTCGGAGGGGTCGAAAGTCATGAACATATGGGGCCGGGCGCGGTGACTCACGCCTGTAATCCCAGCACTTTGGGAGGCCGAGGCTGGCGGATCATGAGGTCAGGAGATTGAGACCATCCTGGCTAATATGGTGAAACCCCGTCTCTAGTAAAAATACAAAAAATTAGCCGGCAGAGCTTGCAGTGAGCTGAGATTGCACCACTGCACTCCAGCCTGGGCGACAGGGCGAGACTCTGTCTAAAACAAAACAAAACAAAAGTCATAAACATGTCAACATAGCCCAATAGGTAAGCTACTAAAAACTCCAACTTTGAAATTTGACAGATATGGGCTATGTCGTTTGCTGCCTATAAGACTTTGAATAAGTTATTAACTTCTCTACCTCTCAGTTCTTCATTTGTGCAATGGGGATAATAAAGCTCCTGTAACCTAGAGTTGTTCTGAAATTCAATGAGATACTGTTTGTAAAAGGCTTAGAAAAGTCTCTGGCACAGAAAAAGTAATCAATCTATGTTAGTTACTATTTGGGATGAGTAAGCCACATTATAACTTTCTAAGCCCAAACTATCATCACTGATTCCATTGAAGCTGTGAGGGTTTATTTGCTAGAAAGTGAGGAGAACTGTCAACAATTGAATCACGTGGCTTCTTTTCAAAGGCTAGGGAAAAAAAGCAGGGTGTGATGAGCAGCTGGAGACTGCCCTATGAATCAGAATCTCAAAGTGCAAATCCAGACTCCTCCCTTGAGGAGCACAGCCAGTCTGGGACATGCCTGGGAAGCTCTGGCCAGCAGCAGCAGTCATTGACCTAGAACCACTGCCATCTTGGAAATCCTACCAGGCGAGGTGACATAGTCCACTGAGCACCCTGGCACTTGACTGGGAAGAGATCAGTGACCTGTGGCCGAGAGGGAGCTGCTGGCAGACAGCAGACTGCAGAAATAGCTTCAGTCATTTCAGGCTCATTAACACCATCTGCTGCGGCCATCTAGGTTTGATCAGTTGGAGAGGACTCCTAGGTTATTGACACCATGGGGACATTTCAGGAAGTTATTTTCCTGCTGTTCAGTGATCACTGCTCTGTGGAAAGGACCCCCATGAAGTGATGCCCATTATCTTCCTTGGTTAGGAGTGGGCAGTCATTTATGTCTGATAATTTGGGCCATATCACAAGGATTCCTCATCCCCCGCTCCCGCAAAACTCTCAATCTCCCCCCATTACTTACTATCCAGCCAACATATCTGTTCCTATCTGACCTGTATTTCCAACAATTCTATCACTACTTTGAGGGAAGGGATAAAAACAGGGTCATAGTTCTCAGAGGTCACAGTTAAATAAACCTCCATGTTATTTCCTTACCTGAAAGTAGTATACCTCTTATCTTCTTTATGCACACGTTCTCTCGCCCCAGATTTTTCTCATTTATTCATTCAAAAAAAGATTGCCTAGGTGCCTGCTATGGTTTCAATGTTTGTCCCCTCTGAAACTCATCTTAAAACTTAATCTCCAATGTAACAGTATTCAGAGGGCCTGTAAGCAGTGATTGGATCGTGAGGCCTCTGCATGCGTGAATGAATGAAATCATTAATGGTTTAGTGGATGAATGGGTTATCATAGAGTGGGTCAGTTTTCAGAAAACAGGTCTGTTATAAAAGTCATTGGGGCTCTCAGTGTGCCTCTCTCACCCTGTGAGGCCTCCCACCATGTTAGCAAGAAGGTACTAACCGGGAGTCAAGCGGGTGCAGTCCCTTGGCTTTAGACTTCCCAGCCCTCAGAACTGAGGAATACACTTTGTTTTAAAAACGACATCACCGGCCTGGCGCGGTGGCTCACGCCTGTAATCCCAGCATTTATGGAGGCCGAAACAGGCGGATCACGAGGTCAGCAGAACGAGACCATCCTGACTAACACAGTGAAACCTCATCTGTACTAAAAATACAAAAATCTAGCCGGGCGTGGTGGCAGGCACCTGTAGTCCCAGCTTCTCGGGAGGCTGAGGCAGGAGAATGGCGTGAACCCGGGAGGCGGAGCTTGCAGTGAGCCGAGATCGCGCCACTGCACTCCAGCCTGGGCGACAGAGCAAGACTCTGTCTCAAAAAAAAAAAGAAATTACCCAGTCACAGGTATTCTATTATAGCAACAGAAAATAGACTAAGGCAGTGCCTCTATGCTAGGCTCTGTGCTAGGTGCTGAGGATGCTGTTGTGAACAAGACAGACAACGGCTCTGCATTCATGGAGAGTATATTCTAGTACAAAAAGATGGAGGCATGTAAATGTATAAATAAGGTCAGTTCATAGAGTAAGAGGGCCAGTGTGAGACACTGGGACTACGTGCCAAAACTACCTGGGTTAAATTCTGGCAACTTCTTTTGCTAGTTGTATGGCCTTGGATAAGCTATTTAGCCATTACAGAATAGTTCCTGATTTGTACAATGGGGATTGTAATAGCACCTCTCTCATACAAAGTGTTTCAGCTGCAACTTAAATGCTGATATTAAAGCAGCCATATGAATAACTTGAAGTAGAACGCTTTAATCACAGGGAACAGCAAGTACAAATGTCCTGTGAGGGAAACAGGCTTCAAGGATTCTAGTTACTAAAAGAAGCGTTTGTGTCTGCCTACACCGAAAAGGCACAAAAGTGATAAGGGACGGGACTGGATGAGTAGGCAGATAACTATAAGCCACATTGAGGACTTTGGACTTTATTCTTATTGATTCGATTTTAACCTCTGCCTGCAGTGACTTCTCACTTGGTCTCTCACCTTTCACCTTCTAAAATCCTAGTCATATTTCAAACTCAGTTTTACTATCATTTTCCCTATAAAGTCTTAATTTTTCTACCCATCAGAAAAATTGGTTCTTGCCTTCTTGATGCTCCAGTGATCACATTCGTTGCATAATTGCTTGTTTACTTTATTCATTGTGAGTGTGAGGTCAGGGATTAAACCCCATTCATTTTATTTTATTTTATTATTATGATTTTTTTGTTTATGAGATGGAGTCTTGCTCTGTTGCCCAGGCTCGAGTGCAGTGGCATGATTTCGGCTCACTGCAACCTCTGCCTCCCAGGTTCAAGCAATTTTCCTGCCTCAACCTCCCCAGTAGCTGGGACTACAGGTGCCTGCCACCACACCCAGCTAATTTTTGTATTTTTAGTAGAGACAGGGTTTCACTATGTTGGCCAGGCCTGTCTCAAACTCTTGACCTTAGGTGATCCGCCTGCCTTGGCCTTCCACAGTGCTGGAATTACAGGCATGAGCCACTGCTCCTGGCCCCCATTCATTTTAGAATCACCTAGCAAAGTGTATGGCACAAGAACACAATAAATATTCTTTGAATGATTGATGTATGAATGCATGAGTGAACAGAGGATCTCAGCTTGGGCCCTTTAGTCAGACTTGCTTAGTGAAAATCTAGACCCAAAGGGAATCATATGTAGCCCAAGTAGATTTCATCTGCGGCACAAAGAGATCAAAAGTACCAGGGGAAATGGGAGGACACAAAAGGGAAGAGGATTGGAATGGAACGCCATACTCTTGCATAGAACCCACACTTTTTTTTTTCCCCTTTACTCCTAACCCTAGCTATTATTATGAGAACTTGGGAAAATTAATCAAAAAGAATTACTCAATAAAATTCACAACTTTCCACTTATCCAGAAGTTAGATTTCTGAGAACTTCAAATCTCTTTAACTTAGGCAAAACAAGAAACAAACAAATCTCAAAACTAAAATAAACTAACAAAAATCCCCAAATCAAAAGCCAGACATTAGAGAAAAACCTTAGCCTAAAGAAGTGACTATAAAACCCATAGACCTCAGAGCAAGAGTGCCTTCAGATAACCGCCCATTTATTTCCTGTTCTTCCTTCTTTCCCTTCTTGTCCTTCTCTCCCAATTATTTACTGAACACCTACTATGTGTTAAACATAGAATTAATGCTGGGCACAAAGCAGGAAAGAGGATGAGCATGTCCCATTTCTCAAGGAACTTACTTACTCCTTTGCTCCTGCCATCATCCTAATCTATCATCCTTCCTTATTGTAGTAGAAAAAGTCAATACATTCTGAAATCAAAATTTCTGTATTCAAATCTTGCCTCTCCCAATTAGTTACTTCTCTCTTCCTCCCATTGTGAAAGCCCTAAGTCAAAATCTGGCCCAGATATAAGAAGTCATCATGAAAGCATGAAAGAGGATGGCACAGGAAGACTGGAGTCCTGGGATGAAGTCTTGCTTCCGGCGTTTGGACCCATCTGCCTTGAGCAGGTCACAGGACTTCTCTGGCCCTTGGACTCTCCACCTGTAAGGGACAGGGATTGTCCCTTTCATCAGTCTATGACTCTGGGCAGAACCTTTCAGAGTGATACCTCAGCTAATATCCCTGGCTCAAGTGCTGTGGTGTTTGATACGACTAGCAGACACCACATCTACCAGCCTGTTACAACACCTGCGGGGAAAGGGTTTTAAAGATGTTCAGGAAAAACAGGTCTTTCTCACTTCTCTGATGAAGAGATTGACTTTAAAGCCAGGAAGAGAGAACGATGTGCAATTTGATGGGATTCAGAACATCAAAGGCAGTTGAGTTGGTGTTTGAAACAATCTCTCAGGTCAAATCTAATTTTATCTGAGCTGATGTTTTTAAGCTTGGGTAATTGCTCCCAGCATAACCGCTACTTCCTTGTTATAAGGCAGGAAAGTGCCTTTGCTGCGGGGGCCTGCAGCAGAGGGTCTAGCAGATGGCTTTTGTCTTTGTTGCTGCTGGGGCTGGGGCACTGAGCTAGATCGAAACCTCGGGAGTTATAGACTGACGCAGCAGAGAGGACACCGAACTTGGAACTAGGACCACTGTCTTCAAATCTTGGCTCTACTGCAGATCGTCGGAGATTTTCCTTCCCAAAGGCTTTCCCATTTGGACTTGGCAGTTTTGTGACAGAAGAGGGATGGACAGGAGATTGGGCTGTGGACAGCAGGGTTCTGTGTGGCTCTAGGGAAGGCAAAGTTGACAGATGGAAGCACAATATGGTACAAGGACTCTACTTAGAGCCATTTTCCTGACTTGGAGAAAAGTATCAGCCTAAACGTTAGGAGGCACTGAGAACTACAGGAGGGTCCTGATGTTGGGGCAATAGAATTGGGGAGTAAGTGTCCTATGTCTGCAGCAGCCTCCTGCATTCAGACAAGGGAGGTTGGGTGGAGAAGTACAACAACACAGGCAGAGTCCAAGTCAACTCCTTGCTTGATAATCTGTTTTGACTCTTCCAACCTCTTGCCAGACACACCAAGGAGCAAGCTGACTATTAGCCAAGCACAGCAGAGTAGCCTCTAAATTGTGGAAGATTTCCTAAGTCTTTATTATATCTTTCTGCCTTTCCTGGGTAGTGGTGGGTTTTGTGATCCCATCAGTATTCCCGGCTCACCCTCCTAACTCAGAAACAAACACGGCAGACACTCTGCAACGTCTCCATTGGTGTGCTTTCCAGATTCCACTCCAGAAGCTCTGAAACTCTCACCTGGTGTCTGTCTTGTTGAAGTGGGGGCATCCACAAAGCTTGTGGGGAAAGCCAAGGGGATATTTTCTGGACCACACCCTGAGCTAGCCTTGGGCTACAGGTAGAACATATGCGCAGAAATAATTGTATTTGCAGTGAGCAGTATTTTGATATTATGTGTGTGATTACTTTGATCTCTTTTTCCCTACACCTTTCCCTTTATCACTGAAGAAAAGGCTTTTCATGTACACTGCCCTTAGGCTATAGATTGTACAAAGTGAACAAAAGAGTCAAGTTCCAGCATTTGAACTTTTAATTAGTCATTTGTTGTTCTGGTAAATCTACAGCCGATTCTGCAATCATGAATGCCATAGAGCTTTCTTCCAAGAATCAGGTGCTTGTAAAGAAAAAAAGTAAATATTTGAATTCCCAAAAGCTTGGCTAGAAGATCAGGAGGAAAATCCCGAATAAAGAGGGCAAACATAGATTACAAAGAAGAATTTGAAGAAGAGCAAAATCCTGCCTCAAAGGGAGTGAGAGCAACTGAATTTTAGTAGAGAAGGCAGAAACATCTGAGCTCCAGAGAGGTCTGCTTACCAGAAGCAGCGGTGGTGACAGAGGCTTTTGAACAAGAGTAACTCCATCTTGAACAGGAGCTGGGTAAAATGAAACTGAGACCTACTGGACTGTATTCCCAGACTGTTAACGCATTCTAAGTCCCAGGATGAGATAGGAGGTTGTCACAAGATACAGGTCATAAAGACCTTGCTGATAAAGGTCTTTATCTTTTTGCAGTAAAGAAGCCAGCCAAACCCCACCAAAACTAAGACGGCGACAAGAGTGACCTCTGGCCATCCTCACTGTTACACTCCCACCAGTGCCACGATGGTTTACAAATGCCATGGCAACATCAGGAAGTTATCCTATAGGGTCTAAAAAGGGGAGGCATGAATAATCCACCATCATTTAGTATATCATCAAGAAATAACCAAAAAAATGGGCAAACAGCAACCCACAGGGCTGTTCTGTCTACGGAGTAGTCATTCTTTTATTCCTTTACTTTCTTTTTTTTTTTTTGAAACGGAGTCTTGCTCTGTGGCCCAGGCTGGAGTGCAGTGGCCGGATCTCAGCTCGCTGCAAGCTCCACCTCCCGGGTTTATGCCATTCTCCTGCCTCAGCCTCCCGAGTAGCTGGGACTACAGGCGCCCGCCACCTCGCCTGGCTAGTTTTTTTTTTTTTTTTTTTGTATTTTTTAGTAGAGACGGGGTTTCACCGTGTTAACCAGGATGGTCTCGATCTCCTGACCTCGTGATCCACCCGTCTCGGCCTCCCAAAGTGCTGGGATTACAGGCTTGAGCCACCGCGCCCGGCCCCTTTACTTTCTTAATAAACTTGCTTTCACTTTACTTGATGGACTCGCCCTGATTTCTTTCTTGAATGAGATCCAAGAACCTTCCCTTGGGGTCTGGATCCTGACCCCTTTCCAGTAACACCGGGCTGGACTGATGACAATCCAGTGGCTATAGCATGGGGCCGGGAAGGTCAGGGGCGGATGTTGAAGGCATGAGAATCCCAGCAACATCTCAGCCTCAGCCGCCTCTAAGATGTGCTCTGCTCACGCCAGGTACAGGATTTACCTAAATGAGATTAAGTTTTAAACAGCAGTGAACAAATTGTCTTGAATTAGTAAGATTACATTTTCGGTCATCCATGGCAATGGAGTTTTCAGCCCTAAGCCAAGTCATTTCAAAGATAAAGTTTTGTCTTTCCATCTCTCATTTTTTTTTTTTTTAACTACAATATGTATTCCTGCCTTGATGCCATTGCTGAAAGCAGCCACATTTTGCTAGCCTATATGGGTCTGTAGATCACAGCTCTGGGATGCTACGACCATCCTCACTCAGGAGAAAAGCTGGTTGAAGTGATCTAGCAGATTTGAGGCTGTCCTCCAGGAGCCAGAGTTGTACATTTTGTTATTTTTCCCTTTATTACCACCTTTGTTCATGTTAACAGCATTATTAATAATAGTTACAATTATTTATTGAGAATTTATTATATTTCCGGTCGTTGCACTAAGTGCTACACGTGGGTGATTTTTACTTAAGCTGCATGACACCTGGTTGAAGCTGATGTAATAATCTCAAGTTTATAAATAATAAACTGAGGATCATAGAGGTTAAGTAAAATTTTTTTTATTATACAACTAGTGGCTGACAAATGTGAGATTTAAGCTCAAGTCTTTCTGACTAAATCTGCTATTTAAAATGACCCAGTTATACTCCATTGAATAACATGGACACTGGCCAGAATCGTCTGATGGACCTTTCCCCAAATCCCTTTAATTGTTAGAAATACAATGAATGTTGCCGGTTACTTTGGCTGTTCATCAGCTGCATTTCTTTCTGTGTTTAAGACATTTCCCACTTTGGGGTTTTAGTGGAAGAACTATTTGCAGTGTTTAGGTGAACACCAGAACACAGTACTTGGTGCATGTTGATGTTCAAGGGCAAAAGGGTCAGCAGCGTCACGGGTTGCCCTCTCTCTCCTGTCGTGTTACAGAACAGTACTGAGATCTGTACAAGACCCACTGGATGCACCATGAGGTTGTGCACCAGGAAAGAGACCTCGCCTCCCTCTCACTCTCTCATTTTCCAGAGCAAGTATGAGAGTGATTTTGCAGGCAGCAAATAAACATTACGGACTTGGGAACCAAATCTAACCTTGGCTGGGCCAACTGTGTTGGAAAATGCCAGCTGGCTAGCATCTGGAGACTTGGGAAGTTGAAATCATGTGCAAATTCTCTCCATAAGAAGAAGGGAGACTCTTGTCTGAGCTGGCTTATTGCAAGACTACCTGAGTTTCATGCGTTCTTTTTTTTTTTGGGACGGAGTTTTGCTCAGTCGCCCAGGCTGGAGTGCAGTGGCGCGATCTGGGATCACTGCAAGCTCCACCTCCCAGGTTCACGCCATTCTTCTGCCTCAGCCTCCCAAGTAGCTGAGACCACAGGCACCTGCCACCATGCCTGGCTAATTTTTTTGTATTTTTAGTAGAGATGGGGTTTCCCCGTGTTAGCCAGGATGGTCTCGATCTACTGACCTCGTGATCCGCCCACCTCGGCCTCCCAAAGTGCTGGGATTACATCATGCATTCTTCTTTAGGTAATCCTGTTTGCCTCTCCATAGTCCGCAGGCTCGTCAGACACAAGTCTTTCTAGTAAGGAAATCATGGGTCCATATATAGAACATGAGGAAAGAAAGGATCATTCACCTCCACTTCTATGCACTTCCTGGTACTAAAAAAATTTATATCCAGACTTAGGCAAAATCTATAACCCAATTCTGGTTCATTCAGGTGATTTCACTTTAAGCAGTGAGAACCATTCATTTCCAGCTCATGGACAGCCCAGATTCAGGTAAAACCTGCTGTTTACATGCTTCTAGCTGTCGAGCTCAACCTGGACAAGCAGAGGCATTCACTGATGAAGGGCAGATGGAGGGTGAGGATTAAACCAGCCAAGAGCGGGGAGCCATGTGCCCTCCTTTCTCCACCCTCAAAACCCAGGGATCCCTGATGGAGATCTTAACCCCTTGGCCCACACTCCACTCTCTGCTATGTCCCAGCAAGGGTACGAAAAGGCAGAATCCATGCCATCCCAAGCTCTGGTTTGTGTTACTTGTACCCCTCACTCCAGCCTCCCGAGTGCTTAGGAGCTTTGCCAGAACAGTGAGGCCTGGAATGGTGGTTATTCTTTCAGTAGAATCTTCTCATTCCGAGTCCCTGTGAAGTCACCAGGAGTTGTCCAATTGATATGTTAAGACATTTTCGTAGGATCAAAGGAACAGCAGCTGCATCCACTTGCAGCCGTTTGTGCCTCAGTACCTGACAAGCTGAGTAATGTCTGGGTGTTTCCCGGCTTATTAGTGCCCTGGCGGCCGCAATTCCATCACCTGAGGTTAGTTTTGCCTGTTGGATTCTTCTGTGTCTGGCTTTCTTTGCTCAGCATCATGTTTTCAAGATTCATCCAAGTTGGTTTCTGTATCAGCAGCATGCCTCTTTTTCTTTTTTTTTTTTTTTTTTTTTTTTTTTTTTTTTTTTTTTTGAGACGGAGTCTCGCTCTCTCGCCCAGGCTGGACTGCAAGCTCCGCCTCCCGGGTTTACGCCATTCTCCTGCCTCAGCCTCCCGAGGAGCTGGGACTACAGGCGCCCGCCACCTCGCCCGGCTAGTTTTTTGTATTTCTTCATAGAGACGGGGTTTCACCGTGTTAGCCAGGATGGTCTCGATTTCCTGACCTCGTGATCCGCCCGTCTCGGCCTCCCAAAGTGCTGGGATTACAGGCTTGAGCCACCGCGCCCGGCCAGCATGCCTCTTTTTCTTGCTGAGTAGTATTCCATTGTATGGACACACTGCAAATCATTCACCTATTCTGCCATTAATAGATGGATGGTTTGTTTTTCGGTTTGGAGTAATTCCGAATAAGACTGAGGTGAGCATTCTAGTGTAAGTGTTTTTGAGGACATATGCTTTTATTCCTCTCTCTCTCTCTCTCTGTTTTTGTTTGTTTGTTTGTTTGTTTTGTTTTTTGAGATGGAGTCCCACTCTGTTGCCAGACTGGAGTGCAGTGGCGCGATCTCCAGTCACTGCAACCTCTGCCTCCCGGGTTCCAGTGATTCTCCCGCCTCAGCCTCCTGAGTAGCTGGGATTACAGGCACCCGCCACCATGCCCAGCTAATTTTTGTATTTTTAGTAGAGACAAGGTTTCACCATGTTGGACAGGATGGTCTCCATCTCTTGACCTCATGATCCGCCCAACTTGGCCTCCCAAAGTGCTGGGATTACAGGCGTGAGCCACAGCGCCTGGCCTTATTTCTCATGAGCGCACAACTGGGAGTGAAATTGCTGGGTCATCAGTTAGATGTACGTTTAATTTTAATAAGCTCCTCTTCTGCTAAATTTATACAGAGTAGTAGTATTTCTGTGGCTTGTAATGAAGGGCTCTCATGCTACAGGCATTGCTGTTGCTGTTGTTAATTATCCACTTTTACCGAGCACCATCAAATGTCAGGCATTCTGCTAAGTGTAGAGGATTCAGAGGTGAAAGGGACTTGGTTTTGTTCATGAAGCTATTAGTATCTAGAAAGAGAGACAACACATTTGCATGTAGAGATGTTAGAAAATACAAAAGGATATTTGCTGGGAGTCTGGCAAACGGAGAGAGGATGGTCTGAATGACAGAGGAGGGTGGGTTCTCTGAGACCTGGTGCATCTGTGTAAGGCTTGCCACAGACATGGGGCTAGAGACACAGCTTCAAGAATGACTTGAAGAATTTTATTAAGTGGATGTTAAGTGGATAATTGAACATCAACTCCATGGAATATATGTTCATTAAAATTATAATTAGAAAAACTATATAATAACTTGGAAAAAATAATGGTAGACTATTAAGTGAAAATGACAGAACGAACCTATCTCCGTTATGGTTGTGACTATGCAAATGACGCTTATGAATGTGGGAAGGAAAGAAAGCTAGAAAGTGAAAACAAATGATGTGCTTTCGTGGTGCAATTCTGGGTGAAGTTTTGTTTTAATTTTTAATTTTGTTTGAGGTTTTTTTTTTTGGTACAATAACATTTTTTTTTTTTTTTTTGAGACGGAGTCTCCCTCTGTCCACCAGGCTGGAATGCAGGGACATGATCTCAGTTCACTGCAACCTCCACGTCTGGGGTTCAAGCTATTCTTCTGACTCAGCCTCCCTAGTAGCTGGGACTACAGGCACATGCCACCACGCCTGGATAATTTTGTTTTATTTTTAGTAGAGACAGGGTTTCACCATGTTAGCCAAGATGGTCTCGATCTCCTGACCTCGGTGATCCACCAGGTTCAGCTTCCCAAAGTGCTGGGATTACAGGTGTGAGTCACTGTGCCTGGCCAACATTTTTAAAGCAGTAAGAGTTGGGAAGGAGATGAGTATTCCTGGTCAGAAAAACAACCACAAGAAACCACGAGAAAAACAAGTCGCAGACTTAAGAATGTGAAAGTCATTTGTTTGTGTGCTGGAATTTCTACATTTAAGTCTGTTGAACAGCTATGCTCAGACAGTACTGATAAACCAGAAGCCAGGACTTCTTTGACCATGCCACACAGGCATAACATAGGCAAACAGCCCACCCCTTAACTTAAAGGAAGAAATCCTAGTGGCTTACCATGTCCTTTAGACCTGAGGGATGCAGGAAGAGCAGAGAGAACTTTGGACTCAGGGGTGGGAGGTGTTTGGTAGGTGGAAGAGGGCTTGATGATAGCGTATTTAGGGCTGAAGGAAATGCAACCACAGGTGACCACACTCGCTCTGCTGGTTTTAGCAGCTACAGTCACACCTTTTGCCCATCAACACCTACCCAGTAACACTTTTTTTCAGAAACACTGAGATATGGAAAGTTGCTGTAGGGATCAAAGGAAAAAAAAATCTCCCTTTGCCTTCTGAATATTTGCTGAAAATCAAATGAAAAAGGCAAATTGATAGGAGAAAAGGCAAACATATTTATTAACATGCATGGGGGATATCAGCGTGATTTTCCCACCACACAGTAGAGTATGAATGCTAAGATACCCTTCTTCTTAGGCGAAAGGGAGGTGGGGAAGCATATACAATTTTAGGGGGGTAGTAATGATTTTTAGAGGAATTCAATGGCCTTGAAGAACATACAATGGGCCTGGGAAAAAGTCTGTACAGTGCGCAGACCAGACAATGGTTTGTCACAAAAGTCTGTTCAGGGTGACAGATTTCAATCTTTTTTCCTGCGATGTGAGTTCAGTGAATGAAACTCAGGGAAAGAACCAGAGGTTATTGTTTTCCTTTTTGGACGGTCTGGATTTCAGGCAGATGAAAGAACTTCAGAGAACAACTTCATCCTATGATTAGAGGCAGAGATGGGAGGGGAGGAGGAGAGGTCAGAGAGAATTAGAGGCGGCTTCAGTTCTGCATGTTCACAGCACCATATTTCGGGGTATCCGTTTCTGAGCCCCAACATTGCCTATCCAGCAACCTACCAAGCTGTTTTCAGTTTTACTTTAATTGACCCAAAGCTGGCTAATGCAGATATGGAAATAGTCTCTCGCCTAGCATCCCTTGGTGCAGTCAGTGAGGCTTAGCAAGAGTACCCAGCATGCAAGCAGCTCAGACAGGGGCACCCTCCAGAACCCAGATCAAAGAGATAAGCAACTTGCTTCCGAATGAATTATTGGCTAGAGCCGGCTGGGAGGCGCTCTCATTTTTCTTACAGAGAGCAACCTTGGAAAGGTCTTTCGAGGGGTAGGAGGCTAAGGAAATTCAAGAGATATCAAGCACTTGAGCTGCGTTTAGTTTTCCTGGCTCACATATCTGATCAAGCCTTGGAATAGTCGTTATCAAGGGCTTTCTCGATTCTTTGCGTGAAGTCTCCAGGCCTCCCAATTTGTGGTTTAAAATGAGGTTGCGTCAGTGTGAATTGGATACTCAATGCTGCTGACTCCTGGTCTCTCTATCTGCTCCTTGTAACCTTCCCAAAGCCCCACTGTTAGTGCTCAGGTCCCCAGAGTGTTCACAGATAGCCCTCCTAAGTCCTTCTTCCCTGAGCTTCTTGTCAATGTCTGTGGCAATGTGGCAGCTTGAATGAAGCGCTACCCCGACTATTGCTAAGGCTGCTGTGGATTTCCACACAGAATGCTGCTGCCACTCCCAGCAGACTGTCTCCCAGTTCAGCCAGGACTGCAGCACCCTCAAGACAATACAACCTGGTTGTGTCACTGGTCCCCATGGCATCGATCTCAGCATGTGAGCTAGGCTGTCTCCTGTGGTTTTTGCCCAGCAACGGGGAGCATGCCTCCCACCAGCAACTCTCTGCTTTCCTTTTTGTCACTGGAGCCTCAAAGTAGCCTTGTCTATGTCCTGAATGACAGAAAAATGGTTACTTTTGTTTTTACATCCAGCCTTTCTCTTTTCAGGCAGGGCTAGGGAACAGACAACTGGACTGGTCCGTGGCATGCCTTCTGTCACATCCTTCCTTCCAAGAAAGTTCTTCTGCCTCCTAGACCCTTTCCATATACTTGACTCTATGCAAGGCTCAGCATAATTCCCTCCTATATGCCCTCAAGTTTTCTAAACTGAGACCTTCCCCCAGATGTGGGTGCTGAACAAGGGGATATGAGACATTATATCATACTCACCATCAAATCCATCAGTTAACTCTCTTCTCTTCTTGGTACTTCACTGGGTACCACAGAGCACGGCATCCCCGACATGTGCTCTGGCCTCACTTAGCTTCAACTCTCAGCTCCTAGTCGTCTAATACCAATAGCACTCTGAGTTTCCTTCCTGAGCCCCCAGTGGAGTATGAATAAACTCAGTTTATATTAGACAATATCTCTGTGCAGATGTGTTTAAAAATCGACCCAGTGTTTGTTTTGATCAAGTATGGTAAGACATGCAGACCCTGAAATGACTGCTATGAAGGAGGAAGTTTAATGCTCACTGATCCCTAGAAACAGGAAGTATGAAGGTCACTTGAGGAGGCACCAAGGTAGGTCGGGAGGCAGAGAGAGCAGTGGGAAAATGTGGGCAAGGGTCTTCATAGTGGTTTCCATGGGAAGGAATGGTAAGGCAGGGTAAACAGGCATAGGATGGGGTAGTTTGAATAATTTTGGCAGACTCTGGGGCAGAGGAGCTGTTCCTTGTCTGGTAGTCCATCCCTCAGTGCGGTGATGGACCGCATGGATCGGTTAGGGACCGGTAAGGGAGGTAGATAGTGCCCTGGAGTGTAAGAGCTTGATAAGGGACGTCCTTAATGGGTAGGGACTCTGGAGTGGTTAGTTTGATTATGAAAGTCACACTTGCAGGTGAGTTGTTTGTTACTCCAGGGATTGGCTAGCTCTGGGAGTGCAGTCCCTCCTGGGACAACAAGGCCCCAGATGTCAAAGCAGCAGAATAAAAAGACATGCTTGTCAGGTGCAGCGGCTCACGCCTGTAATCCCCGCACTTTGGGGGGCCGAGGCGGGCAGATCACGAGGTCAGGAGATCGAGACCATCCTGGCTAACACAGTGAAACCCCGTCTCTACTAAAAATACAAAAAATTTGCTAGGCATGGTGGCAGGCGCCTGTAGTCCCAGCTACTGGGGAGGCTGAGGCAGGAGGATGGCGTGAACCCGGGAGGCGGAGCTTGCAGTGAGCCGAGATCGCACCACTGCACTCCAGCCTGGGTGACAGAGCTAGACTCCGTCTCAAAAAAAAAAAAAAAAAGACATGTTTACTGCAGGCTATCAGACACGGTTTCATTTGCTCAGTGTTGAGCAACCTTATAGTCTACTTCTGCAGCTTACAACTCGCAGTTTCCAAGGGGGATCAAAACAAACAAGAAGGCAGAGATCCAAAGAGTAAAGCCAGTCTCAAGTCATCATAGAACATCGGGGGCAACCTGGAAGTGGGAATTGGCCATGGAAGGGCAGCCTGGGCAGTGTGTGGAGAGAGGGGAAGGCCGGCAATACTGGCTGCAGAGTATGGACTAAACGTCTGTGAAACAGCAGCCTCTTCCCCATTGCCTGAGCTGCTGAATCAACAAGAGTGAGTGAGCAACCCTTCAAAGGATGCTCACTCAGGCTCCGCCACACTCTTCCCTGAATCACTGGACCCAGCATCATCTGTTGTCAGAGTTAATTCCTTCAAGACAAGGATTCCTTGATATAATGTTATGAGCAAAACAAGCTTGGATTGCCTTCTGGCTTTACAACTCACCTCCTGAATGTCTTTGGTGTTTAGTAACCTCTCTGTACCTGTGTCTCTTAAGCTGTAAAATGGGAATAATAATATCACTGTTGCAGGCTTGTAATGAGAAATGAATATGATGAAGCATGTCAAGTGTCTGGCACAGAGGCTAACACAGGGAGGGGCTTGACAAAGTTGGTTTCTTTCCCCTAGGTGGATGTTACTGAGAGCATCTCTAAGGTGTCCCTTTTCCTCCAAAGTACCGCACTGCAGAAAGCAGAGTGTCGGTTTGTGTGTGTGTGTGTTTTGGTTTTTTGTTTGTTTTTTGTTTGTTTGTTTTTACAAGACTTACGGTCCTTAAAGCCACCACAACTTTTAGACCAGAATCAAGAATTGCAGTAAACACTATATGAAATCGTTTTATCCTCTGAGGCTCCCATGATGAGACTCACAATGACTTGGACATAGAAATTCAAGGTATTTGTTGGTGCTTCAAGTCTACTGAGGGAACCTTTTGAAAACTGCCACATGCCCTAGACACTAAGTGGAAAAGAGAATGGCACTTGCCCATCTTTTCCTTGCCTGGGGAAGGATCCTGCTCCTTAGCTACAGAAAAATGCCAATGGGAAAGAAATCAAAGAAGCTTGAATTTTTATTTTATTTTACTTTAAGTTCTGAGATACATGTGCAGAACATGCAGGTTTGTTACACAGTATACATGTGCCATGGTGGTTTGCTGCACCTATCAACCATCATCTAGGTTTTAAGTCCCACATGCATTAGGTATTTGTCTTAATGCTCTCCCTCCCCTTGTCCTCACCCCCTGACAGGTCCCAGTGTGTGATGTTCCCTTCCCTGTGTCCATGTGTTCTCATTGTTCAACTCCCACTTATGAGTGAGAACATGCAGTGTTTGGCTTTCTCTGCCTGTATTAGTTTGCTGAGAATGATGGTTTCCAGCTTCATTCATGTCTCTGAAAAGGACATGAACTCATTCTTTTCCATGGCTGCATAGTATTCCATGGTGTATATGTGCCACATTTTCTTTGTCAGTCTATCATTGATGGGCATTTGGGTTGGTTCCAAGTCTTTGCTATTGTAAATAGTGCTTCAATAAACATACCTGTGCATGTGTCTTTATAGTAGAATGATTTATAATCCTCTGGGTACCTACCCAGTAATGGGATTGCTGGGTCAAATGGTATTTCTGGTTCTAGATCCTTGAGGAATCGCCACACTGTCTTCCACAATGGTTGAACTGATTTATACTCCCATCAACAGTGTAAAAGCATTCCTATTTCTCCACAGCCTTGCCAGCATCTGATGTTTCCTGACTTTTTAATAATTGCCATTCTAATTTGTGTGAGATGGTATCTCATTGTGGTTTTGATTTGCATTTCTCTAATGACCAGTGATGATGAGCTGTTTTTCATATGTTTGTTGGCCGCATAAATGTCTTCTTTTGAAAAGTGTCTGTTCATATACTTCACCCACTTTTTGATGGGGTTGTTTGCTTTTTCCTTATAAATTTGTTTAAGTTCCTTGTAGATTCTGGATATTAGACCTTTGTCCAATGGGTAGATTGCAAAATTTTTCTCCCATTCTGTAGGTTGCCTGTTCACTCTGATAATAGGCTCTTTTGCTGTGCAGAAGCTCTTTAGTTTAATTAGATCCCATTTGTCAGTTTTGGCTTTTGTTGCAGTTGCTTTTGGTGTTTTAGTCATGAAGCCTTTGCCCATGACTATGTCCTGAATGGTATTGCCTAGGTTTTCTTCTAGGGTTTTTATGGCTTTGGGTTTTACATGTAAGTCTTTAGTCCGTCTTAAGTTAATTTTTGTATAAGGTGTAAGGAAGGGATCAAGTTTCTGCTTTCTGCATATGGCTAGCCAGTTTTCCCGGTACCATTTATTAAATAGGGGATCCTTTCCCCCATTGCTGGTTTTTGTCAGGTTTGTCAAAGATCAGATGGGTGTAGATGTGTGTGTTATTTCTGAGGTCTCTGTTCTGTTCCATTGGTCTATGTATCTGTTTTGGTACCAGTACCATGCTGTTTTGGTTACTGTAGCCTTGTAGTATAGTTTGAAGTCAAGTAGCATGATGCCTCCAGCTTTGTTCCTTTTGCTTAGGATTGTCTTGGCTATACAGGCTCTTTTTATACAGGTTCCATGTGAAATTTAAAGTAGTTTTTTTCCAGTTCTGAGAAGAAAGTCAATGGTAGCTTAATGGGAACAGCATTGAATCTATAAATTACTTTGGGCTGTATGGCCATTTTCACAATATTCGTTCTTCCTATCCATGAGCGTGGAATTATTTCCATTTGTTTGTGTCCTCTCTTATTTCCTTGAGCAGTGGCTTGTACTTCTCCTTGAAGAGGTCCTTCATGTCCCTTGTAAGTTGTATTCCTAGGTATTTTAATCTCTTTGTAGCAATTGTGAATGGGGGTTCACTTATGATTTGGTTCTCTGCTTGGCTGTTGTTGGTGCATAGGAATGCTTGTGATTTTTGCATATTGATTTTTGTATCCTGAGACTTTGCTGAAGCTGCTTATCAGCTTAAGGTGTTTTTGGGCTGAGACAATGGGGTTTTCTAAATATACAATTATGTCATCTGCAAATAGAGACAATTTGACTTCCTTTCTTCCTATTTGAATACCCTTTATTTCTTTCTGTTGCCTGATTATCCTGGTCAGAACTTCCAATACTAGTTGAATAGGAGTGGTGAGAGAGGGCATCCTTGTTTTGTGCTGCTTTTCAAAGGGTATGCTTCCAGCTTTTTCCCATTCAGTATGATATTGGTTATTGTTATAAATAACTCTTATTATTTTGAGATATGTTCCATCAATACCTAGTTTATTGAGAGTTTTTAGCATGAAGGGATGGTGAATTTTATCAAAGGCCTTTTCTGCATCTATTGAGATAATCACATGGTTTTTGTCGTTGATTCTGTTTATGTGATGGATTATGTTTATTGATTTGTATATGTTGAACCAGCCTTGCATCCCAGGGATGAAGCCAACTTGATCGTGGTGGATAAGCTTTTTCATGTGCTGCTGAATTCTGTTTGCCAGTATTTTATTGAGGATTTTTGCATCACTGTTAATCAGGGATATTGGCCTGAATATTTTTTGTTCTTGTTGTGTCTCTGCCAGATTTTGTTTATTGAGAGCTTTTAGCATGAAGGGATGTTGAATTTTATTGAAGGCTTTTTCTGCATCTATTGAGATAACCATGTGATTTTTGTCATTGATTCTGTTTATGTGATGGATTACGTTTATTGTTTGCTTATATTGAACCAGCCTTGCATCCCAGAGATGAAGCCAACTTGATAATGGTGGATAAGCTTTTTGATGTGCTGCTGAATTCAGTTTGCCAGTATTTTATTGAGGATTTTTGCATCACTATTAATCAGGTATATTGGCCTGATTTTTTTTTTTTTTAGTTGTGTCTCTAGTGGGTTTTGGTATCAGGATGATACTGGCCTCATAAAATGACTTAGGGAGGAGTACCTCTTTTTCTATTGTTTGGAATAGTTTCAGGAGGAATGGTACCAGCTCCTATTTGTACCTCTGGTAGAATTCAGCTGTGAATCCATCTGGTCGTGTGCTTTTTTTGGTTGGTAGGCTATTAATTACTCCCTCAATTTCAGAACTTGTTATTGGTCTATTCAGGGATTTGATTTCTTCCTGGTTCAGTCTTGGGAGGGTGTATGTGTCCAGGAATTTATCCATTTCTTCTAGATTTTCTAGTTTCTTTGCATAGAGGTGTTTATAGTATTCTCTGATGGTAGTTTGTGTTTCTGTGGGATCAGTGGCGATATTCCCTTTATCAATTTTTATTGTGTCTATTTAATTCTTCTCTCATTTCTTCTTTATTAGTTTAGCTAGCCATCTATCTATTTTGTTGATCTTTTCAAAAATCCAGCTCCTGGATTCATTGATTGTTTTTAGGGGTTTTTGTGTCTCTGTCTCCTTCAGTTGTGTTCTGATTTTAGTTATTTCTTGTCTTCTGCTAGCTTTTGAATTTGATTGCACTTGCTTCTCTAGTTCTTTTAATTGTGATGTTAGAATGTTGATTTTAGATCTTTCCAGCTTTCTTATGTGGACATTTAGTGCTATAAATTTCCCTTTGAACACTGCTTTAGCTGCGTCCCAGAGATCCTGGTACATTGTCTCTTTGCTCTCATTGGTTTCAAAGAACTTCCGTATTTCTGCCTTAATGTCATCATTTACCCAGTAGTCATTCAGGAGCACGTTGGTCCATTTCCATGTAGTTGTGTGGTTTTAAGTCAGTTTCTTAATCCTGAGTTCTAATTTGATTGCACTATTGTCTGAGAGACTGTTATGATTTCTGTTCTTTTGCATTTGTTGAGGAGTGTTTTACTTCCAATTATGTGATTGATTTTAGAATAAGTGCTACGTAGTGCTGAGAAGAATGTATATTTTGTTGATTTGGGGTAGAGAGCTCTGTAGATGGCCATTAGGTCCACTTGGTCCAGAACTGAATTCAAGTCCTGAATATCCTTGTTAATTTTCTGTCTTGTTGATCTATCTAACATTGACAGTAGGGTGTTAAAGTCTCCCACTATTATTGTGTGGGAGTCTAAGTCTCTTTGTAGGTCTCTTAGAACTTGTTTTATGAATTTGGGTGCTCCTGTATTGGGTGCATATATATTTAGGATAGTTAGCTCTTCTTGTTGCATTGATCCCTTTACCCTTATGTAGTGCTCTTCTTTTTCTTTTTTGATCTTTGTTGGTTTAAAATCTGTTTTATTAGAGACTAGGATTGCAGCCCCTGCTTTTTTTGCTTTCCATTTGCTTGGTAAATATTCCTCATCCCTTTATTTTGAGCCTATGTGTGTCTTTGCATGAGATGGGAGGCCCAGAATGCCTGGGCTCCAGTGATTCTTCTACCTCAGCTTCCCAATTAGCTGGAACTACTGGCGCATGCTACCATACCTGGCTTCCTCATGATTTTCTTAATAACATTTTCTTTTCTCTAGCCTACCTTATTATAGGAAGGCAGTATATCATACATATAACATGCAAAATATGTGTTAATCAACTATTTATGTTATTGGTAAGGCTTCTAGCCAAAAGAGGGCTGTTAGTAGTTAAGTTTTGAGGGAGTCAAAAGTTATACACACATTTTACACTGTGTGGAGGGTTGGAGTCCCTAACCCCTGCAGTGTTCAAGAGTCAACTGTACATCTAATATTCATTTGCCCATAGATTTTGTTTTCTATATTCTTGAGTTCTTGATGCATTTCTGAACTTTTATTCATGTTCATTTTCCTAAAGAACATCATTTTGTATTTTTTTAGTGTAATTCCTCTGTTAATAAAATTATTTACCATTGTCTGAAAATATTTTTAATTCTTTTCTGGAAAGCTATTTTTCTGTACAGAATTCTAGGCTGGCTATCATTTGTTTTCTTTCATCTTGAATTTACCATCTATTATTTTCTAGTTTCTAGTATTCCTCTTGAGAAGTCAGCTGTCAGCAAATTGGTGCTCCATTAGATGTAATTATGGAATATCTTAATGCTGTTCATCAATTATTTCTAATTCCATGGTTTAATCGCACTTTTTACATACCTGAAGTTGGATGTGGACATGTGATTAATTCTGGCCTGTGAGTTTGGATAGGAGTGAGGTGTGTCACTTTCAAGCTGAAGCATTTAATTGCTGATGCAAGGATCCTCCAAAACTCTCCTGTGCTTCTGGCATAGGGACCAGCAATGTTATAGCTGATGGCTGCCCCCATTGTGTCAGTTCCGGTCCTCCAGGAAGTAGAGGCTTTGACAGAGAAGTGCAAGAGTTGTATGGATGAGTGTGTAACAACTGTGCAAGATAAAGGAGGAAGAAGCAGAACTGGGTAAAGGGGAGAAAAGCAGAATCAGATGAGGCAGTCTCAGATATTGTGCAAATGAGACAAAGGTTTGGCAAACCCAATGAGAACCTCTAGGACGAAACTGTTCATTAGAAGAGTATTGGCTGGGCACGGTGGCTCACGCCTGTAATCCCAGCACTTTGGGAGGCCAAGGTGGGTGGATCACAAGGTCAAGGGATCTAGACCATCCTGGCCAATATGGTGAAACCCCATCTCTACTAAAAATACAAAAAAAAAAAAAAAAAATTAGCTGGGTGTGGTGGTGTGCATCTGTAGTCCCAGCTACTCGGAAGGCTGAGGCAGGAGAATTGCTTGAACCTGGGAGGCAGAGGTTGCAGTGCGCTGAGATCGTGCCACTGCACCCCAGCCTGGTGACAGAGCAAGGCTCCATAAAAAAAAAAAAAAAAAGAGTATAATATTGAGCAGAAGTGGTCATGTCTTTTACCCCCTACTTTGCTCAGTCATTAGCTGAAAGATACTTGGGAGACATGTAGCCTTGGCTGCTGTAAATCTTGAAAGTGTTGCAGCTAGAGGCTCAGTTAGATGACTCCTTGCAGCTGAATGGCAAGTTCCTTCTTGAAGAGAAACCCAAGTGATGTACTTTTATTGCTGCCACACACATCAGCCTGGATTTTTGAGTGATTTATGATAAGCAGTGTAACTTTGTATTCCTAAAGAGATGCAATGGCTGTGTAATGTAAGCAAGAAACTTACCTTTATTTTATTATTATTATTGTTTTTGGAGGCGGGGCTTTGCTCTAGTCACCAGGCTGGAGTGCAATGGCACGATCTCTGCTTCCTGCAAGCTTTGCCTCCCGGGTTCAAGCAATTCTCCTGCCTCAGCCTCCTGAGTAGCTGGGATTACAGGCGTGCATCACCATGCCCAGCTAATTTTTCTATTTTTGGTAGAGATGGGGTTTCACCATGTTGGCCAGGCTGCTCTTGAACTCCTGACATCAAGTGATTGGCCTCCCTCGGCCTCCCAAAGTGCTGCAATTACAGGCGTGAGCCACTGTACTAGGTCACCTTTCTTATTTAAAGTTACTGTAACTTTGAGTTGTTTATCTATCTTATTTTGCTTTATAAGTACTATTTTTCTCTCTCTAACTTATTTGAAAGTTCTCTGTCTTTGGTTCCTTACAGTTTTCATTATTATGTACTTAGATATGAACTTCTTGTTGTTTTTCTTTCATGGACTTTGCAGTGCTGTTTGAATCTTTGCCACTTTCTCTCATTAAGCATTGTTTCCTCATGCACCCCTTTCTCTCCTTGGGTGCTTCTCCTAATCACTTATATTTGTATATATCTTATTCTCTATTTTGTATTTTCTGTCCTTTTGTTCTCCAAGGTTTATTCCGTATATCGTCTTCTGACTACATTTCAATTCACGCATTCTCTTTAGCTGTGCTTAATCTACTGTTAAATCTTTCCATTGAATCCTTAATGCCACTTCTTATTTTCATTCTAGAATTTTTACTTGAATCTTTTATTTCATAGTTAATTCTTTGCCAGAAGTCTCAGTCCTGTCTTTTGTTATAAACATAATAATCATATACATTTTAAGGTCTTTGCCTAACAACTTTTGCTATTTTTTTCACTTTTTTTTCCTCTTGTGCTGTTTTATTGTGTGGCATACTTGTATTTCAAAAATTCTTTGTAAAAATAATTTACATTTGCATCCTTATGGGGAATAAATAGTATCTTTCAGTCATCTATGTACCTGGTGGCCCAGATATATAGTATGGGATCAACAGATATATAGATGACTCAAAGATACACTTTACTCCCTGTAAGGATTTATCTACTTATAGTTCACTCTGATTCCTAGGATTTTGTCCCTTGACATTACAGCTTAAGGTGAGAGAGGTCAAAAAAACCAGCCGGGTACAGTGGCTCACACCTGAGCCACTTTGGGAGGCTGATGGGGGCAGATCACCAGGTCAGGAGTTTGAGACCAGCCTGGCCAACATGGTGAAAGCCCGTCTCTACTAAAAATACAAAAATTAGCTGGGCGTGGTGACAAGCACCTGTAATCTCAGCTACTTGGGAGGCTGAGGCAGGAGAATTGCTTGAAACCAGAAGGCGGAGGTTGCAGTGAGCCAAGATTGTGCCATTGCACTCCAGCCTGGGCAACAAGAGTGAGGCTCTGCCTCAAAAAAAAAAAGCACAGCTTAGCGAACTCCAATTTTTTTGCCACTCTAACCTCTTCCAGGCATCCCCTAAGGAATCAAAAATTACCCACAAGTAAAAAAAGACCACAAATTCTAGGCTCGACTTCCTGGGATCTGTCCTTACCCGAATCATGACCAGAAACTTTCTACTTCCTTGGTGGCCTTCCTTTGCAAATTAGTTTCTTGGGAGATTGATTTTTGAGATGGAAACTTTGTAATTTTTATTGTCTTGAGATGTCATAAGAACACGATTAGACTATAATGTGGGTACGTGTGTATACATTTCATATGTATATGTATATTATATATACATATATAACTTCTTACTGTAAAGCTTTAAGTGGGAAACTAAAATCCAATTGTATACAATGTAGATTAATGGAAGATGATATTTTAAAATCAATCTATATTGTTACAATACTGTAGGGTTATATACTGTACGGTACTGATCGTGCACCAGAATGAGAAACTCCCAAGACTTTCACCTCTTACTGTATCCCCTTCTCCATTAATTGATAATAACTTAATCTAGCCCTGTTTCCAAATGAGGGCTGACCAGAGGATGGGAGCCTAAATATCAATAGTTTCTTACAGATTCATCTAAGTGTAGAGTGTGTTATTTCAGTGTGTGTGTGTGTGTGTCTTGAATTAAAATTTAAGGATTATTGTATTTGTAATCGTGAGAATACAATCTTCTCTAGCTACTTTAAGCAGAAAGGAATTTATTAAAATACATTTAGTAACTTAGAAAATCTTTGGAAAGGCTGATGAACAGACTTTAGGTTAAGTTTGTAGGAACAATTATGAGTGAGAGCAAAGAAGCAGAACTAAGCTGCCTCTAGTGTGTTTTGAAGGCTGTTGTTGTTACCTTTCTCCATTAAACAGATGAGCCACACCCACCTCTTAACTCAGTATAGAGTCAAAGCCTCACTTCGATCGGTGAAAGTTCAATTTAAGGTGCCTGCTATTATTGTGGTTGATTTTATGCTACTGTCCCTTTAAATTCAACACATTTTTGTCAGCTGCTTTGGGAGCAATTTAAAAAGCCACCACAGATTCTTGTACTTGGCCTAAGAATTAACTTTGGCTTCTGAATTACCCTCAGCTGATTATTGATCTCATACTTTTCTTTTGTTGGCTCCCACTGAGAAGTGACAGCGTGCTGGCCGCCCTGGTAGCCCTTGCTCACTCTTGGGGCCTCCTCGGCCTCGGCGCTCACTCTGGCTGCACTTGAGGAGCCCTTCGGCCGCCACGGCACTGTGGGAGCCCCTCTCTGGGCTGGCCAAGACCTGAGCTGGCTCCCTCTGCTTGTGAGGAGGTGTGGAGGGAGAGGCACGGGTAGGAACCGGGGCTGCGCGCAGCGCTGGGGGGTGGGGGAGGGGAAGGGGCAGCGCGAGTTCTGGGTGTGTTTGGGCTCCGCGAGCCTGCACTCGAAGTGACCGGCTGGCATCGCAGGCCCTGGGCAGTGAGGGGCTTAGCACCTGGGCCAACAGCTGTAGAGGGTGCGCAGGGTCCCCCAACAGTGCCGGCCCACCGGTGCTGCGCTTGAATTCTCGCTGGGCCTCAGCTGCCTTCCCGCGGGGTCCAGTCCCATCGACCATGCAAGGGCTGAGGAGTGCGGACGCATGACGTGGGACTGGTGGGCACCACCATTGCCCATATTATTGGTATCTAACACTGTCTCTTCCTGTTATGTCCAACTCTGTTTGAACTGATGACCTCATTGGAAACTGCCTCTTTGGGTCTTCAGACAGTTTCCAGTGCTTTTGCCTAAGTTCCATGCACCAAAGCCCTGGGAAAATTTCCTCCATCACATATGCCCATACAGGACTTTGAAGTACTCCTCAAAACAGTCCCACAGTATCTTTAGCCCTTTGAGGGAGGGGGAGGAACTGTATTGCCATTGTAATAAAAGAGAGCCCTCTGGCAAAAGACTGCTCCTAAATTAAGTGACTGGCTTCCCCTAGATTTCTGCAACATGGTGGTACTCACACAGTATCCACTGGTTAGAGAAAGAACCAGAGCTGAAGAGGAAGCAAATGAATATACAGCGGAAAAGGGAAGAATGAAACCTGAGATAATATACAAAGACCAACACAGTGGCTTTTAGACATCTGAGGCCCCTAACAGAGTTTTCTTGCAAGCAGTAAATTAAAGGGCATTGTGATATGTTTCCCTGGGCCTGCAAGCCCAGGGTCATCTCAATGAATACCTGGATGTGGGGGAAGGGATTGGTAGACACTTGTGTTCTTACTGTTGTACTTTGAAGCACCTTCTTTTGATTATTTCCTATTTTCATGTGCTATGTTTAGCACTTTTACATTTCCACTTATGCCTATGATCTTTTGAAGATCTAAGTGCAACTCTGTAAAGGTCAAAGAGATCTCATTTAATATTATCTCAAATTTGTGGGTGAATTTTTTTTCCATTGGATAATGAAGATTTTATTTTTCAAAAATAAGAAAACTGTCTTTGATTTCCTAACTTTGAAAGCCCCTTTCAAATACATTTTTCACATGTGCACATATATTTATATATGTCAGACTCTGCAACTTTGAAGGATTCATTTTAAGGAATTCAGTATGTGCATTCAGCCATGATGTGCTTGTATATACACATATATGTAGATTATGAACTGCTATTACAAAGTAAAGGTATTGTTTTTGGTAACTCGGATGCTAAAATGGGATAAGTAGCAAACATCTAGGGCAGCGAATCTCAACTGGGTGTGATACAGCTCCTCAGGGGACATTTCACGATGTCTGCAGACATTTTTGGTTGTCACAACTGGGATTGGAGTGTTACTGGTATGCAGTAAACAGAAACTGGGGATGCTGCCAAACACACCAGACAGCCCACTACAGCAAAGAGTCCCATCCAGCCCAAGGTTTCAGTAGCCCCAAGGTTGATAAACTCTGTGCCAGAAATAGACAAGTTGGCATATCATTAAATAAATTATTATCGGGCACCTATAATATGCAAGACTCTCTTTTAGCCATAGTCAGATATAGGCATAATGCAAACATTTATTAATGTGCTCTCAATTTATTTATAATATAGGAAGAGGATGTGCAAGGCAAGATACCAATAGCAAACATTTACTATACACAGAATAAGTTAAGCTAAAGATCTACTTGCAGAGGAATGAATATAGGTGAGGCATAAGGAACATTGTGGTTACCTGGGTGAGTAGCACTGAGGTATTACCATCCCTAGCCCCTTCAGAAGCAAGGTGGGTGGTAAATGCTGGAATTTGGAAAGGTGACAGGTGAAACCAGCTGGGCTTCTGGGTCGGGTGTGGACTTGGATAACTTTTCTGTCTAGCTAAAGTAAATGTACCAATCATGCTCTGTGTTTAACTAAAGGTTTGTTAATGCACCAATAAGTGCTCTGTGTCTAGGTAATCAGGTAGGGGACTTGGAGAACTTTTGTGTCTAGCTAAGGATTGTAAATGCACCAGTCAGCACTCTGTAAAAATGGACCAATCAGCACTCTGTAAAACGGACCAATCAGCACTCTGTAAAATGGGCCAATCAGCAGGATGTGGGTGGGGCCAAATAAGGGAATAAAAGCAGTCCACCTGCGCTGGCAGTGGCAACAAGTTTGGTTCTTTTGTTCTTTGCAGTAAATCTTGCTGCTGCTTACTCTTTGGATGCGCACTGCGTTTATGAGCTGTAATACTCACCGTGAAGGTCTGCAGCTTCAGGCTGGAAATCAGCAAGACAACAAACCCACCGGGAGGAAGGAACAACTCTGGATGCACCGCCTTTATGAGCTGTAACACTCACTGTGAATGTCTGGAGCTTCACTTCTAAAGCCAGCGAGACCACCAATCCACTGGGAGGAATGAAGAACTCCAGACACGCCACCTTTAAGAGCTGTAACACTCACTGCAAAGGTCTGCGGCTTCACCCCTGAAGTCAGTGATACCACAAACCCACTAGCAGGAAGAAACTCTGGACCCATCTGAACATCTGAAGGAACAAACTCCGGACACACCATCTTTAAGAACTTTAACAATCCCCGCCAGGGTCTGCGGCTTCATTCTTGAAGTCAGCGAGACCAAGAACCCACCAGAAGGAACCAATTCCGGACACAAAGGCATAGGGTCTCATCGTGTCAGGTACCTTGAAAGGAGTGACTTTCAGCTGAAAGATGTATATAGTGACCTTGAGGTGACCTCTCAGGGAAAGCACTGAGCTATTACATATCCCAACCTCTCTTCTTCCCACTGTAAGAGCTCCTCCCAGTCCCATTCCCACAGAAGCTGGAGAGTATGTGAGTCTATTGGTGTTTTGTAGCAGTTCAGCATCCCACTGCTGAAAAAGGGATGCAGAGAATGAAAAGTGCATTGGGGCTTGGGGGATTGGGTGGCAAACCAGAGGTATCTGACCAAAGGAGTTACTTTCCAAAATAACTATCTTTTAAAGCAGAAATTGTTCAGTGCCATAAGGGAGCCCCAAATCAAGGGCTCTCAGCTTTCAGAGGTGTGAAGGATTCTTTCCAGCTCGGATGAGCTAAGGGAAAGCTTAGTAAAGGATGTGGCATTTGAGAAGATGGTCCCGAGGAGTGAGTAGAGTAACCTACACGTCAGCCTCTTCTCGTTTTGAAAGGTCACCTTCTTTTCATGTATACGGGGAAGGAGGAGGGCTTCATTTACAAGCCTTCCAAGACTCACCATTCTGCTTTGCTTCCCGCGGCTCCCAGCTCTATCTTGGGCCTCTGACCATTTATTTGGGAAGGAGTTTCTCTCTAGGATACCTCTCCCTCTGCATGGCACCCACAGAAGGGCAAATTGGCCCGGCCCTACTTCGTTCGCTATGCTGTTCTTCAAAACTGATTGATAGATCTGTGCATGTGTCTACCGCCATAACATCCAGAACATCTCTGATCTCCTCTGATATATATGTATGTATATGCATGCATGTCAGCTGTTCTGCAGGATTCTAATAACAAAAGGAAATCTTAATACAAGAGCACAAATATCTAAAATTTCCCTTGCCATAATACAAAGGAAAAACACTCACAATATGAAACCCACATAGGGATTCTCTTATGGGCTCCCCTAATTCCTAGCCATACACCCTTATTTTGGGATCTGCTCCTTGTCGAGAAGCATCTCTCCCTATTCTCCTTCCTGTGACTCATTATTCGTTTCAGCAAAATGTTCTTCCTTCCTGCAGAGACTGATCTCAACCCAGTAGCTGCCTCCTTCCCCATGAGCAGCACTTTTATCTAGCTCTAAGTTATTCCATTTAAGACAGTATCCCAGAGAGAGTTGATAGCATCCCCAGTCCCACAGAACCCTTCCAAGCTGGCCTGGACACTCCTCATCCAGTCCCCTTGGGGTCTCCATGCCGCAGTGAGTTGCAGACAATCCTCATATCCTATTGATTGCTCATTGGAAAGCTATGGACTCTCCTTGCAAGCTTGTACTCATCATCCACACTTTTCTCCACTACACATACACACAGCTCCCAAAGATAGATATTAACTATCAGATATATTAGTCTAAACCCCTGAAGTGGAAGAGAAATACTTTTTAAATATCCCTGTAGTTTTCAAAGCCTCTTCTCTCCATGTAATTAACACCTTATGTAATTTACCTTTGAACAATGTAAGTACTCCCACCCTTTCAAACTGTCACCCCTAGGGTCTGTTGAAAATAAGAAATGGGCCCATTTTCCAGCTTTATGCCTCTTAAGAACTGCTCTCATAACTACCCAAACGCCTCACAGAGGTTTTGCAATTACTTCTTGAAAGAGCTAGATTAAATTCTTAGCCAAGGGACATTCTCTTCCCCAGAGTCCCTGAAGCAAGAGAAAAAAGATGGGTTTGTTTCCTCTAGCAATATAAAATGTTAAATTGTGAGATACAAGTTGGACTGGGAGGACAGATATTCAAAGAGAAGAGAACATATGAGAACAAGCCCAGCTGCTGGACATAATGAACATAACCTAGTTTAAATTAACTTGTCTAAAAACGGGAAAGCAATTAATTGCATATATCTATGGGGGCATCAAATTAAAGCTAATGTTTCTTCATTTCTTTGAAAACGTTTTTGTAGTTTTATTTATTTATTTTTGAGATGGAGTTTCACTCTTGTCGCCCAGGCTGGAGTGCAGTGGTGTGATCTCGGCTCACGGCAAGCTCTGCCTCCTGGGTTCCCACCATTCTCCTGCCTCAGCCTCCCAAGTAGCTGGGACTACAGGTGGCCACCACCACACTTGGCTAATTTTTATGTATTTTAGTAGAGATGGGGTTTCCCCATGTTGGCCAGGTTGGTCTCGAACTCCTGACCTCAGGTGATCCACCCGCCTCGGCCTCCCAAAGTTCTGGGATTACAGATGTGAGCCACCACGCCTGGCCTGTAGTTTAAAAAATTAATTTAAAAAAAGAATATCAGCTCACTAAAACAAAAACACAAAATCATTTTGTTTTTTTTAATTTCTGCTATGACTTGTGTTTTATTCAACGTTTCCTCCACGTGATAGTGGATTCCCTTTCCGAAGGCACAGTAGAATTCCACTGTTCTTTGATCACTTTTAGTTATTAGATCCATCTTACATCGTTTCTCTTAGATTCAGTGTTGTTTATTTTGAGTGGTTAATTTTATAATCATTTTAAGGTCCTCCTCACTCATCCCTGACTACAGGGGTTACACTTGTGACTGGTGGCTTGAATATAGAGGTGGCACATATCACACCGATGTCATAGCCCAAAGGAAAGAGAGGAGTGCCACGGGTCCCTTATTGGCTGACCCATAGCAAAGTCACTTCTTCTTTCTGTTGGCTTTTGTCTGTTTTCCGACACTGAGTAGCCAGTAGCCGTCGGTTCTAACTGTGTCAAGTCTCCCAGACACATAGCTTCCAGATTCCAAGAATACTGGTTATTTCAGCGGGGTGTTGGCTGGTGTTTCTGAGAGCCCTGGGGAACCCATGGCCTGCACATTCCTTTGGATTTGTTTCTCAATTTCAATATCTCCCCCTTCCTCCCAAAACTCACTACAGGCCTATCCTATCTTGCTTCGTCGTCCCCCATACCATGCCTGCAACCTCATAGGCTGAAATAACTTCAAGATATCTGGAGCTATCTACCTTTATGTCTTAGAAAACTTACACATCTTTGCCACATGAAAATGTGAGGAGTTCTGGCTCCTCCACTGAGGTCTCCCCCAATTTCAGCCATATCTTCTCTCTTCCACCTTTACTGACATGCCCTAGTGGTAATTAGGTTTGCCAGTCCATTCGTTTATCACCTTTCTGACAACATGATCTTCTCATCCCAGACTTAGTGGAGGGAGAAAAGATTTAGGCACTTCCCACTCTGTGGTGGATTGTCTTGGTGGCTCCCTTCCTCAGCCTTGGAGAGAAGAGATAGCTACTTTTTGTAAACATGACATTTCTTCAAAATGCCACCTCCTCTCTCTCTCAGCCATCCTTTTATATTAGAGTGGTGCGTGGGGAGTAAGTGGGCAGTGCTAGATTTTCTGAATGGCATCATTTTACACACCCTGAAGGAAGAGGACTCACTGCATAGCTAGTGACCCCCTCAACTGAAAATGTAGGGTACATTGTACATTTTCTTTTTCATAGTGAACCAGAGTAACTGTTATGGACTGAATGTGTGCATCCTCCCAAGTTCATCTGTTGAAGACTTAACCCTTAATGTTGTGATGTGTGGAGGTGGAGCCTTTGGGAGGTAATTAGGTTTAGAGGAGGTCATGAAGATGGAGCTCCCATAGTGGGATTATAAGTAGGACACTCCTACAGTGGCCTTATAAGGAGGGGAAGAGAGACCTCGCTCTCTGTATGTCCATGGCCAAATAAAAGGTCTTGTGAGCATACAATGAGATGAAGGCTACCTGCAAGCGAGTAAATGGGCTTTTGCCAAGAACCACATCTGCCACCAACACCTTGATCTTGGACTTCCCAGCCTCCAGAACTGCGAGATACAGATCTATGGTGTTTAAGCTACCCAGTCTGTGGCATTTTGTTATAGTAGCCTGAGCTGACTAAGACACTAACCACTTCCAATATTTGGTAACTAGCAACATTTTATTACTATTGTGGCCACCTTCCAAGATGGATAGATCTCCCTCCCAAACTGGTTTAGATGTTGCAACTGGTGATGCCACATGTTCATCAAGAGACTGTGAAAACTTTTATTACTTATATAATTGAGGTCTCTGGGAGATCAGGGCAGGCCTCCCAAGTAGGTCCAAAATAACATGATTCCTGTGCATCAGGAATCATGTTCGAGAATGTTTACAGCAATACTGTTTGTAAAGTCCCAAACTGGAAACAACCCAAACGTGCATCAACAGTACAAACAGATAAATAAATTGTGGTATATTCATATATTGCTGAGTTTTAATGGTGGTTGGGGAGTAGAGCCAAGGCGAAAGTTCCTATGCTGGGGCAGGAGGTTATAGGGTTTGAATTTCCTACTAGTGCTAAGGAAGAAGCACCTAGGCTTTCTTATCTCTTTTTCCAGATGTGGGGCACAAGGAGTAGAGGAAGGGATGAGATATAAAAGCCATCAACAATTAAACATACAAAAACGGATCCAGATTCTTTGTTGCAGTTATGTAGATATCAGAGAGAACAAAGAAGACAGCATTCTTCAAAGTGGTTACTGTGGAAAGCTGGACCAAGTCCTGCAAGAAGCAAAAACCAAAACGGTCACGTGCAAAGTCTTTTAAGAAAAATACCTGCAGGAAGGAAATGCCTGTGGGGTAGGATCAGAGGGAGGCAAGCTGGGAGAGCCATCAGACCCTGGGGCAAGTTTGACCTTGAGTGAAGGACGGAGAAAGAGAAGGTTTGATGGGAACATCCTAGACTTCTGTGTAGTCTACAAATGGTTCAGGAAAGTCTTGGGATGTCTTTGAGCCATCAAAGCTGGTCATCAAGAGGTGTCCCTGCTAGGGATGGGTCTTCTTTCAGTCCCTGCTACACTCATTTCCAAGCTGGGAGCAGCCCGGGGGGGCTTGGCCTCTGTGTGAACAGGTGAATGGATTTCCCAGCTCAGTGGCTGGGCCCCTGGCCAATTATCTTCATATAAGATATGGAGCTCCCATAGTGGGATTATAAGTAGGACACTCCTACAGTGTCCTTATAAGGAGGGGAGCGTGTAAGAGCGTGAGCACATTCTCATGGCTACCATCTACATTCCGAATCCAAATGATTTTTTTATTGCTAAAAATATGTTGAAGTTCCTTTTCAGAGAAACTTGTCCACAGAATAGTATAGAAGCACTAAATGGGAAAAATAGTTTGGTGGTTTATTTAAATGACTTTTTACTCTTGACCAAAACCAGCATATCTGGCCTAACTACCTATCTCAGTACTTACCAGAATAGGCTCTGTGTGGCCTTGGCTATTTCAAATAAAAATGAATCTGCACTCAAGTGATAAAAGTTACCATGATTAATAGGATTTTGAGGAATATGTCACAGGATCTGAAGACAATTCCTGTAACTAATTCCAGATAAATTCTAAACAATGGTAACATCATAGAAATAAGTGTGCAGCTTTCCAAAGTGATTTTATTCTCATTAGCTGTAGGACTTCAGAAATAGCATAAAAAATAAAAGTTACTCTACTTTACACTTTAATTTCCTCTTTGTGTATGCACAAGTATATGGATACATGTGAAATTTATTCACTATGAAGCTGATAAAGGAGACCCTTTCATGGTTCTGTGTCTGATTTTGCATTTGTACTTGTATATTCCTTTTAGCAAAGGGAGCTTCCAAAATTTCGTAAACTTTAAGGTTCACAAAACCTGTATCCACCCCAGGTATTTGTAGTTGTGTGTGCACATCCCAGGATGTCTTTAGTGTGTGCGTGTTTCTATGGTTTCCTCTCTCCCATCCTTAAACTTAGGTACATATGGTTCTCCATATTGGTCAATGCTTTCCATCACTCACGTTTCTAAATGTCTTTGGATTGTTGAAAACAATACATTAGAAAGTACATTTTGAGAAAAACGCTGTTTAGACAAATCTCTGAACCAAAGAGAAGGATGGAGGAAGGACAGCTTCTTTCCCTCCCAGCGACTCAAGTTTGAAGTTTCTACTGTAGCCAAGTTTTGGGAAAAGGATCTCTTTCCTCAAACCACTAGAGGGCATCGGTGTGCAGACAATTGCCGGATTTGGGCAGGGTACTGAACTCCAGGGAGTGACGAGGAAGATGATTCACATTCCTATAGCCTCCAAGTCCCCTTTCCTTTTCAAAACACATCTTTCTCTAATCAGGATGTTTCTTCTTGGCTCTGAGTCTTCCTAGTATCACCTCCCTACCTCTCACTGTCTAATAAGGCCACCACACCTGTCCTCCAGATTCTTTGCCGATGTGACTATCATCTCTGTGAACGAAGGTTAAAGGACTCTCATTGTCTTTGGGAGGGTGGACCAGGGTGACATATAAGACATGGAATGAATGCTGACCTCACTCAGGAGACCTGGATTCGCGCCCCAGACCTTTCTTCGGCTCTGCAATGTTAGAAAATCACTTTACCTGTCTGAACCTAGCTGTGCTCACCTGCAGAATGGGATGCAGAGTCCTCTAAAGTTCTGTGTTGATAAGAAGAGAACTGGATCTCACGAAACATCCTCATAGGAAGGCAAAAACCTAGTCCTCCCTGTCATTCACTAAGTAAGCAATGCGAGTGAGTGGTTAAAAACTTTCATTTTAAAATTCTGAAAGCAGATTCTTCAGTGTTGGTCATAAACTGGTGAATACAATTCCAAATTAAAGACTTCTTTGGGTTTCCAGTCCAGCAGGTAAGGAGCTTGGAAATTGTCTCTTCCATCCACACAACGAGAGAAAAAGCTGAATGAACTTAAAATAAACAGCTTTTCTTAAAGCAATCAGAAAACCCAGTACAGGGCAAACAGCTGCCCCCCCAAAATGGAAGAGATGAACAGTCAGATACAGAGAATCACTTAGTGGAGCAAAGCCCAGGAGCAGAAAACTCTGTGGGAACCAGTACCAGATCCCTTTTACCCAGTACATCATGTTTAGCTTGCAACCAAACATGACAAGGCATAAAAGACACAGAAGACAACCCCTACCCTCCACCGCCAATTTGAAGAGAGAGAGCAGATCTCAGCAGCAGACTCAAACATGGCAGAGATCTTGGACTTAGACTGGGAATTTAAAACAACTACGATTAATATGCTAAGGGCTCGAATGGGAACATGAACAACGAGCAAGAACAGATGGGTGATATAGGCAGAGAGATAGACATTCTAACAAAGATCCGAAAAGAAATGCTAGAAATCAAAAACACCATAGTAGAAATGAAGAATTCTTTTGATGAATTCAACTGAGGAAAGAATCAGTTAGCTTGAAGAACTATCTACTGAAATTTCAAAACTGAAATAGAGAAAAAAGAATGAAAAAGCACAGAAAACCCACAGACTGCAAGACAATTATAAAATGTGTAACATACATGTAATGGAAATACCAAATTAAGGTCTTCCACCTTCATCTACTCATGTGCTATTCAGTCACCATCCCCTACATCAACCACACCGCTCTTCTGATAGGGTCAAAGCCCTGGGATAAACTAAGAAACCATGATTTTGCCTCTAATTCCTAACACTGCCAAATCTTATTACGCTATCTATGTATTAAAAATGAAAGACTTCACAAGGGACCCAAGAGAATTGGCAGAAGGGGAAAGAGGATTTATCCAATCTCTTTGCAGTCTCATAGTCCTCATTAAATCATGTCTGAAGCCACTTCTACCTTCACAGGGTTTCTGCCTGAATCGTGTACTCCCCAAAAGACAGCTCATTCAAACCACTGTGCCGTGACACGGAGTCCTTAGAGATGATGTTTCGTCATCATATTAACTGGAATGTCTTATTCCATTTTTAATGGAGCTTTTTTTGTATTGAGCTACAGAGAGATTGGGCAGAGTTTGGAGCAACATAGGGAGAGATAGCCTCCTTCTGTCCCTCTAAGAAAACAGGCTTGAGGTCTCCTGACTCGTTTCTTCCATTCTAAACCTTTCTTTTCATTGGAATCACCTTTATTGTAGATATCTTAAATATCATGAAAAGGCCTGCTGCATTCCATTCTCATTCCTACCTTCACCACTGTTCCATTTGCACCCTACTTAAGATTCTTCAGTAGCACCCCTCTGGAAAGCGACTTTCAAAGCCCTCTGTGACCTGCTGAAATGATCTGCTACAATTACTTTTAATGGCAAAAACCGCAATTATGTTTCCACCAACCTAATACCACCTGCCAAATTTCTGCAACACTAAACTATTTGTAATTACCTAAAAACCAAGACATTCTCTTGCTTTCTTTTCTTTATACATTCTGTTCCCTATGCCTAGAAAAGACCTCTCTCCATTCTTTGGACTAAGTAATCAACATTATGTTTTAAGATTCAGCTCAACAGTCACCTCCACCAGGAAGTCTTCCCTGAAAAGCCAGTCCAGGTTTTTGAAAAACCATAACTTTCCTAGGGCTTCCTCCTTCATATGGGTATACCTTTGCTATATCACTTGCCTTAGACTGTAAGGACTTCATGGTAACCTCAAATGCCTAGAGGGCAAGGATTAGGTACCTTTCTCTAAACCTATTTTCTAGTACAATACATGGAACAAAGTGTCTTATGTGAATCAAAGAAAAAACAAGTTGACAAAGTAAAATCTCAAAAAGAAATTGTAAAAAAAAAAAAAAAGTGAGTCATAAAACAGAAGAAAACCAAAGATAGAAGAAAAAAAACAGGAAATAAAAAAGACAAGAAAATTGTATGTGCTGTTTTACATATAAAAACTGGATTAATGTTTCAATCCTGATTCTGACAATTAAGGAAATGCAGCTTAAGGAAATCCTTTTCAAAATGCATTTTTAAAGAAAACTTACAGATAAAAGCAGTAGAACCGCAACAGAGTATGTCTTTCAAAATACTAAACCCAGCTGGGTGTGATGGCTCACACCTGTAATCTCAGCACTTTAGGAAGCTGAAGCAGGTGGATCACCTGAGGTCAGGAGTTTGAGACCAGCCTGGTCAACGTGGTGAAACCCCATCTCTACTAAAAATACAAAAATTAGCCAGGGGTGGTGGCAGGTGTCTGTAATCCCAGCTACTCAGGAGGCTGAGGCAGGGGAATAGCTTGAACCTGGGAGACGGAGGGTGCAGGAAGCAGAGATCGCACCAAAGCACTCCAACCTGGGCGACAGAGTGAGATTCCGTCTAAAAAAAAGCCAAAACCAAAAAAAAAAAAACAAACAAAAAACCTTACAGATAAAAAACAGTAGAACTGCAACTAAGGACTGAATATTTGTTCAATGCATAGCAATCTTTGTCCACCAAACTCATATGTTGAAGCTCTAACTTACCAGTGTGATTGTATGTGGAAGTGGGACTTTTTAGGAGGTAATTAGGTTTACATGAAGTCATGTGTGTATGGCCCCTATGATGGTATTAATACCCTTATAAGAAGAGCAAGAGATCAGCACCCTCTCCCTGTCATGTGAGGCTACAGCAAGAAGGTGGCCACCCGCAAACCAGAAAGAGTGCCCCCACGAGACATTGAATACATTGGCACCATGATATTGGACTTCCCAGCCTCCAGAACTGTGAAAATATTAATGCCTGTTGTTTTAGTCACTCAGTGTATGATATTTTGTTATAGTAGCCTGAGAAGACTGAGACAAAGACACAACAAATATATCAGTTCCCTGCACCTCACCCTCTTTAATACCCTAGAAGCAACTTTGTTCAAATCTTTTAGCTGTTTCTCATATGTAGCTCCATGTTAAAATTGATGAACATAAGCTGATATCTCTTGATCAACAGCTCTGGCTTCTTACAATGCAAGCAAATAATTGGGTTTTTGTTTATGTTTTTATTTCATATCCACTTTATACTGCTGTCATTCTTCTGATGTAGTTATATCACAATTTGGAGTTATGTCCACATCCAGTATTGTATTAGGAATGAGCTTGGTTGCAAATAACAGAAAGCAGTCCGAATAGTAGCTTTCAGACAGTCAAGGGCTGATGTAGTTGCTTTGTGTTGTCATCAGAGACACAAGATCTTTATGTTTTTCTGTTTCCCATTTTTGCCGTGTGTGTGTGTATACATGTGTGCTTTCTTATGATCATAAGACAGCTGTTGCACCTCTGGCATTGTATCCATGTGCAGGAAGGAAAAAAGAAGAGAAGAGGTACAAGGAGAAAGGAAAATGAAAACTTTCCCAGAAACCCTTAGCACATGTCTCAGCAGGCACTGAGTCACATGGCTGTCTCAAACTGCAAGATAATCTAGCATTGCACAGATTTTCAGATAGACACATTGCTGCCTGAACAAAACCAATATTTTGATAGGAAGAAAGGGGCGTAGGAACTGGCAAAGTAACCAACAGAATCAGTCACCAATATTTTTATTACCATCACTATGTGAATGGTGCTAACTCCTTAACCAGTTATATATTATGAATATTTATGTTCTTATCTATATTTGCCTGGAGTCAATGCTTGCTTCATTATTTGTATTTGCTTAGTTTCTTTTCCTTTTTTGAACTTGTGGCTAAGATTTTCCATAAATACCAAAAGCTCTGTGAGATACGTCTCAATATAAGTTCCATGTGTTTAAATCTGGCATATATTCTTTTATTTCAAGCCTTTTTCAGGAGACATCACCACTAGAGTCTCTACCCTTCTGCTCCCATGTAAACGAACTGCTTTCTAGGCCTGCTGCCAGACTGTCAGCCTGGGACTTAGCTTTGTCACCTCCCTTTATTCCCTCCCCCAATTTTCCGAGTCCTCTCTTTCTTTTTCTTGGATTACTACCAAAATTAGGTCCAAGCACATCCTTCGGTTGCCTTCTGGAAGGAAAAAGAAAAAGAAAAAGATGTGCGGTAGTTATTGCTTTCTTTAGGCTTTTGCATTTCTACCCAACACTTAATTGAAAACTTTGCCAGTCTGGTATTCTAGGTTAGAAAATACTTCTCTCAGATTTTTGAAGTCTCTGCCCCATTTCTTTCCAGTTCCTCTCTTCTGAAGTCCAGTGCTATTCTGACTCCTGATCCTTTGTATGTGACCCATTTCTCAACCCACCTTGTATGTTTTTGGATTTATATTAGTCAGGGCACTTCAGGGAAACAGAACCATAGGATATCTAGATAGATATGAATAAAAGGAAGTTTATTATGGGAATTGACTCACTCGATTATAAGGGCCAAGAAGTCCCACAATGTGCCATATGCAAGCTGGAGAGCCAAGAAAGCCAGTTATATAATTTGGACAGAACTGAATACCAGGAACTTTAGTGTCCTATGGCAAGAGAAGATGGACATCCCACTCTAGAAGAAAGAGTTTACCTTTCCTCCACGTTTTTGTTCCATCAGACCGTCAACATACTGAATAGTACCTGCCTACACTGGTGAGAGTGGATCTTTTTTATTCAGTCTACTGATTGCAATGTTAATCTTCTCCAGAAACACCCTTACAGGCATACCAAGAAATGTTTTACCAGCTATCTGGGCAGCCCTTAGCCCAGTTAAGCTGACACATGAAATTAACAATCACAGACTCCTGTCTTTATCTCTTGGTTCTGAAATTTTGCTATTTTGTGAATTGATGTGAGCATTTTAACATGCATTGTACGAGGCACCTGGGAAATGCTTTTAACTAGAATCTCTTATCTTTAAGTTATAAGAAGGTTAATTTTCATTAGTCCCCTGATATATTTTCTCCTACATTTCCTTAATTTTTTGCTTTCTAAAGCTAGAATTCCTCCCTCTTCTCTATTTCTTTATCATTTGTTCTAATTTCTTACAGATCCTTAAACTTTGTTTTCCAAAGTCTATTGAGCTTTAAATTATAGTTATCATGTTTTTCATTTCCAAAAGTTGTTTTTGATCTCTAATTTCTCCCCATTTTGTAAAGAGCATCCTATACTTGTTATACAGATGCATTGTTTTATTATCTCTGAGAATATTAATTACAATTTCTTTAAAGTTTACCTTGTTTCCTGCATTGTTTCTACTACTGCTGATTTTCTTTCTTCCCTCTTTTTTTTTCTTTGATTTTTTTTTTTTAAATACCAGAAGCTTTCTTTAGAGATGTGGTGATTCTCAGCTTATATAAGTCAACTCATATTTAAGGGTAAGGCACTAAGAATGGAAAGTTACATAGATGGAAGTGGTTGACTTCATTATATGGCAAATAAGCAACCAGCTGATTTTTCCTTTGGGAATCCAAATATCAGTGTAGTTAGGTCTTTTCTTTGGGTGTGTGTAGAAGGTTTAGTTCCTCTACCCTACCATGCAGAATTCTGAATCTGGTAGATGTTCGTTTCATTCATTATGCAGACTTTTACTTAACTCTTCTATTTTCAATTCTACGTCTCGCCCTGGTGCCTCTTGATGTTTAATGTGGCTCAGTTTACAGGCTCTCTGGTTCCATGTTTTAAAGTATTTGTCTCTTGCTTTATATTGGCAGTAACTGCCTGGCTATGCAGGATAGTGGTAGGCAGAGCAGAGAATATTGGACATGACTGCTTTTTGTACAGACTTTCAAATAACCCCCTGGTTATCAGCTCTACCATACCTCTGACTTTGGTATTTGGTGTATCCAATTCCTGAAGCTTTCCAGGACTTGACCAAGCATAATGATTTGTTTCCCCCTCCACTATAAGTAAGTTTGGCCTTTCTCTTATTGCTGAGTCATTTAATATTCATCCATTGACCTTCCTTCTCCACTTACTGTGATGTGGGCTGTAGATGTCTACTGGTTTCACTAAAGATGGAATTTAGGTTTCAGTATCTCTTTGTTGCTTTGGAACAATTTCGAGAAGAGGCAGAAACCAAAACATACTTTCTCTATGATTTTTTAAACCGGAGGCTTCATTTTGTTTTGATGAAAGTTATAATTTGCAGCTAATATATAACTGACACAAACTTTTATCTGGAGAATAATTTTGCACCAAAATATATAATAGCAAAATAGTTTATATTCATGGAGAAATTGACAGAATTAGAATCATGGCAGGAAACATATTATACCTCTTTAAGTCTTTGACAGAGCAATAGGCAAAATATAAATGGTTAAAAATCTAAATTGTGTAATTAATTAGTTTGATTTAAAAGATATGTTTCAAACTCTGTACTTCACAGAAAATAAGGAGGAATAAACTACAAAGCCCAGTAATAGATCCAAGAACATATGAGAATGTGTTTCATGATGAAGGTGGCATTTCAGATTAGTAGGTACAGGGTAGATTATTTAACAAATGGTGTTGGGAACACTGACAAATGATATGGAAATAAAGAGGAAAAAAACTACTAATTTCCATCTTTTACTTATTGCTGCTAATTCATGGCAGAGAGTTTGACAACTGGGGCTTTTCTTAAAAAGTCCCTGTTCCCAGGCCTTTTACATACCACCAGAGGCTACTTTCTAGGAATTGCAAAGAATAATCACCATTAAGCTATCTGGCTTCACTTGATGATTTAATTGGCTGCATATTTCAAACACCAAGAAATCTTTATACTATAACCCTCTTAGTTCACCGCCCTGCATGCATTTCATAGCGTGAAACTAGATATTGGATTCCCCCAGCATGGGGGTTGAAAGAGGGTGAGTATATAGGTTGACAAGGTCAGGAATAGCACCATCAATAAACAAGATGACTTTCTAGAATCATGCCTTCATAAAGGCCTTTAATGCTACCTGAACATTCTCATCGTGCTCCTTTCAACATTTCCATTGCCTCTGCACACCCTCTCCCCACATCCAGGAGGGATATTCAAAATGCTTAACAACTGTTGTTTCATTGTGTCATTGGCATCTACCAGTCAGATATGGCAACCAATGCAGTATCAGTCCATCCAGGAACTAAGTATAATTAACCAGCACACACCTGTGTCTAGCAGGTGAACAACAGCCCTCCCTCTGCTAAAGAGAGTGCACCTATAATTCTCTTGAGAATCTTCCCCAAAATTTTCATTTTTCTTGAGGTATTATATTCCTTCTGAATTTTTATCTTCTTTATCTCTCTTAACTTACTCCGTTCTTTAGGACAATCTGGAGTTTCTTTGGACAAACTGCGTAAGGATTTCAAAGGTCACTGTCAGTTTTTCTGCAATAAGACTTCCCTTCTCTGGCATGCTGTCCGCCTGATAAATAATTTTCCTGGTTTGATTTATTGTGAACGTCGCTTGAGCAAGTACATTTCCTGAGTGGAACATAAGTGGGGACAGATGCATCCATTGGCAGACTAGAGAGTGATATGATTAAGTGCCCGTGGTCTGAATGTTTGCATCCTTCAAAATTTATAAGTTGAAATTTAATCTCTAGTGTGTTGGTATTAAGAGGTAGGAACTTCAAGAGGTGATTAGGTCAAGGGGAGAGACTTCATGAATGGGAGTAGTTCCCTTATAAAAGAGGCCTGAGGGAGTTCATTTGTTCCTCCTGCCATGTGAAGACACATAGAAGGCACCATGTAAGAGGAACAAGCACTTACTGACATCGAATCTGCTGGCACTTTGCTCTTGGACTTTCCAGCCTCCAGAACTGTGAGTAATACATTTTTGTTGTTTACAAATTATCGCATCTAAGGTATTTCGTTATAGAAACCTGAACAGACTAAGACCCCAAATATGCCCCAAATGGTGTATCCCCTTTGAAAGTATCTTCTTTTTGCTTTTCACATGGTGAAATTCTTGGCAAATAGGACTTTTCTCTTCTCAGCTACTCTATTTCATCTTCATTTATACCACAAACTAAGAAGCTGACAAAGCTGACACGCTTTCTGTTTTCTGAGGGCTGAAGAACAAAGAGGATACATGTCTGCAGGATATTGAAGGAGACGGAGAATCCAACACTGGAAGTGGCCAATATCCTTTCTACCCACATTTCAGTGGCTAGTACTCAATAGCATATCCTCCTACCATTGCCAGGAAGGCTGGGAATGGAATTTGGCTTGTTGCCAGAAGAAGAAAATGGGTTTGGTGAACATCTAACTGGTCTCTGCCTCACTTTATCATCCCTGTCCTGCAAGGTGGGTTACATGCTCTAAATTAGTGACCAATATGTAATATTTCTTCTCTTTTTATGTAAAAGGGCATTTTATTGCTGTGTTTTTCTCTTAGGACAGTTGTTCTTAAACCTTGGTATGCATTGGAATTACCTGGAGGGGCTGGTAAAATGCAAATTTCTGGCACCACCTCTAGGAATTCTAATTCAGTTGCTCCAAGTGGAGTCAGGATATCCATGTTTTTAACAAGCAACCAAACTGATTCTGATGCAGGGCGTTTTGTAGCTCATACTTTGAGAAACACTGCATCTTACTTTCAAAGTCATCAAAATAGGCCAGATGACATTGATCCCTACAGAGAGAAATTTGTTTAAGGATAAGAAAAGTGGGAACAGGAAGCTGGATTTTACTTGAAGGTAGAAGCCAAACATGGAAAAGACTTATATCCTTAAGGAAAACAACATATAAACATGCCTCGGTATAGACTAACACAGGCTCACTGTTACGATGTTTATAATTTCATTTTAGGTATATCCTCAATTCTAAGACACACAATTTTGTTTCACATTTTAACATTTCTGATACCTGGGTATATCTTAAATACAAAAAATTAGCCAGGCGCGGTGGCGGGTGCCTGTAGTCCCAGCTACTCGGGAGGCTGAGGCAGGAGAATGGCGCGAACCTGGGAGGCGGAGCTTGCAGTGAGCCGAGATGGTGCCACTGCACTCCAGCCTGGGCGACAGAGTGAAGACTCTGCCTCAAAAAAAAAAAAAAAAAAAAGTGTATCTTAAAACCTTTGCATCTTAGATTTGTAAAATAAGAGTACTTCAGCATAAGTAATGTTAGTTATGTGTGTGCTTGATGTTAACATAGTTGTGCTTAGTTGCTTTACTCAAGAATTCACACCACAGGAGTGGTAAGCTAGCATTGTAATTAGAAAGCCCACCCACCAGAGAGGGCTATCGGAAGGCTTCAGTTGTCTTTGTTTCTGATTAATATCTTTGATCAATACTAGTTAGCATCACAAGTGCTAGAAATGAATCTTCATTGGTGAAATCATGGTGCTCCAAAAATATGAATTGGCTAAAATATTTTAGAAAGTCTTCCCAACATTTCATAAATAGCATATAATATCTGGCAAGAATTTTATGTGTACCTTTTTAATGCATGTATCTGAAAAGTTCCATGAACAGACATAATTTTGGAGGACTCTGGTTCCCTGATGCCAGCTACAAAGTTAACAGAATTCTGCATCCAGATTGTTGTGTCTGCCTCAAGTGAGCCTTTTGTTCAAGGTCACCAGAGAGCAGGACTTCACTGAGCTAACCCAACAGGTTATAAGAATTGCTTGTGTGCCCTCCTGGTAATAATTGTTTTTGTCTAATAAACACCTCCTGTGAGATTTTGGTTGGAGATCCTCTTTCATTAGACCCTGGTGGGCAAGATTGTGTAAGATTAGCTACTTGTCAACTACCCGAAACTATTGGAGGCCACCAAGAGCTACCTAGAATAACTCAATGTTTGTATATGACCACCTTCTTTTAGAGCACTTCACAACATCTGGGGACACAGCTGCTTCAGTAGGAGTGGTAGTTACGGAGGCTCTGCCCTCGTCCATTCCTTTAGGCTTTAAAGGTCAGTGGACAGAAATGCTGGACTCTAGCTCTAGCTAGAGAGGAATGGAGAGCAGGGATCTTCCTCTGGTGTTTGTGAGCTAGAGGGAGACAGATTTGCTCTGCATTGCTCTGCGGTTTTAGGAGGGAGTGGTGCCCAGCTCTTGTACTAACACATGGCTCTGGCATTGGAGGCACCAGCAGCACGCTGGTTTTGATCAGTTGGCACTCAGGTCATGGTTATAGAGTTACCCAACTCTATAACTGTATGTGGACTGTGGTAAACCAACTTGAGACCAATTTGGTTGTTTGATGATCCTGTGGGGTGTATGTGTGTGTGTGAATTTGGTAGCCTCTAGTAGTGAAAAGCAGGGAGCAGAGATCCAGTCCTTACAGTCTCCCTAAGTGGTGACATAGTAATAAAACCAAGTGTTATATCAAATTCCAACTAATGTACAGAGATTGTAAGAAGATGCACAGTCACAACCTCTCTTTGATTGTTTGCTTTTTTCACACCCTTAACTACCCCTACCAGCACTTTGTCTGAAAGGCTTACAATGCAATTATGTTATTAAGGCTGTCCTTAGAGTAGAATTCAAGGCAGTAGGATCTTCCATAGTGGAAGTATAAACTGTTGAAACTAACTGTTTTATATTATATTCACAGAGGGCAATGGGTCCTGTTAACCATTCCTACCCGGTCAAACCTTCAATACTACTGATCAAGTCTACTTCAATCAAAATCAAAATTTATTCTTTTTTTTTTTTTTTTTGAGACAGAGTCTCGCTCTGCTGCCCAGGCTGGAGTGTATTGGCATGATCTTGGCTCACTGCAAGCTCCACCTCCCAGGTTCATGCCATTCTCCTGCCTCAGCCTCCCAAGTAGCTGGGAATATAGGTGCCCACCACCACACCTGGCTAATTTTTTTGTATTTTTAGTAGACACGGGGTTTCACCGTGTTAGCCAGGATGGTCTCAATCTCCTGACCTCGTGACCCACCCGCCTCGGCCTCCCAAAGTGCTGGGATTATAGGCGTGAGCCACCGCGCCTGGCCCAATCAAAACTTATTCTAACATTCCTTACCCGATTTAGCCAACCTGAAGATGTTGTTTCATATCAGGACATCTCTTATGCGAATTGGCCAAGCCCAAGATGTGGGTTCATATTGGTTTTTTCTCACACATATCACACTGGTTGTATTGAAGAATTTTAAAGTAAACTGCCACAAAAAGTACGCCTCAATGATATGTTGATTATGCATGCACTTGCTGACAGTGAATTATTAAGATCAATGTTACAGATATATACATTTGTTGGCTGGGCACGGTGACTCATACCTGTAATCCCAGCACTTTGGGAGGCCAAGGCAGGTGGATCATGAGGTCAGGAGTTCGAGACCAGCCTGGCCAATATGGTTAAACCCCATCTTGACTAAAAATACAAAAATTAGCCAGGCGTGGTTGCGTGCTCCTGTAGTCCCAGCTACTCAGCAGGCTGAGGCAGGAGGATTGCCTGAAACCAGGAGGCAGAGGTTGCAGTGAGCTGAGATTGTACCACTGCACTCCAGCCTGGGCGACAGAGCAAGACTCTGTCTCAAAAAAAAAAAAAAAGAAATATGTATTTGTTGATAATGAGTAATGTTTACAATATGTGAATAAAAATCAAGGAAGGTTACAAAGTACAAAGCCAAGTAACAGATCCAGAGCATATGAGACTGTGTTTCATGATGAAGCTGGCATTTCGGATTAGTAGGTAAAGGGTAGGTTATTTAACAAATGGCGTTGGGAAAACTGACAAATGCTTTGGAAATAAAGAGAAAGAAACTAATAATTTCCATCGTTTACTTATTGTTGCCAATTCTTGGCAGACAGTTTGATAACTGGGGCTTTTCCCAAAGTGTTCCTGTTCCCAGGCCTTTTACATACTACCAGAGGCCACTTTATAGCATATATAATAAACATTTATAACAAATATACATATATGTATATATATAGTTAGCCTCTATTCTCCTTTTATGTAAGCATATATAGTATATGTAATAAACATATATGTCCTTTATGATATGATAAACATATACAACAAATATATAAATATATATAATTAGCCTCTATGCTCCTTTTATATAAAAGTTTGACAATATAACTAATAACCAGAATATATAAGGAGCTCAAACTCAGTAAACAAACAAATAAACAAACAAAATAATATTTTTTTAATGGGCAAAAGATCTAAATAGTCATTTCTCAAAAGAAGACATACAGATGTCCAATAGATATTTGAAAAAAATGCTCAACACCACTAATCATCAGGAAATGAAAATTAAGACCACAATGAGATATCCTCTCACCCCAGTTAAAATGGCTTTTATCAAAAATTCAGGCAATAACAGATGCTGGTGAGGATGTGGAGAAAGTGGAACCCTTGTATACTGTTGGTGGGGATGTAAATCAGTACAGCCACTGTGGAAAACAATAGGGAGGGTCCTCAAAAAATTAAAACTAGAACTACCATATGATCCAGCAATGTGCCTACTAGATATACATCCAAAAGAAAGTAAATCAGTATATCAGGAAGATATCCGCAGTCCCAAGTTTATTGTAGCACTATTTGCAATTGCCAAAATATGGACTCAATTTAAGTGCTCATGAATGGATGAATGGATAAGGAAAATGTATATATACATGATGGAACTTTTTTTGCCATAAAGAAGAAGGAGACCATCCTGGCTAACACAGTGAAACCCCGTCTCTACTAAAAATACAAAAAATTAGCCGGGTGTGGTGGCGTCCACCTATAGTCCCAGCTACTCAGGAGGCTGAGGCAGGAGAATCACTTGAACCTGGGAGGCGGAGGTTGCAGTGAGCAGAGATCATGCCACTGCACTCCAGCCTGGGCAACAGAGCGAGGCTCTATCTCAAAAAAAAAAAAAAAAAAAAAAAAAAAAAAAAAAAGAAGGAAGAGGAGGAGGAGGGGGAGGAGGAGGAGGAGGAGAAGGAGAAGCAGAAGAGAAGGAGAAGGAAACTGTCATTTGCAACAACATGGATGGAACTGGAGGTCATTATGTTACGTGAAATAAGCCAGGCACAGAAAGACAAATATTGCACGTTCTTACTCATACGTGGAAGCTAAAAAAGTGGCAGAGAAAACAGAGAGTAGATTGGTGGTTACCAGAGGCTGGGAAAGGTTGAGGGAAGAGGGGATGAAGAGAGATTGATTAATGGGTGCAAATATACAGTTTGATAGAAGAAATAAGACCTAATGTTAGATCAATAGGATGACTATAGTTTACAATAATCTATTGTATGTTTAAACACAGTTAGAAATGAATAATTTCTGTTTTTTCCATTAGTTTAATGGTGGCAAAAATAGCAATTACTTTTGCACCAACCTAATAGCATAAAGAAAAGACAAATATTTAAGGTGGTAGATATTCCAAATACACTGACTTGATCTTTACGAATTATATGAATGTATTAAATATCACATATGCCCCTGAAAATATGTACATTTATTATGAATCAATAAAATAAATTTCCAATGTACAAAAGTTGAAAATGTGTCAGCCAAAATGTTACAAAAGTTTGAAAGTGCATTGGCCAAAATGTTAGCAGGGTTTGTCTTTGCATTATGGGGGTTTTTGTTGTAATTTGATCTGTACTTTCTAAGTGTTCAGATGTGAAGGATATGGTTTGGATTTGTGTCTCTGCCCAAATTTCATGTCAAGTTGTAATCACCAGTGTTGGAGAAAGGGCCTCGTGGGAGGTGATCAAATCACAGGGGTGGAATTCTCCCTTGCTCTTCTCATGATAGTGAGTTATCATGTGATCTGGTTAAAAGTGTGTAGCACCTCACCCTTCACCCTCTTCCTCCTGTTCCAGCCATGTAAGACGTGCCTGCTTCCCCTTCGCCTTCTGCCATGATTGTCAGTTTCCTGAGGCTTCCCCAACCATGCTTCATGTCCAGCCTGTGGAAACACGAACCAATCACACCTCTTTTCTTTATAAAGTACTCAAGCTCAGGTAGTTCTTTTAGCAATGCAACAACAGACTAATACAGTGAACTTGTGTTTATCAAGAAGAAAAATTCATGTATTAATGTTAAAAGAAACACTAATAACCTTCACATCCTCTTCTCAGCCCCCTTCCTATTTTGTCTAACAGTAGCATTTAATACACAGTATTCTGTCCTTCAAAAATAAATTTTAACAGCTTTATTGAGGTAAAATTTACCTACCATAAAAATACCTGTTTTAAGAGTACAAGTCAATGATTTTTAGTTAATTCATAGAATGTGTAACCATCACCATAAGTCAGATGTAGAACATTTTTATCCCTTAAAAAAATTCCCCATGGCCATCTGTAGCTAATCCCTACTCCTACCTTGGCCCAGGAAACCGCTGATTTTCAGTCTATATAGATGTTCTTTTTCTGGATATTTCATATAAATGGAGTCTTTCAATAGGGGGCCTTTTGTATCTGACTTTTTTCACTTACCATCATGCTTTTGAGGTTCAACCATGTTGTAACCTGTATCAGTAGTTTGTTCCTTTTTAGTATCAAATTGTATTTCAGTATGTAAATATGTCACATTTTGTTTTTCCTTTCACCAGCTGATGAACATTTGTATTGTTTCCAAAGCTCTTATAAATAATGCTGCTATGAACACACTCCTACAAGTTTTTGTGTGGACATACCTTTTCATTTCTTTTGGGTGGATAGTTAGGAGTGGAATTGATGGGTCCATTGTTAAATTTATATTTAACTTTGAAGAAACTACAAAACTGTTTTCCAAGTGATTCTTCCATTATACATTCCCACCAGCATTGAATTAGGATTTCAGTTTCTTCACAGCATTTCTGACATCTGATATGATCAATCCTTTTGCCTTTGCTATTCTAGGAGGTGTATAATAATTGCATCTCCATTGTACTCTTAACTGCCTTACACTAAGAACTACTTATATCAAGCATCTTTTTTATGTGTTTATTATTCATTTATCTTGTTTGATGAAATGTATATTTAATTCTCTTGCCCATTTTCAATTGGGTTGTTTGCCTTCTTATTATTGAGTTATAGGAGTTCTTTACATTCTGGATACAAGTCCTTTTCAGATATGTATTTTGCAAATATATTTTCATTATTCTGTATTTTAAAAAATTCTTAAGAGTATCTTTTCAAGAACAGAAATTTTTATTTTTGATGTTCAATGTACTCATTTTTTCTCTTATGGATTGTTCTTTCGATGTTGTATTTAAGAAAATTTTGCTTCACCCAGAGTCATTAGATTTCCTCCTATGTTTTGTTTTTAGGGCTTTAACTCTTACATTTAGGACTATAATCCATTTGAGTTGATTTTTGTGTATGGTATGAGATGAGAATCTAAGTATATTTTTATTATTGATATCCAATTGTGCCAGCACATTGGTTGAAAGAACCACCTTGTTTTAATTGAAAATGTGGTAAAAATATACATAACATGAAATTTACACTTTTAGCCATTTTAAGTGTACATTTCAGAGGTATTAAGTGCATTCGCACTGTGGTGCAACTATAAGTACCATCCATCTGTTGAACTTTTTTCATCTTCTTAAACAAACTGTGTAGTCATTAAATAATAACTCCTCATTCTCCCTTCTCCCAGCACCTGGATACCACCATTCAACTTTTTGCTCTAGGCTGAATTGTCTACTCTCTTAAGTGCTTACGTTGAAGTCTTAACTCCCAGCATTTCAGACTATAACTGTATTTTGAAATAAAAAGCCTTTAGAGGAGGTGATTAAGTTAAAATGAGGCTTTTAGGGTGGGGTCCTAATCCAGTAGTACTGGTGTCCTTATAAGAAGAGGAAGAGACAACAAGGATGCTCATACACAGAGGAAAAGATCAGTCAGGACACAACAGGAAAGGGCTTGCCCATCTGCAAGCCAAGGAGGGAGGCCTCAGAAGAAACCAAACCTGCTGACACCTTGATCTTGGACTTCCAGCCTCTAGTGCATGAGAAAATAACTTTTTGTTGTTTAAACCACCCACTTTGTGCTATTTTGTCATGGCAGCCCTAACAAATTAGTACGGTCCCTGTGAGTTTGACTACTGTAGGTACCTCCTGTAAGTGGAACCTTGCAGTATCTGTCCTTCTGGGACTGGCTCATTTCATTTAGCACAATGTCTTCAAGATTCATGCATATTGTAGAATGTGTCAGAATTTCCTTTCTTTTTAAAATTAAATAATATCCCATTTAATTTGTGATATTGGGAAATGTATATTTGATTTTCTTCTCTGTTTCCTGGCATACAGCTCCTAAAACCCTGGTAATCTCTGGAGTGTGTGATAAGATTGTCTTTAGTGTGTTCAAGAGATAACCGGTGGCTGGGGGCCCCTATATGGCTTCAGGCTGGTCACTTGAAAGACCAAGGTATGATTAGAGGGCTGGAACTTTTAGTGTTTCACCTCCCCCAACCCCCACACACACATACATGCAGGAAAGGGAGAGGGGCTGAAGATTAAATTGAACATCAATGACCCATGATGTAATCAGTCATGCCTATGTAATGAAACTTCCATAAAAACCCAAAGGGACAGGGTTTAGGAAGCTTCCAGATAGCTGAACACATGGAGGTATCTGGGGTTAGTGCCCAGAGACGGCATTAAAACTCTGCACCCTGTCCCATATCCCTTGCCCTCCACATGTCTTCCATCTGGCTGTTCATCTGTGTCCTTTTAACAAATCGGTAAACATAAGTGAAGTGTTTCCCTGAGTTGTGAGCCGCTCCAGCACATTACAGAAATCAGAGGAGGGGGTTGTGGGAACCCCTGATTTATAGATCAGAAGCATCAACCTACAAGAAGTGATAATGTACTACTTCAGACTGGCACCTGAAATGGTGAGAAGTCTTGTGGAAATGGGCCATCAACCTGTGAAACCTGACACTATCACCAGGTAGATAGTGTCAGAATTGAATTGAATTAGAGGACACTCAGCTGGTATGCACTGGAGAATTGCTTGGTGTGTTGGAAACAAACCCCCACACATGCCATGTCAGAGTGTTATGTCAAGAGACTGTGTAAGAGATTAGGAAGAGCACTTGGGTTTTTTCTATCTCATAACATATGTATACATCCCATTTTGTTTAGCCATTCATCTCTTGATGGACCCTTGGGTTGCTTCCAACTTTGGACTATTAAGAACAATGCTGATATGAGCATAGATGTGCAAATATCTGTTCAAGTCCCTGCTTTCAATTTTTTGGGGGGAATATACCCAAAAGTTTATTTTCTGGATCATATGGTAATTCTATTTTTAATTTTCTGAGGAAGCTTTTTGCTGTTTTCTATACTGACTGCACCATTTTACATTCCCACCAGCAGTGCACAAAGATTCCAACTTCTTCACATCTGTGCCAACACTTGCTATTTTTAAAATAATAACCATCCTCATGGGGATGATGATAAAACCATTTTCCCTCCCTTCCTTTCTTCCTTCCTTCCTTCCTTCCTTCCTTTCTTTCTCTTTCTTTCTTTCCTTCTTTCTTTCTTTCTCTTTCTTTCTTTCTCTTTCTTTCTTTCTCTTCCTTCCTTTTTCTTTTTTCTCTCTCTTTATTTCTTTCTCTCTCTCTTTATTTCTCTCTTTCTCCCTTCCGTTCCCTTCCCTTCCCTTACTTTCTTTCTTTCTTTCTTTCTTTTTTTTTGAGTCAGGATCTTGCTCTGTTGCCCAGGCTGGAATGCAGTGGTGTGATCATGCTTACTGCAGCCTAACCTCCCAGGCTTAAGAGATTCTCCCAGCTCAGCCTTCCAAGTAGCTGAGATCACAGGTGCATGCCACCATGCCTGGTTCATTTATTTTTATTTTTTGTAGAGACAGGGTCTCCCTATGTTACCCAGGCAGATCTCAAACTCCTGGGCTCAAGTGATCCTCCTACCTCTGCTTCCCAAAATGCTGAGGTTATAGGCATAAGCCACCATGGCCAGCTCAAACCATCCTTCTTGACTCTCTCCTCCATGAAACTTTTTTTTTTCCCCCACATGGCTTCCAGAGTTCCCCATGGCCATATCTTTTCTACTCCCTTGCTTGACATTCATTCTCAGTCTCTTCTGCTGTATTCTCTTCTTCTTCTCAATCTAACACTTTGGACCTCCTCTATTCTCTTAAAGAAAATACCCTAAATATTTTAGAAATTAAAACCCATGCTTTTTTTTTGTTTTTGTTTGTTTGTTTGTTTGTTTTTGTTTTGTTTTGTTTTGTTTTGAGATGGAGTCTCGCTCTGTCACCCAGGCTGGAGTGCAGTGGTGTCATCTCAGCTCAATGCAAGCTCCGCCTCCCGGGTTCACGCCATTCTCCTGCCTCAGCCTCCCGAGTAGCTGGGACTACAGGCGCCCGCCACCACGCCTGGCTAACTTTTTGTATTTTTGGTAGAGACAGGGTTTTACCATGTTAGCCAGAATGGTCTCGATCTCCTGACCTCATGATCCGCCTGCCTCGGCCTCCCAAAGTGCTGGGATTACACGTGTGAGCCACTGCGCCCAGCCGATTTTCATTTTGTACATTGCCTAAATTCACCTGAATGAAAATCTCTAATCCTAGTCTCCTCCTCAAACTCCAGATTTGAATATACAACTGCCCAGTCAACATTTCTATACTTATATCTAACAGCCTTCTGAGACTTAAAAGCTCCAAAGTCTATTCTCAATTCTCACTCCAATTCTGTGAATCCTTTTGTGTTCCATATCTTGGATTATTTTTCACTCATTTCTTTCTCTCATGCTCTCATGCAATTCAACAGAACATCCTACCAACAACCTACCTTCAAAATACATTCTGAATCGAACCATTCCTCATATTCTATGTCATTGGCATCCTGGTAAAACCTAAATTAATGTCTTGCAGGACAATTGCAGTATCTTCCTTACTGATGTCCTTGCTGCTACTCTCCTTTCTTCTTCCGACAGACAGTCCGTTTTCCACACACAGAAGCCAGAGCAATCCTTTGAAAACATCATTCTCCCTGCTCTCCATCCTCCAATGGCATCCCTTGACCCAGTAGCAGTCAACGCCCTTACTAGGGTCCCCAAGGCCTGTGGGATCTCCACTCTGGCTTCTTCTCTAATCTTGTGTTCTACATTTCTGCTCATGGCACTGTGGCCACCCTGACCTCCTTGATGTTCCTTGAACATGTCAGGATCTTGGTACTTGCTCTTTCTTTTCCTAGTGTGCTCTTTTACTAAATATTTCACGGCTTCCTTCTTCACTTCAGTCAGGCCTCTGCACAAGCTTCATTTTTGCAAAAAGGCTTTTCTTGATCATCCCTTTTATACAGGCACCCTGCCCCCTCACACAATGCCATTTTACTTCTGCTTTATTTTCCATCTAGGCTCTTACCATGAACAGACTGGACATTGTGTAATTTTTTTTCATGTATTTATTTTCTCCCAGTCCTGTGTCATAACACAGACACTGTCTCCTTCTGTTTACTTCTCTATTCCCAGCACCTAGAACAGAATTTTTCCCCAAAAGATTTTGTATTTGTCTTTTTAAAAATAATTACAAATTTGGCCTGGCTCATGCCTATAACACCAGCACTTTGGGAGGTGAAGAGGGCAGATCATTTGAGGTCAGGGGTTTGAGACCAGCCTGGCCAACATGGTGAAACCCTGTCTTTGCTAAAAATACAAAAGTTATCCAGGTATGGTGGCATGTGCCTGTAATCCCAGATAGTGGGGAGGCTGAGGCATGAGAATCGCTTGAATCCGGGAGGCTGAGGTTGCAGTGAGCTGAGATCTCATCACTGCACTCCCGCCTGGATGATGGAGTGAGACCCTGTCTCAAAAATAATAATAACACTAATAATTACAAATTTGTTGAGGCTCCCAAATAGTTTTTCCTTTAAACTAATGACTGGCTTTATTTAATGGAGAACTTTTACTTTCTGATTACATTTTCAATAGTAGTCAAATAAAATGTCAGTATAAACCCAGTGTCTCAACATTCTGACTTCCTTTTTCTGGTAGTGCTTAAGTCTCCATGAACACATCACTTTACCCCGGCCTTCCCCATCCCACTTTGAAGTAATCATCAAGACAGCCCTAGTTTCCAGGCCTCTACTTTGGTATCTGATCTCAGGCATAGCATCTGTGCCCTTCAGTAAGAGATGAGAAATCCCAGGAGGGTTGCTAAATTGGGAGACTGGCTTCATTATTATGCATCTCTAAGTGAATCCTAAGGATGACTTACGAGACTCCTTTTAGGATGATTAAAAGAAAGAAACTAATGAGAAGATCACACACTTCATTTGTAGCAAACATTTCGGCAGTTTTCTTCCAAGATCTTTTAAAGAAAACTCAGAGGTATGAAATGGGTCTCTCCATAATGGTGTGCCCAAATCAGAAAATGCAAGAGGCCACATATCCTAAAGAAGAGTGTGGGATGATCAGTAGAACCTAAACCTGGAGATCAATGGGATTGGGTGTAGTGTTTGAGCGTGTGTGGGGGATGTGTGTGTGTGTTTGTTGGGTGGAGAGCTGATGCTGGAGAATGATGAGAATAAGGGTAGGTAGTAGCCAGATGGTAAAACATCTATGAGAATTTTGTACACTTCCTGAGGGCAATGAAGAACGATTGAAGGGTTTTAAGCAAAGCCCTGCCCCAGTGAAACTTGCCATTTTGGAATGATCTCTCAAGTTGCAGCATGGAAAAAGAGGTGGAGGGCACACCAGACATGCCAAGACCAGTGACAAAGCTACTGTAACAATTCACGGTAGACATGACAATGGAAATGTGGACAGAAAGAGATATTAAAGTGATAGAAATGGCTTTATATCCACAAATTTGGAGGCAGAGAAAAATACCTTTAAAGGATCCTAATCTCTCAAGAGTAGCACATTGCTGTGCTTTGGGGAGACAAACGAAGGATGGAGAATTACACCCTTAGTGGCCTCTACAAATGCTGGGAACTTTTCTAGGGAGACTAAGGTCCACTCTGTGCAAGTAAAATGAGCTTTGCCTTCTCCTTAGGTTCTGACAAAACAGACAAACTGGTGTGACCCTGTGAGGGACATGACCTATTCTAAGAGCTTTCCAGCATGAGAAGGAAAGTCAAGTGTTACCAACCTATTGAAAGTAACCCCTACTCTCAGTAGCTTTCCTCAACCCTAGTACCAAAGGCAGTGAGCCAGGCATAAATGCATGCCAAGAGAATCCTTTATGACTCTGCCAAGCAGGGCAGTGGACCAGCGTGGAAATAACGACACGTTAGCTGTAGCAGATAGGTCACGTGTGATGTCAGAAGCCTGGCCACGAACCCTTTGTAGCACCTCCTCCACTAGCACCGTGCCAGCCCATGCTTCTGCAGGGTCAGACTAGGGGCCTCACGTGGACCTCCTTCTGAGCTGCGATTTCCTACCGACTGATCTTTCCTAGCATATTCCTGCTGGAATAATTTGTCCCAAACCCACACGTTAGAGATGACTGAGCTTTTCTTTTTTAAAGCAGAACTTCGTATCAGATAGCAGCCCTGTGTTGTGATTTTTCATCGGCCAGTTCCTCCTCCAAACCCCCAGTGGATCCATTTTCTATCCTTCTGCACTCTGCCCTGTGTCCTCTATCACCCCAGGCTCTCTTTCCAGATGGTTTCTAGTTGGCTTCAGCCAGTGGGACTATGGGCAGGAGATTGGAAAGGGAAGGAGAGAGATCAGGCTCATCTCCCTCTCTGCTTCCCAGCTTTGGTATTTTATCTTTGGCCTTTCTCCGTGACTGTTGCTCTCACAGGGTGGCTCCTCCTCCTCCATGGGCCCAAGTCCTGAGAGTCCATGAACACCCTTTTCTCCCTATGTTGCTCCAGCCCTGGGGGAAGTGACAGCTTCCCGCTGTTGCTGGTCTCTGGATACCTCCTCATCCGTTATTTGTCCCCTGTACTGAGCCTACCCCTCTGAAAGTGGTCTTTTTATGTATTCATTTTCATTTAAGCCATCTGCATTGAATTCTGTTTCCTGCTGGGACTCTGATGGGTAGAAATACAATTCCATAAATCCAGTGTGTCATCTGCATAGTTTGCGGTGCTTTGCATCATGTTGAACATCGGTGACATGAAAATTATAGGATAGGATGCTAACTCATATTCGGACTTACATGCTTTCTTGTGGACATTCACCTTTACAAAGATTTGTTCTAATCTCTTAAGGATACTCACTTGCATGCTTTGAGATTCCATGGCATTTTTTTTACCTTTTCCAAAGGGAGAAGAGCTGGCCTCAGAGTAGCTGTCCCTTTTGAATCTGAGATACAGACCTCAATATCACATCTCAAGTTTCACAACCGTGGTCAGGCTGCAGTTCTGGTCTATTCTAGGGTGGGGATTTAATTTGAGATGAATGCCATGGAGGCTGCATTTTAATCTGAGCTGTTCAGAATGCTTCCTCCTATCAACGTAACTCAAATCCCACCGGGGAACCCCACTGCCTGAGCAAATGAGCAAGCTGTCTGTCTAACTCCTGGGCCAACAGGATACAAAACAGACACTTGGCCAGTTTTCACATAGAATCTAATCAGCCCTAACATTCACGAGCTCTATAGACTTAGCTAAAGGAGTGTTAAATCAAGTGTAGCCTCAAGCTGTCTCCTTACATATTTTAAGTTCTGCCTAAAGGTTTTTCTGTACGTCGTGAACTATAACAAGTGGAAGTGTAAACAGAGCGTAGCCTGCACTTGTGCCAGTCACCAAGTTTTGGCCAATCAGATGTGGCCAACTGCTCAAACCATGTTCAAATGAGGCAAATGCCAAGTTATAACCAATCCTGCTGTTTTTGTACCTCACTTCCATTTTCTGTGTATCACTGTCCTTTTTCTGTCCGTAAATCTTCTTCCACCGTGTGGCTGTGTGGGAGTCTCGGAGCCTATTCTGGCTCGGGAGGCTGCCCAATTCACGAATCATTCTTTGCTCAATTAAACTCTTTTAAATTTAATTCAGCTGAAGTTTTTCTTGCACCAGGGGTAACATCCCATCAGGTGCAGCCTCCTACTTATTTAAAATAAGCAAACACACTTTACATATTTACCATCTGAGTCCTCACACCATGTATCCCTAGTCACATGAAAGAGAAGCTGTAAATACACAACTGGAACACAGATCTCCTCCTCTCCATAAACCACTCTTTCCAGAAGGCTGTACTCTCGGGTGGAAGCCAGTAACATCTTGCCTGGGATGCCCCAGACATGCATTATGGTGCTTGGAATAAGAACAAGAGCTTTTGGGCCAGGCGCGGTGGCTCACGCCTGTAATCCCAGCACTGCGGGAGGCCAAGGCGGGCGGATCACGAGGTCAGGAGACCGAGACCATCCTGGCGAACACGGTGAAACCCCGTCTCTACTAAAAATACAAAAAAATTAGCGGGGCGTGGTGGTGGGCGCCTGTAGTCCCAGCTACTCGGGAGGCTGAGGCAGGAGAATAGCGTGAACCCGGGAGGCGGAGCTTGCAGCAGTGAGCTGAGATCCGGCCACTGTTCTCCAGTCTGGGCGACAGAGCAAGACTCCAAAAAAAAAAAAAAAAAAAATTAAAAATAAAAAATAAGAGCTTTTGTTCTCCCAGGTAGAGAATATCTGTATCTGTATCTTGTAAGCTCCCGATTAGACTGATAACAAACACACTTTCCTCATGATTCTTGTTTTCAGGGAGTGTCCAGTTTCCCCATCTGGGAGACCTTTCCCAAAACTGTTTGAAGAGCTTGTTTAATGCTTAGTTTACACAAGGAGTGTCTACTCGCTGGTTCTACTTCGCGGTGATGGTGCCTTCATTTTGAACCCCTAAGCATTCTATAATGCCACAATCACATTTAAACCTGTGCCTCTGTCCGTTTATCCACGGACTGCATTTAGCTCCTCAACATCATTGTATTTTCCTTTTCTTTTTGCCGACTTTTATTCCCAGCCACAAAATAGGTACGGTATAAATTATGGATCTGTGTAGTGATGTGATAATGCCTGTGTCCCAAAAGTTGTCTACGTGTATATACTTATGTATATATACACACATATATATGTATATATTTTTTAAATTGTCTATTTGATTTATTATTATTATTATTATTATTATTATTATTATTATTGAGATGGAGTCTTGCTGTGTTGCCCAGGCTGGAGTGCAGTGGTGCAATTTTGGCTCACTGAAACCTCTGTCTCCCAGGTTCAAGCAACTCTCCTACCTCAGCTTCCTGAGTAGCTAGGATTATAGGTGCTTGCCACTATGCCTGGCTAATGTTTGTATTTTTTTTTCTTTGAGGCAGAGTCTCACTTGTCGCCCAGGCTGGAGTGCAGTGGTGCGGTTTCGGCTCACTGCTACCTCCGCCTCCCGGGTTCAAGTGATTCTCCTGCCTCAGCCCTCTGAGTAGCTGGGATTACAGGCATGTGCCACCACACCCAGCTGATTTTTGTAGTTTTAGTAGAGATGGGGGTTTCGCTACTGGTCTCGAACTCCTGGCCTCAGGTGATCCGGCTGCCTCGGCCTCCCAGAGTGCTAGGATTACAGGCGTGAACCACTGTGCCCGGCCTAATGTTTGTATTTTTAGTAGAGACAAGGTTTCACCATGTTGGCCAGGCTGGTCTCGAACGTCTGGCCTCATGTGATCCGCCTGCCTCGGCCTCCCAAAGTGCTGGGATTACAGGCATGAGCCACTGCACCCAGCCTGAGTTATTATTAATAGCTAGTCCAGAGGGTAAAATAAATTCTTAGAAAAATAAAATACAAGTGCTTTCCATTGTCTGAGATAATATTGGCTCAAATGATAAAGTTGCATTTAACATTTAGGAATTAGCTGACAATCACTTTAAAATAATACTTTGATTTTTTATATTAAAAATTTATTGTTGAGATTTATGTCTTCTCTGCTGGGTTTTAATTTAGTCTGTGATTTAATTTAATGTCTAATTTTTTGTAGTTATCACAGAATCTAGCATAATGCTTTGTCCATAATAGATATGAAACCTGTTCAGTGAGTAACAAATACACATTATTGAGATCCAATGTTCTACCATGTCCCTGCTATTCTCTTACCAAGTTTTATTAATGCAATATTTTTTTTCTCCTTCCATCCACCGTCCCTCATACTATGGTGAATTCTTATAATTTTATGTCGCCGTGGCATCTATTTTTTGAATACAAGTTTAGCTTTCTCTTACCAGAAGCAGGCCTCAGCCACCTTGGACACAGTTTCCAGTTCTACACCACACCCAAATGGCTCAAGCTGGAGGCCAGCAGCAAGAATTGAGAGGGATCTCTGCTGCCTAGCACACTGGGCTCCCCACTTTTCTGCTGCTTCACTTCCTTTAAAGGGACTATTCAGGCATTTGCTCATGAACTTAAAGTAACCCATACCCTATCCCCTTATCTATACTGCCAGTTGCCACATGTTCCCTCTGTCCTTCTCTGCCTGACTCTTCATTCCTGCCCCCTGTAGGCTGGGGACAGAGGACTGCCCTCCTGATTGATTATGCTCTCCCTGCCCAGAATCTGTAGGCAAAAATATTTGAATTTGTTTCCTATTGTGGTGGTGTATTGAATTTGTGCCTTCCAACTCAAGAACTAGAGGCTGCCCCAGGCCAAGTTGTCCCTAAGACACTGGAGAGATCATGAGGCCGAGCTCCCATCACAGGGCAATGGTCAGGCAGGCGTAAACTGGACACAGGTCAGAGAAGAGCTGCAAGGGCATCCGCCAGTATAAACAAATTGCCTGTGTTTGGAGTCTCCTGATGGTAGGTTGGACAATTAGGCATTAAGCTGCCAGCCAGATGAAAGAAGTATCTGAGAAAGGCACACTGTAGATGTCCACATCCACCTCCCCTTCATTTCCTCGTAGGGCAGGTTGGCTAGCCACTCTTGCACTAGAACCCCAATTTAGCCATGGGATCTCAAAATATACAGCCATGGGAATGTATCTAAACTAGGTCTTGTTCTCATCGTTCTAGCAACAGTTAGCTGTGATGGCAAATGCACGCCAGTTCATATGGTCAATAAGTTAAGGTAATGTTAGGTCTCATATCAGATCAACCACTGAAGCTCTATGGCTTAACACAAAATAATTTTACTCTATACTCACATGAAATCCAACATGGGTGATTCTAACTGGCAGGTGACTCTTCTTGATGTAATGACACCCAGGTTTGTCCCATGTTGTGACTCACCTTTTTTCAACATGTGACTTCCGAGGTTACTTGCTTGTCTGCCTCAAGCCGATGGAAGAGCAAAAAACCCTGAGATTCATGCCTAAGAGATTTGTAGAGACCAGGCTTGAAAGTGGTGCTCATCACTTTAGCTCAGACACCATCGGCAGGCCAGGCACAGTGGCTCACGCCTATAATCCCAGCACTTTGGGAGGCCGAGGCTGGTGGATTACTTGAGGTCAAGAGTTTGAGGCCAGCCTGCCAACGTGGTGAAACTCCGTCTCTACTAAAAATACAAAAATTAGCTGGGCATGGTGGTGCATGTTTGTAATCCCAGCTACTCGGGAGGCTGAGGCAGGAGAATCACTTGAATCTAGGAGGCAGAGGTTGCAGTGAGCTGAGATGGTGCCATTGCACTCCAGCCTGGGTGACAAGAGCGAAACTCCGTCTAAACAAACAAACAAACAAAAAACAAAACAACAACAACAACAACAACAAAAATCCTAGACACAAAGACTCCTTTAATATTAGTATTACATAACTGAGATTTGATAGAACTGAGATAACTAACTTGCTTATTGTGGCATGAATGATATAAACCCCTCATCCACACAATATTCAATAATATTTTCCTTGCTCAGGAAAGTCTTTGTGAACAAATATTATTTTATAAGTATTGAAAAGAATGTTCTAGTTCTCATCTCGTTCAACATGGTGAAGAGCAAAAACAACATTCAAGGTTAAAAAAAAAAAACAAAAACTTGAGAATAGTAAAGAGTATCCTTAACAATCAGTATAATTTGTAGGAAGCACTCCAGAGTTCCATAGGCTATAGAATTGCCAGAGATAGGAATAAATGATAAAGTTAAGAGCATGAGTTAAGAGCATCTCAGACATCAGACAGGTGAAGAGCACCACATCATCCACAATGTTCTCCAAGCTAAAATTCTTAGTATCATCTGTTTATTGATGTATCCATAACAGTTCCTACTGGGTCTCGCTCTGTGGCCCAGGCTTGAGTGCAGTGGAGGGAAGCTCACTACAACCTCCACCTCCTGGACTCAAGCAATTCTCGTGCCCTGACCTCCCAAATAGTGGGGACTACAGGTGCACACCACCATGCCTGACTAGTATTTTTAAATTTTTTGTAGAAACAGGGTCTCACTATGTTGCCAAAGCTGGTCTTGAACTCCTGGACTCAAGCAATCTGCTTCAGCTTTCCAAAGTGCTGGTATACAGGCGTGAGCCACTGCACCCTGCTATTAATCTATAAAGAAATATTGACCAGGCACAGTGGCTCACTCCTGTAATCTCAGCACTTTGAAAGGCCAAGGTCAGGGGGATTCCTTGAGCTCAGCAGTTTGAGACCAGCCTGAGCAACACAGTGAAACCTCGTCTCTACAAAAAAATCAAGAAAATTAGCCAGGCATGGTGACGCACACCTGTGGTCCCAGCTTCCCAGGAAGCTGAGGTGGGAGGGTCACTTGAGCCCAAGAGGTTGAGGCTGTCGTGAGCTATGGTCGTGCCACTGCACTCCAGCCTGGCTGACAGAGTAAGGCCTTGTCTCTCTCTCTGTCTCTCAAAAAAAGAAATATTTATCAAATGAATGAATCACTGTTTCCTCTCTTTGCCTGACCTGCTTCATCTAAATAATACCTAAATCCTGTTGTTTTTAACTTCTTTGTGTCTCTCAAACCTATTTTCTCTATCCCTACCTTATCCATGCTGAAGAGAGAAATGGAGCAACTTCCTATTCAGTCTCCCTGATTCCAGTCATCCCTTCTTCCAATCCATCTAATCAGTCTTCCTAAAATGTAAATCTAATCAAGTCACTTCCTCGCTCAAAACTCTTCAGTGGCTCCCAATTGCCCTCAATCATCTCCTCCTCCTCCCCCTCCTCCTCCTCCTCTTCTTCCTCCTCCTCTTCCTCCTCCCCCCTCCTCCTCCTCCTCCTCCTCTTCCTCCTCCCCCCTCCCCCCTCCTCTTCCTCCTCCTCCTCCTCCTCCTCTTCCTCCTCCCCCCTCCCCCCTCCTCCTCCTCTTCCTCCTCCCCCCCTCCTCCTCCTCTTCCTCCTCTCCTCCTCCTGCTCCTCCTCTTGCTCCTCCTCCTCCTCCCTCTTCTTCTTCTTCTTCTTCTTCTTCTTCTTCTTCTTCTTCCTCTTCCTCTTCCTCTTCCTCTTCTTCTTTTTTGATGGAGTCTTGCTCTGTCACCAGGCTGGAGTGCAGTGGTGGGATCTCAGCTCACTGCAACCTCTGTCTCCCAGGTTCAAGTGATTCTCCTGCCTCAGCCTCCTGAGTAACTGGGACTACAGGTGTGCACCACAAGCCCAGCTAATTTTTGGATTTTTAGTAGAGATGTGGTTTCACCATGTTGACCAGGATGGTCTTGATCTCTTGACCTCGTAATCTGCCCACTTCGGCCTCCCAAAGTGCTGGGATTACAGGCATAAGCCACCGCACCCAGCTCCTCAATCTTATTAAAATGACTTACAGTGAGATTATTCCTGATTTGGTATCATTTATTTTAACTTTCCAGACTTATCATCTGCCACTCTCAACCTCATGTTCACACAGTGTGCTCCTCCAATATGATAAAATAAATTCAGTCACCCCATATGGTCTTTTACCTGTGGGTATCAACTACTTCCTTGTTTTCTTACCCATGGGACTCAAACATGTCGTTCTCTGTTGCTTGGGACTTTACCAGAACACCCTTTCCTCCTCTCTCTATTCCCTAAGAAACTCCTACCTGCCTACAGGTATCACCTAGATGCTATGTCACCCCTGAAGTAATTCTTGGCTCCCCTGAACTGTAGATTTCCCTCTTCTGTGCCTTCGTTGCTTCCAACGAAGCAACGGGGGTACTGGAAACTCAAAGTCTGCGGGAGGCACCTGTCATCTCATATTGCATTTGTTGTTTTATTGTCTGTATCCTTTACTAAACTGATACAGACACACTCTGTGAGGGCCTGCTTCATCTTTGCATCAGTCATGGTCTAATAGGTAAAATAACCAACACCAGTAGTTTTAACAGGAGAAATTTAATACTAGGAATTGGATAAGTAGGCATTGGAGGACTGAAAAGACAAAGATGGCAACACTGAGATGGCACAGGTAGAGTAACCATGGGAAGCAGCTACCACCCTAGGGCTAGAAAGAAGAAAAGAAGTTGGGGGTACTGGAAACTCAAAGTCTGCGGGAGGCGCCCTGCAGAGCTGGGACCAGATCTCCAGCCAGAGGATATTTCCTGACTGGTGCTGATGCCTCAGCAGCCTCCAAGAGGGGCCCATGGAGCTTAGAGAAGGGATCTAGAGCCATGGGCATGCTAGCTGGCTGGAGCTGTTATCTCCTAGCGGGAGGAAGGGAGGGAGGACAGGAGTGGAGAGGAAGATGAGGCTTTGTTTGGGGAGTGTGTGGGCAAAATTGGTACTAACTGTAGGGTAAAAACCACTGTTCTGGTGATGCTAACAAAAACAGCAGCAAACAGGAAGACATGGGCTTCTACTTCTTCTTCCAAGCTCTCCCTAGTCCCCGCTGTTGGCAGAGCCTAGTGGGAGGCCACTGCCAGGACCGTACACCCAGGGCCACAAAGAGTGGGTGTGTATCTGACAGCTAATAGCTTAAGATAATAGAAACCCGTTCACTGTGATTGGAACCCATTAAACACTCTAAATACTTATGAAATAAGTGAGTGAATTGAAAATGGGCATTTAGGCCGGGTGCGGTGGCTCATGCCTGTAATCCCAGCACTTTGGGAGGCGGAGGAGGGCAGATCAAGAGATCAGGAGTTCGAGACCAGCCTTACCAACATGGTGAAACCCTGTCTCTACTAAAAATACAAAAAGTAGCTAGGCGTGGTGGCGCATGCCTGTAATCCCAGCTACTCATGAAGCCGAGGCAGGAAAATAGCTTGAACCCAGGAGGCAGAGGCTGCAGTGAGCCAAGATCGTGCCACTGCATTCCAGGCTGGGCGACAGAGTGAGACTCTGTCTCAAAAAAAAAAAAAAAAAGAGAAAAGAAAATGGGCATTTAAACCTCTGTCCCAGAAACTTACCAACATGAGAAAAGTATCAATAAAGGAAAAACTCAAAAACTCTCAATAAAGGGCAGAAACAAAGGAATGGTACTAACCACTCTTGGTACCAGTCAACCACTGTGCACGCTTACTTCTGGGTAAAGAGCAGGCTCTGCCAAACTCAAGAAAGACACAATGAATCAGTGGATAACTCCCCTGCCTGAGAAGGCTGTGCAACTTTCTGAGAAATAGAAAATTCTGACAAATCCGGCTGATATCCCTTACATAAGGTCGTGGAGAAGCTGTGGGAGAACTAGGTACTGTACTAACAGCATCCCCAGACCATGCTCATGGTTAGGAAGGAAGCTCATTGAATGGCTTTTCTCTGACACAGTTCAGGCTTTCTCTGGAGTGCACAGATGGTGAGTGAGAGAGGAGGACATAGAGAATGTCCTCTACTGTATTGGGTGAGGTCTGAAGAGAGGGGAAACCAGGAGATCTTTGGCAATTATTCTACTGAGAACTGTTTCTTCACCTCAAACTAGCGAGAACAGCTATAGAAAGCAGAGCCTTTAGCTGAGATTGTGTTTTCAGAATTGGTGGACAATACCAGCTCCCAAGGAGCAGAAAGGAGACAAACTCACATGGTGTTTACATAATGAAGTTCATCCAAGTAGGAAAGCTTGCAGAGAAAGCTTGTTCCTAGTGCTGCTGTTCCAATGAACACAAAGAAAATAAAGTATGCAAGTCAATCCTTCCGATGGAAATGTCATGAACTCAGCTCCCATCTCTACCTCTCTAAGGACAGGATCCAGGTAAATAGTGAGTGGTCCTCAAGGGCATCTGCCATTCAGTTTCGCAGAAATGATTTACCTGCATTGATCTGAATTCACTGAAGGAATAGTAAACAGCAGAGCAAATGCAAGCCATGCAAATAATAAATTAGAAATCATGGCAACATTTACCCTAAGGAATCGAAAAAAGGTTAAACTTCAGCTACCCAGGATTTTTTTTCAAGTGGATTCTGAAAATAAGATGGCAAGATGATTAGGTTAAGAAAAAAACTGTTATGGGAGATTTAAAGAAAAAGGTAGTACATGCCTGTAAATCCCAGCACTTTGGGAGGCTGAGGTGGGTGGATGACTGAAGCATAGGAGTTTGACACCAGCCTGGGCATCATGGAGAAACCCTGTCTCTATAAAAAAAATAAAACAAAACAAACAAACAAACAAAAACAAATAAATCAGCTAGGCATGGTGGTGCACACCTGTGGACCCAGCTACTATGGAGACTGAGATGGGAAGATCACTTAAGCCCAGGAGGTTGAGGGTGCAGTGAGCCAAGATTGTGCCACTGCACTCCGGTATGGGTGACAGAGTGACACCCTGTCTCAAACAACAACAACGTAGAATATAGAGAGAGATAGCAGGAATTAAAAGCAAGAATGAGAATAACCATAGCTGCAAAAATGGAATTATATGACGTGATTAGTCTTGAAAAAAATCAACCATAATTGAGAGCAATAAAACAGGTAGATATAATCAGAAAATATATGACAGATAAAGGGGAGACAGTGGTAATTCAATAATACAGATAATCAGCATTCCTGAAGAAAAGGACAAAATAAAAAAAGCAAAAATATTTTGAAAGATATATGAAAAAGAAAAATGTCTAGAATTCAAGGAATATCTGAATTTATGTATCAAAAGAATTCACCAAATCTTACCAAAATTAACAAAAAGAAGAAAACTAGTTATAGTCTAGTCATATACTGTTTTCATATGCTAGCATATTCATATACTAGTTATATTCTGGTGACAGTGCTATTTGAATAATAAGAAACCCTACCATCATCTAGATAGAATGAATGCGCTACCTGCAAAGAAAAAGAAATTGAGCCAATCTCAGATTTTTCTTCAATGTTAAATGCCAGAAAATAATAAGAAATATTTAGAAAATGTTTAGAGTAAAATGTTGAGACACAAGAATGCCCTTCCTTGTGAACCTACTATTTCCAGGTGAAAGGAGATGATACACATCAACTGAGGGAGCATATGACGAACATACTCATCCATAACAATCTGCTCAGGAAGGTAATAAGCCAGTGAGAGAGGAATAATTATGCAAAGCTGATAAACAGAGTAGCGATGGCATAAAGAACTTGCCAATGGGTACTTGTCTTAGTCTATTCAGGCTGCTATAACAAGGTACCCTAGACTGGATGACTTATTTTTATGTTTTCTTTTTCTTTTCTTCTTTTCTCTTCTCTTTTCTTCTTTTCTCTTCTCTTCTCTTTTCTTTTCCTTTCTTTTCTTTTCTTTTTCTTTTTTGAATTGGAGTCTTGCTCTGTCACCCAGGCTGGAGTGCAGTAGCGCAATCTCGGCTCACTGCAACTTCCGCCTCCCAGGTTCAAGCAATTTTCCTACCTCAGCCTCCCAAATAGCCGGGACTACAGGCATGCTCCACTGCGCCCAGCTAATTTTTGTATTTTTAGTAGAGACAGGGTTTCACCATATTGGCCAGGCTGGTCTCGAACTCCTGACCTCCTGATCTGCCTGCTTCGGTCTCCCAAAGTGCTGGGATTACAGGTGTGAGCCACCATGCCTGGCCTTCTTTTCATTTTTTTAATTAATTAATTAATTTATTTATTTAGTGTACTTTAAGTTCTAGGGATACATGTGCAGAACGTGCAGGTTTGTTACATAGGTATACATATGCCATGGTGATTTGCTGCACGTATCAATCCATCATCTAGGTTTTAAGCCTCACATGCATTAGGTATTTGTCCTAATGCTCTCCCTTCCCTTGTCCCCCACCCCTCAACAAGTCCCAATGTGTGATGTTCCCCTCCCTGTGTCCATGTGTTCTCATTGTTCAGCTCCCATTTAGGAGTGAGAACATGTGGTGTTTGGTTTTCTGTTCCTGTGTTAGTTTGCTGAGAATGATGGCTTCCAGCTTCATCCATGTTCCTGCAAAGGACATGAACTCCTTTTTTATGGCTGCATAGTATTCCATGGTGTATATGTGCCACCTTTTCTTTATCAACTGGATGACTTATAAACAGCACAGAGTTACTTCACACTGTTTTGGAAAGTTGGGAAGTTCAAGATCAGAGTGACAACAGAGTCAGTGTCTTGGTGAGAACTCACTTCCTGGTTCACAGATGGCACCTTCTAACTGTGTCCTCCCATGGTGGAAGGCAAGAACTCTGGTCTCTTCAGTTCCTGAAAAGGGCACCAAACCCGAACCACCTTCCAAAGACCCCTCCTCCTAAAACCATCACATTGGGGGCTAGGGCTTCAACATATGAATTGTGGGGGAAACAAACATTCAGACTGTAGCAGAACTAAATTCATATGCACATAGAATCGTGTCTAAATGATTGTAGCAGATGTGGTCACAAAAACAATGAAAATAATACAATTATTGAAAGAAAAAATAGAGAATGTAAAAGTAATGATAATACTAGAACAAGGCCAGGCACAGTGGCTCATACCTGTAATCCTATCACTTTGGGAGGTCGAGGCGGGTGGATCATCTGAGGTCAGAGTTCGAGACCAGCCTGGACAACATGGTGAAACCCCGTCTCTACTAAAAAAATACAAAAATTACCTGGATGTGGTGGCGGGTGCCTGTAATCCCAGCTACTTAAGAGACTGAGGCAGGAGAATTGCTTGAACCCGGGAGGTGGAGGTTGCAGTGAGCCAGGATTGCACCGCTGCACTCCAGCCTGGGTGACACAGCGAGACTCCGTCTCAAATAATAATAATAGTAATGGAACAAGACAAAAAGTCCTAAAACCCTGAAAGATAAGTCAAGGCAAAGGAAGTAGGCCAGGGGAGGCTGAAAGAAAGGAAAGGTGCTCACTTCCTCTTTGGACCAGGAGAAGTCAATAATGACTGTCGCATGATTAAAGTTGAAACTTCAGGAAATCCAGGTTTTAAGTGCATTATTTAATGATTTAGAAGTGACTACTGGTAGAACTTATACTAGATAAAGTGTGTTTGTCACATGACCAGAGGGATAATAAATGAGAGACAACACAGATGATATCTAAGGAAGTGCTTTTCAAGCTATAATGTGCATGCAAATTGCCTAGGATCTTGTTAAAATGAACATTTGGATTCATTTGGTGTGGGGGGGACCTGACACTGCATTTCTAAGGAGCTCCCAAGTGATGCTGCTGCTGCTGCTGCTGGCCAGCAGCCACACTTGTAGAAGAACTTGATGACAGCAGTGGACCCACACAGTCCTAAGTTCTGCAAACCCTGTTCATCGATGCTTCCAAAACACTAGACTTCTCAGCATGCTGGAATGTACTCTGCAGGTTTTACCTCTGTGCCTTTAGCCACATGAGGCCTTCTACCAGGAAACCCCACCCCACAGCCTCCAGTGTCACCATTCTACTGAACAACCTAAGGCAAGGTCTATTCAAATCATACTTGCCCCAGAAGGCCTCCCCTGTTGTCTGGACTAATCCATCCCTCCTTTCACTTGACCTTTGCCACATGCAGCTACCCACGTTCTACCACACTATCAATTCTGTGTACGTGTTGTGGTTCCCTTATAGGAAACAAGTATTTTCTTTCTATTCAACACCATTTACTTGTAATACTGAAATCACGACCTTAGTTGCATTCAGTGCTCAATTAAATTAAGTTGAATTAAGTTAATTGAGAAATAAATGCATAGTTATGGGCTAGAGAATTATACGGAAGCAGAGAGAGCTTGCAAATGCCATCTCAAGTAGCACCTTTTTCAGCAGCTTGATCTGTCATTGTCTCTGGAGTCTCTGAGCAGTGATCAAGAGAGTAAGTCCAGACAGTTTGACCTATGTACCAAGCAAAACTCTTTGAGATTCAGAACATAGGAGAAAAAAGCATCTTGTTGATAACTTTTTCATCTTGTTTCAAATATTTCCTTTGGCTTGATATGCATACACAACAAATACCAGCCCACTAAGAATTAATTTCCTTAACATTTATAAGTAATTTCTTCCATCCCCTTAATAACACATTTTCATTTCTCTTTGTCCAATTTCTAAGACATATCTAAGCCTATATTTTAAAAGAGCTGGAAAACGAAAACAGAGAGCCAAAAATATAAAAGTTGTTCAAATGAATTCCAAGTTTGTTTTAATTACATTTAATCAGACTACTTGGGGGGAAATGCTGTTATATTAACAGATGACAGGAAAATGCTATTCAACCTCTTTGTGTTCATTTCTTCTCCATTAGGAATATTATATTCAAAGAAGGAAGGCTAGGCTAACCATGAATACAAAACATTTAATGCCTCAGATGGGAAGAAATCTAGTAAGAGAACTCCTTGCCAGTCTTAAAGATTTAAGGAACTTGGGCCTTATAAACTGCAGCCTCTAAAATGAAAGGAATGTGCAGATGTGACTGAAGACTCGATGCCTTCTCTGAAAAGTTAGGAAGGATGGGAAGCATGACTGACATCTCAGAATGAGCAAACACTGGCCTGATTTCCCAAATGGGGGAAATGTGGATTCTTCAAAATAGAGACTAGCTCACCCTGACAAAATTCTGGAATGGCTGAGTTAAAAGTAATTTATCCATTAGATTGAAATTATCTGTAATACATTCAGAAGAAATAAGACCAAACATATTCCTGACTTATGCCTGAAAATCTCCAAGTGCACTTCAGAAGACTCTTCATAATTCTCACAGTTCTGTGCACACAACAGGCATTTAAGAAGTAGTCTTGAAAGAAGACATGATTCGGTTTGGGCTCTAGAAAATGTGGATCTGGAAAATCAAGGAACTAAGGTATCAAATGTTTATTATCCCAAGAAAAGATGTAGCATAGAGTTTATGTTATTTTGGTGGGATAGACTTAACCAAATGCCCTGCAAGTTAATGGAACAATGTCAGAATAGAAATAGTGTGACAAGGCTGTTTTTTAGCCACTTTCCATGAATTTGGGTGGCCTCCCACTCTCTTGTTCTTGCCTTTGCCTTTATAACTTTGAGTCATCCTTTAGTCCCCAACATAAATATTCCTTCTCTGACTACGCCCCTCCCCATGATTGTTTTGTCCCCATCTGCGCTTTGCAAAAGTTTTCCAATATTGAAGATTTCTTTTCGTTATCTGATACTTTCAATTAAATCTTAAAAATCCCTCGTTTATGTGAGGTAGGATGATCAACTGCTCTGATTTGCTCAGGACTAGAGGGTTTCCCAGGATGACAGATTAATGTTCATTAAGTGCTAAAACCAGTTAAGTCTTGAGTGAATGGAGACACATTTGTTACCCTAATGTGAAAAATTCTTGCCTCCTTACTCACTTCCCCCAGAGCTTTGCTTCTCTCCTTCCTCTTTCGATTGAGCAAGCTCAAGCACCAAGAAAGCTAGATGGAAGAAACTCCACTTGTCAGCAGGGGCCACCTTTCGAGATATTATAGGCTGGAAGATGAATCTGTTTCAAGTTGGAGGTGTCCTGAAACAAGCCATCGCTTCCTTTGTTAAGTATGTGCCATTGAGTTGAGTTATTGTGAAAGACACCTATAAATGATACAAAAAAAGTGGGGATGTGAGAGCCAGGGTAGATCTTGCTCTTTTTGTCATGCTGATCCAAGAGAATGTTAATTTGAAGACATTCACTTGGATTAGTAGATTCAGAAAGTGGAAAGCATCAATTTCAAGTTTCTAAGAAGAACTCAGTTCTCCCACATCAGGACTCACTAGAAGAGTAACTCATAAAAGCAATGGAAGAACACTCCTCATTGGCTGCTTATATCATGGGAAAGCTAAAGTCCCTACCCTCTGATAAGCTTGTAAAGTTCACGTTCTCCTCTGGGAAAGTTTTGTGTTCGTGTTTTGGTTTTTAATTCAGGGTCTCGCTCTGTTGCCCAGGCTGGAGTGCAGTGGCATGATCGTGACTCACTGCCACCTGACACTCCTGGGCTCAAGCAAACCTCCCACCTCAGGCTCTTGAAGAACAGCTGCGCACCACCATGCCTGGCTAATTTTTGTGTTTTTGTAGAGAGAAGATCTCACTGTGTTTCTCAGGCTAGTCTTGAACTCCTGGCCTCCAGCAGTCTTCCTGCCTCAGCCCCACAAAGTTCTGGGATTACAAGTATGGGAAAACTTTGTATTATGACCATGGCCAGGACAGGAGTTTTGAGAGTAGAGGGTGGGAGAAGAAGAGAGAACTAGAAGGTAAACCTCAAGTTAAAAATCAAAGAAGTGTAATGAAGTGTGAGTCCACTGTAGTCACAAGCCAGAAAGGAGGCAGAGGATAGCCCTGGAAACACCAGTCGGGTGTAGTCAGGAAGAGGGCAGGATGTGGAAGGAGCTCCTGGAAGGTAGGCGTGTGGACTGCGAACAGGGCAACCTTTGCGATCATGACCTGGTCTTGACATTGTCACCCACCAGGTTCCCTTCCTTGAGTGAAACAGGATGAGGAGGGCTGTGGGTGGAAGGCCAGAACATGCGGAGCAGCAACCTGAGGCTGGGAAGCAGGTTTCCACGTTGTTATTTCAAACCATGTCCTTCCCAAAGAACTACCCATGAAGGTTGCCTGCACAGTGTTTCCAGGCATCTGATATATCACCTGAGACTTGCAAGATCCACATCAGAAAGTGGCTGGGACCCAGGGAGAAAGGTGTGACCTTAATAGTTGGGGTGGTCATGCAAAATATGGATTATCAAGCATTAGAAGGGAACCAAGAGGATTGTATGGTCCAAGCAGCATCATTGCTTTAACTCTAGTAACTGAAGTATGTTTTGAAGACAGACTTCTACATGCAGCTTCCTAAATATCAATAAAGTTTTAGAGGCACAGGTGGCCTAATTTTGTAGAGACACACCCCACAAAATGTAAATTAAACCAATAAGGAGACAGGATTTTGTAGGGCTTTAGAGTATCTATAAAATTCTATTTTTAAAACATCCAAAGCCAATAGCAAAATGTCAACATTCATCAAATATCAGCAATGAGTACATGCATATATATTATTTTCTGCCATCTTTTTTGTGTTTGAAATAGCTTATGATGAAATTTTTTTAAAAAATTAAAGACAAAAACTACATGTCCCATGGTGTTATCCCTGGCAGTTGAAATCAGAGAGATCAGGTAATGGCCACAGATGGCAACCACCTCCTCTTTCCTATTCAGAATTTTAAATCTTTATTGTGCCAGCTGTCAGAAAAAGAACTGTGGAACTCTTGCAAAAATTAGGATAAATTTGCAAATTTTATCTTTGTCAACCTTGGGGGTTTGCCTGGTTCAAATGATAGTTTTTCTTGTTTTGTTCATTTTGATTTAATTCCTGAAAAGCTTGATGGAGCTTATCTTTCCATGTACATTCCCTTGCCAATGCATATTTGACGTGACTGGATATATGGTCTTGTCTTATGACCATTTAAACATCATGTGTTCTAGTTATTCCTTGGAAGAACTTAGTATTCGTCGGAGAGTGATTGTTAGGTTAAGAAGCAAGTCTAATGATACCTTTCTTGGCATCACTGAATAATGGAAGATTGCTTCCCTACATAACAAATATGATTCCCAATATAACAAATGTTTTGTATAGCAAATATAGACATAACTCTATTATTTTTAAAAAATAACAAATAAATGTCTCCAGAGAGAGCCAAGTCCAGCTTTTAGACCTGGTATCAAGTTCTACAACACAGTTGCCCAGAGCATGAATCTGGAAAGTAGCATGAAAGGGGCTGTATCAGTTAAGAGTGGCTTTGGTTGCAAGTAACAGAATGCATGGTTTGGAGAGGCTTAAACATAAAGACATTTAGTTATCTCAAGGAGCACAGAGTCTGTAGGTGGGCAGCCTGGAACTGGTTCAGATGTTCAAGAGTCTCAAGGCCCAGATTCTTTCCATTCTTCTGCTCTGTCAACCCCAATATGGTGGCTTGTCATGTTGTAAAATGATTGATGCAACTATGAGCATCATGGCTGCTTTCAAAGGCAGAAGGCAGGATTTGGGAAAGATTGAAAGAGGTGGGGCTAGAGAAAAAATTTTAAAAGACCCTTTTCTCTAATGGTTCTCTTCTTTCAACAACAAAGAAATAGGTTTTCCAGGATCTTCCAATCAGATTTGATTCAAGATCCATTCCCTAGGCTTGATATATTACAGCCGCAGGGACATTTGGTCTCTTTTAGAAAAAATAAGTGTGAAAGGAGAGCTATTAAATTGGCAATAAACAGTCTTTCACAGGGACACCTAGGATCCTCATTTTTGGAACTACAAACTAAATACACAGCCTTAAACATCTCATAGCACAGGGGTTTTGATTTTGAAACCTAAGCTGAGTGAAACACAGTGATACGTTTGCTAACAGAGCTATTTAGAAACCTCACAGAATAATGATTTTCAATGTTTTCAGACTTGTTAACCTTTATTGGTTTTTCAAAGATGGCCCCATCTGACCGGTACCAGAGTATTATTTACTCTATTTGCAAAATAAGCAAAACTTCATGCTCCTTGAATTGTACACCTGTTAGTTTTTTGTTCAATCCATCAGTATTGTGTTCTCAAAATTTGCCTAACAAATTGCAAGTATGGGTTTCTCAGGTCAAAGTTTTACAAGAGCTACAGACAGGCTTAAGACATGGCTGGTCTCTCATGGACAGTTGTTATTATCGACCACCTCCTAGAATGAGAAACCAGAAAACTTGTGAGCGATTAATAGCTTCGATTGATCTTTCTTAACCTCAGATTCTATAGACTGGAACCAGTTGTGTCTTCTTGGTTTGGTTGAACCACATTTCTCAGCACTCCTTTTCCTGCATGTTTCTGGTTAGGACAGGCCACACGAGGAATCCTGCGTGGAGCCCTGGCGAAGTTGACAGCAAACCTCAATTGTAACCTGCCAAGAGAACTGGAGCTGAATCATGCATTCTTTTTCTGTTTGTTTAATTGACAAAGGAAACATTATATACATTTATGGTACACAGTGTGATGTTTTGATGTAGTATGCCTTGTGAAATAATTAACTCAAGCTAATTACCATAGCCATCACCTGTCACACTTATCATTTTTTGTGATGAAAATATTTAAAATCTACTCTTAGCAAAATTTTCAAGTATACATTTATTATTAACTATAATTACCATGTTTTACAATAGATCTCTAGAATTTATTCCTCCTTCCCAGCTGAAAGCTTATACCCTTTGAACAATATCTCCCCTTTCCCCAAAATTTCCCCCAGCCTCTGATAACCACTATTCTACTCTCTGCTTTTATACATTTAAATTTTTCAGATTCCATGTATAAGTGAGAATGTGTGGTATTTGTCTTTCTGTGTCTGACTTATTTCACTCAGCATAATGTCCTTCAGATTCAGTGTGTTGCCAAAAATAACATAATTTCCTTTTTTAAAGGTTGAATAGTATTCCATTGTGCATATATACCACATTTTTAAAATCCAGAACTGGATCATACATTCTTTAAAGAATACTTATTGAATACCTGTTACATGCCCGAAACTGTAATGACTGTGAACTGTCTACTGAAGTGCACTTAGAGATTTTCAGGCGTAAATTGGGGATGTATTTGGTCCTATTTCTTTTTTTTTTTTTTTTTTTTTTTGAGACGGAGTCTCACTCTGTCACCCAGGCTGGAGTGCAGTGGTATGGTCTTGGCCCACTGCAACCTCTGCCTCCCGGGTTCAAGCAATTCTCCTGCCTCAGCCTCCTGAGTGCTGGGATTACAGGCAGGCACCACTATGCCAGGCTAATTTTTGTATTTTTAATAGAGACGGGGTTTCACCATGTTGGTCAGGCTGGTCTCGAACTCCTGACCTTGTGGCCTGCCAGCCTCAGCCTCCCAAAGTGCTGTGATTACAGGTGTGAGCCACCACGCCCGGCTGGTCCTATTTCTTTTGAATATATTTCTTTTAATCAGCTACCAGTCTTGTATCTATAAAGGAGTAATCGGAGAAACAGAACCACTGAGAGAGAGAGATAAGGGATGTGGCCTTAGCCAATTGTGGAAGCTGCTTAAGCAGCCTCTACAAGGCTGTTGTCTTCACATTTCAGGTTGGAGCTTGAACTGCAAAGGGCAGACAACTGATGTAAAGTGGAGGAAAGTAGGAATGCATGGTAACCCACAAATACGAACTGGGCCCGTGAGGATGGGCTGAAACCTACGTCAGTTCTTCCTGGTGGGAGTGACCTTCAGAAGCCAAAACACTGCTTCCCATTGCTGAACACTCACACCTGTCCAGGGGCTGAAGGAAGGTCCAGGGGAGCCTGACCCAGCTGAGTAAAGGCCCGGTCGCTGCAGAGCAGCAACAAGGAGTGTGGGCTACAAAATGGCCACTGCCTCCTTTCTGCTCCCACATCTCCCACGGGAAGCTGACTGTAACCCACTCTAATGGAACACACCCAGAAAAAAGAATTCTGGAAAACGCAGGTCAACCTAGGCAAGCTGACACTTCACAAAGCCTCCGTACTTAGTGAGCTGGAAGAATGTGTCTCTATTACAGAGAACACAAAGACTTAATTTTCTCAAATCAAGATGATCTGAATGAATCATTGTCCTGATAGCTATTTTCTTTCTAAAAAGTAGGGCTACAGATCACCAGTCCAAAATAACTAATATTTAGTGAGTGCTTGTTAGACTGCAGACATCATACTGAGCACCTCCAGGAATGCAGACATACTGAGCAGGAATGCATCATACTGAGCACCTCCAGGAATGCAGACTGCAGACATCATACTGAGCACCTCCAGGAAGTTAATGCATATGCATATGCATTAACTTCCTGGGTGGCCTCCCTGCCTCCAGTCTTGCCCCTCTAGAATCCATCCTCCACACCATGGCCTAAAACACCCATTAGATCATGCAGCTCCACTGCTTACATCCTCCAATGGCCTCCCTTTATGCATGGAATAAAATCCAGGTCCCAACTCTGGCTCCATGAGCTTTGGCTCCTGTCCACTTCTCTGATCTCTCTCTAACATCACCCTCACACCCTGTGCTCCAGCCACACTGGCCTTCTGGCTGCTCCTTAAAATGTAAGGCTCATTGTTGATGTTCCCTTTGCTTAAATGGCTCTCCCTAATATCTTTCTTCTCATCTTTCAGATCCCTGTAAAAATAATACTTTTTCAGAGAGGAATTCGCTGATCGGTGTATCTTTAAAAGTGTACGCGCGCACGCGCACACACACACACATACGCATACATACCCATCATATACTTGAGCCCTATAGCATGGATTATTTTCTTGATAGAAAGCGTCAGCATCTGAAATGATCTTGCTTATTTTCTTGTCTTATGTCTCCACCCACACTAAAAGGCGAGCGTCAAAATGTTAGAGATGATAGTCACCCCTTGCTGTGTGACCGGAACAGGGCCTGCCATGTAGCGCGTCTCAATAAATATTTGTCAAATGAATGAATCTGTGATAAGTCTTCACAACAGTACTATAAAGTGGACATTTATCGCCCTCCAGTTTTACAAACGAAGAAACAAAGATTCAGAAAGATGAGGTCAACTTCTTAAAATAACTGGCTGGGGAGCAGCAGAGCTGGGAGGTGAACCAATTTCTCTGTCCTGCCTCTCAGCTATTTAAGATAAAAAGCAATTCTAAGCTTTATCACAAGTTATGCAACTATTCTGAAACTAAAGTTAGCAATATTGTAGCTATTCCTTAACTTTTTACTGGCTCAAAAATAACTTTCTCATAAAAGACTACTTTGTTGGTCACCGTTATAAACCCTCTGGTTAATATTTGAGGTTACCCCACTCCCACTCCAACCAATACAATTTTTTTCTAAAAAGTATGGCTTTTTAATCATTACTCAAAGTTAGATGTACATGTATTTTGTTAAGCTTTACCTTGGCAAAGAAGGGTGTTGGGTTTTTCCTGCCTTAAAGATCCTTGATTAAACTCTGTCTTTAACCTGTTTCTCTTTCTTTTGTATAGTGTGTTTCGACTTTCTTCTATTTTGTTGCACTTTATGTGTCTTTTCAGGCCACCTTAAATCCCCCTTAGTTTAAGGTGAGCATAAATAATTAAATGAGACTACCTGAGTAGCAGGTATTATTCTGAGTAGCACTAGCAATCAATGGAGGTATAATAATGAGATAAAATTTGAGTTTCAGCATTAAGAAGCCATAGGGGTGGCTATTAGAATTGATGATCTCAAAGAATGTAAAACTGCAAAGATGCTTACAGCGTAATGTGAGTAGGAAAGCTGAGTGTAAAATTGCATATTCAGTACTGCTTAGAACAATTTAAAAAATAAGACTGGAAGGAAATACAAATGTACTCAGTTTTGTATAAATTGGAACTATGCAAATTGGAAATAGTGTGATGTACAAATGCAATATCTCATTTTATAAATCAAACTTCATCAACATTTCAATGTTTAACTCTTCACTGCGGAGAACTGAAAGCGCGTACGACACAAACAGTATATGGCAATAAACTCCCACACACCCATCACTCAACTTCAACAACCGTACACATATTGTCATTCTTGTTCCATCGCTGCACCTACTCTCCACCTTCTGGATTGTTTATCTGTTTAATTTACATAGATTGAAATGCAAGAATCTTAAATGTACAATTTTGACATCCATGGAACCGAATCCTCTTATTCCAGAAAGTTCCCTAGGATCCCTTTCCAGTCCATGTCCCTTACTCTGTTGCCTTCAACAGAGGCAACCACTGTTGAAGTTTTCCACCGTAAATTAGCTTTGCTGATTTAGAACGTCATTTGAATAGAATCACAAAATCCACACTCCTTTGTGTTTGACTTCTTTTGCTCAGCATAAAGTCTATGAGATTCACCCAGGCTGTTGCCTTTATCAGGAGCTCATTCCTCTACTTTCTGAAACACGTTGTGTCAATTTGGTATTTTTTTCTGCCTTGAATATTTAATGAAATTCACTAATGAGACCACTTGGGCTTGAAGAGTTCTTTGTGGTTTTGATAATAAATTTAATTCTTTGGTAGGGGTAAGGCTATTCCTATGTCAGTTTTGGTAATTTGAGTTTTATAATGAATTTTTCCATTTCATCTACTTTTGTTACATTTATTGTCATAAAGTTAACCATAGTAGTCTTCTTTTAATTATTTTGAAAATTACACAATCTGTAATGATAATCCCTCTTTCATTTCCAGTGTTGATCATTTCTCTCCCTTTTTTTCTTAGTCATGCTTGCTTGAGGTTTGTCTGTTTTGTTGATCTTTTCAAATAACTAACTTTTGACTTCATTGATTTTTTTTATTACATTAACTTCTGCTCTTCTCTTAATTTTTTATACTTACTTTCTCCTAGTCTTTATCTAAATTTGGAAAGTGGATAGTTAGATAATCAATTTTAGACCTTTCTTCATTTTCTAATACATGTAAGCATTTGAAGCTATAGGTTTCTCTTCAGAAAGACCTATGATGAGAAAGAGAAAAAGAAAAAACAAAGCAGCAAAGTCCTGGGACAAACAAAAGGGAAGGGCACTCAGGACAGCAGTGGAAAGATTAAGTTTGGGTTAGTGGTGAAATAGTCTCTTTTTTACAATAGGAGGGAAAGAGGAGAAGATGGATAAAAACAAATAATACACTTGCTGATGGGAAGTTGAGTACATTCCCATCTCATTGTTTGCATGTTCTCAGCAAGTATGAGGAGAGATCACCAACTGAGAGTGTGGGAGAGGAGACAGTGGGGAAGGAAGGAGTACAAAGGAAATGCTATAAAATAGTCATGTTAGGGTGTGGAGAAGGAGATTTGGCAATTAAGGAGGACTGATGCATCAGGTGGTGTAGAGAGTTTATGTGAAGATAATGGCTGTGATTTCTAAAGCAAAGCAGTTAAGCTGGATCTGAGATTGTTTTTACCCAAAACTCAGATGCTCATGTGCAGGCAATGGAGAAGGCAGCTATGTGGATTGAGCCAGCGCTGGGATTTACCAAGTGAGCAAGGCAGTGGGGTTGGGGGTGGGGGACAGGTTGCCAAGGGATTGAAGGTAATATTTATAAAAAGGTGATTAAACTGAGCCATGAATTTGTAGCTGGGCAAGTAGAGAAAGTGGGGATGAAGTCTGGAAGTCTCAACGAAATCAAAGGATTGTAGCATTGGGAGTGCTGGAGTTAAGGACCTAGAAGTGGCGTATATAGGGTCGAACATTTAAAGTTGGGGTTTTGAGTTGAGGGAGATCTGGTTACTGGAGATGTCAAGGAACAGGTGTGACCATGGAAGAGGATAGATGAGGTAGAGCTGAAAAATACCTTCGGAGGGGGTGAATCAGGGGACTCAGAGGCCAGGATGCTTTATGGTTCATCAGTACAGGGGTAGTGTAGACAGGATAAGTGAACGGCTAACACCTTCAGTGAGTGATGAGGAGTGACTGGCAGGATAACAGATGGCAGCAAGGAGAAGGGAGAGAGACTGACAGAGCTAAGTAGCATGAGTTGAAATAAGAAAGGGTTTGCAGGAGAGAGGTGGCGGTGGTGAATTAGGAAGATATGGAAAGTAACCCTGAGGTCTTAGACTGCGAGAGAAAACTCAGCCTCAGCTTGAGTGGCTTTCAGAGACACTAGGCCTTCAAGGGGTCTCCAGCATCAGATAAGGGATGTTCCAAGAAAGACGGAAGTTAGAGGAGGAGGAGGTGATCATAGAGCTGAAGTTCCAGGGAACACAGTAACAGGGTTTAAGCAAACAGATGTGCAAAACCAACTCAGATTTGGAAGTGCGAAAATGGTAGGATAAGATTGAGAGAGGAAGGGATGTGAGAAATTCATTGAAATGGGTGGTTACAACTACAGCTTTGAGTGTCAGCTATGCCCTTGGGTGTCTTTTATGGGGTATTAGTTTCCTATCGCTGCTGTAACAAGTTACTGAAACTCATTGACTCAAAACAAAGTTATTATCTTACAGTTCTGGAGGTCATTGGGTCCAAAATGGGGCTCACTGAACTAAAATAAAGGGACCAGCAAGGCGTGCTTATTCTGGAGGCTCTGGGGGATAACCTATTTCCTTGCTTTTTCAAACTTCTAGAGGCTGCCTGCATTCCTCTGCTTGTGTCTCTTTCCTCTGTCTTCAAAACTCACCATCTCTCTAGTTCTGATTCTTCTCCCTCCCTCATCCTCGTTTTAGGACTCTTACAATTATGTTAGATCTACCTGGAAAATCCAGGAGAATCTCTTTATTTTAAGGTCAGCTGATTGGCAATCTTCATTCCTCCTTGCCATGTAACATAAAACATTCACAGTTCTGGGCTGGGCGCGGTGGCTCATGCCTATAATCCCAGCACTTTGGGAGTCCAAGGCGGGCAGATCATGAGGTCAGGAGATTGAGACCATCCTGGCTAAAACAGGGAAATCCCATCTCTACTAAAAATGCAAAAAAATAGCCAGATGTGGTGGCGGGTGCCTGTAGTCCCAGCTACTCAGGAGGCTGAGGCAGAAGAATGGCGTGAACCCAGGAGGCGGAGCTTGCAGTGAGCCGAGATCATGACACTGCACTCCGGTGGGCAACAGAGTTAGACTCTGTCTCAAAAAAAAAAAAAAAAAAAATTCACAGGTCCAGCCAGGTGCGATGGCTCACAAGTGTAATCCCAGCACTTTGAAAGGCCTAGGCGGGCAGATCATGAGGTCAGGAGTTTGAGACCAGACTGACCAACATGGTGAAACCCCGTCTCTACTAAAAATACAAAATCAGCCGGGCGTTGTGGCGCGTGCACCTGTAATCCCAGCTACTCAGGAAGGTGAGACAGGAGAATTGCTTGAACCCGGGAGGCAGAGGTTGCAGTGAGCCAAGATCACGACACTGCACTACAGCCTGGGTGATAGAGCGAGACTCTGTCTCAACAACAACAATAACAACAGCAACAAAATATTCACAGGTTCTGAGAATTAGGATGTGGACATCATTGGGCGGCACGAGAGTGAATTATTGTGCCCACCACAGAGTGTCCTGCTTAAGATGAAAGGGTGCGCATAGCCACCTACAGGAGCCATGCCCGGTAGAAAAGGAGGTGATGGGATGGGGAGGTGGAGCGAATTGGGAATCAGCTACTGTTTCCTTTCCAGGGATAGATCCACGGTGGCCCCAAAACTGTTCCAGGACCTCAACATGCAAGGATGGAATCCTGCTCTATGACAGTGGTTCCCAAACTTTACTAAGTATCGGAACCACCAGGAGGGTGTGTAAAAACAGATTTCCTCCTCGCCCCTGCCCGTTTGGCTTCAGTATGTAAGGTGTGTAGGCTAAGATTTGCATTTCAAAGTTCCCAGGAGACGCTAATGCTGCTGGTTCAGGAGCCGCGCTCTGAGAACCAGCACCCTAAATGCTCTTGCTTCAAAAATTCTGTGAATTGAGATATGTTTGTTTGTATGTTTTTTGTGTGTTTTGTTGTTGGTGTTGTTCAAAGCATGGCACTTGGGGCCCAACTGGAATCCCAGCTCCACCATGAACGGACTGTGTGACCACTTTATTGCTTAGTCTCCACATCTGTAATATGGGCACAATACTAATACCTACTTCATGGGAAAGTCATGAGGATTCAATGAGTTAATAATGTAAAGCATTTCCTAATGCTGTAAAAAGTGTTATCTATCATTAGTATTATTTTCTGAGATGCAGTCTCACTCTTGTCACCCAGGCTGGAGTGCAGTGGCACGATCTCAGCTCACTGCAACCTCTACCTCCTGGGTTCAAGTGATTCTCCTGCCTCAGCCTCCCAAGTAGCTGGGATTACAGGCGCACACCACCACAACCAGCTAATTTTTGTATTTTTAGTAGAGACGGGGTTTCACCATGTTGGCCAGGCTGGTCTCAAACTCCTGACCTCAGGGAATCTGCCGGCCTCAGCCTCCCAAAGTTCTGGGACTACAGGAGTGAGACACTATGCCCAGCCCTATCATCTATTATTTTAAAAATTTATCAGCATAGAAAGAGGAAGAACTAGAGGAAATAGGAGTTTTAAAACAGAGGGAGTTTTATACAGGGAATCCGTTTCACAAGGGATGGAAGAACTGAGAAGCTGTGATTAGCCACAGTGGAAAATCACTGCCACCTTAGGGACAGGGAGTACAGGACAAGAGGGTAATCCTCTCTCCTATAGTCCCTGCCCCTAAGCCCAGAGCACAGATGCTGAGGCCACAGTGGGAACTGCCCAGTGGGAGCAGAGCAGGAAGAGGAGTGGGACAGGGGCCCAGCTGACCGGTTCAATAACGAATCCTTGGATCTTAGGGATAAAAAGAGCAGAAGAAAAATTCCTCCTACAGAGTCCGATGATCCTGGTTGACTTGTCTCCACTCAAGGGTGGCTCAGGCAATCCCCATTCATTTCCCTGTCTTGGAACGATGAACTCAGAAACAACATTTAGAGCAGACACTGAGAGAACGTCTCCTCCCACGTGCAATCTGTACATGTGCTCAGTTCTGCACAAGGAGAATTCATGAGCGCCTGAACGCTCGCTGGAATCCTCATGTGGCTCTGAGAGTGTGTGTGTGCCATCCTCGGAGGGGCCCTTTCGGCACATGGAGGAGGCCAGAAGATGCTTGCTGAGATGTATCACATGGAACCAACCCGAAGCAAACGGAAAGAGGAGGAACCTGGCTGTGTCTGGGAGCTCAGGGAATTGCGATGTCTGTCTTTTTGGCTCTCTTGAATATGCTTTAGGAGGATCGTTTCTTCCCAAGTGACTTTGCCATATTGCATTTAAAAAGTGCCTCCTTCTGTCATCATCATGAGTAAAAACCACAGGCTGTGTGGTGTGTTCCACGCAGGGTGTAAATTCCCTGATGCTGGAGGCTCCCGTTAGGAAACAGAACCACCTGAAGGGGACTTGGAGAAACAACAACATTGGCATTTAGAATGTTGTCCTCATGGTGCTGGTACACAGGGACCTGTCAAATGGACCTGAGTGAGCTGCACCTGGAATCAAGCTAGAACTGAGGCTATGACCCAGGCCAGAGGGGGTGCAGGAGATCAGATAACAGAAGGTGTAGGGCTCCTCGGCACCTACAGGTGTGTGCCGTGCATGAACACACATAGGTGTGTGAAGCTGGAAGACCTTTTCCATGAGCGGCACCCCAAAGTTAAACAAGAAGGAAAAGTCAGCGAACCTCCTTTGGCAGGAAAGCTGGGGACGGCATCTTAAGATTAACCAACAAGAAGATGAAATATCCTGTTTAGCATGCATCTTTTGGGATCTCTAAACTTTCAAATCTCCTCTATCCAGTGACCTGTTGTGAAACTCCTTTCTTCTACTCCATCCATTCTTGAGTCAGCCTTGTCCCTAAAAATAGGAAATTGAGGAATTCCTTGATCAGCATTTTATTTCTTTAAATCTCATCTACTGTTTTTTTTTATTTTTATTTTTGAAACGGAGTCTCTTTTTGTCGCCCAGGCTGGAGTGCAGTGACGCGATCTCGGCTCACTGCAACTTCTGCCTCCTGAGTTCAAGCGATTCTCCTGCCTCAGCCTCCCGAGTAGCTGGGACTACAGATGCGTGCCACCACGCCCAGCTAATTTTGTTATAGTTTTACTAGGGACAGGGTTTTGCCACATTGGCCAGGCTGGTCTCAAACTCCTGACCTCAGGTGATCTGCCCCCTTCAGCCTCCCAAAGTGTTGGGATTACAGGTGTAAGCCACTACGCTGGGTCCTATTTTACTTTTGTATCATCCCCCTGGACCCTGCCTCTTTCCCTGTGCTGGAGTTCCTGATTGTTATCTCACTCCTCCGAGAGTTTGAATTTCCTACCCCTCCGCCCCAGTTGCCCATCGTGGGTTTTTGCTTTCTGCAGCCAGATGCTCCCACAGCATCCTGGATCTCGGCTGGCCATTGGCCCTAACCACACACATAGTTCCTGGCTCTGAGGCTGAGCTCGGACTTTTGGTTAATGGTACCTGAAACCTGTCCATGTTCTCCACACCACCCAATTTGAAATTGATCTCCCAGGTTAAAATCTGCATTTTCCTTCATGTCACTAAGGTTTTATACCTGGCCTCAGGACTCACTTTTTGTTTGTTTGTTTTTGTTTTTTTTGAGATCGAGTTTCACTCTTGTCACCCAGGCTGGAGTGCAGTGGCACCATCTTGGCTCACTGCAATGTCCGCCTCCCAGGTTCAAGCAATTCTCCTGCCTCAGCCTCCTGAGTAACTGGGATTACAGGAGCCCGCCACCTAGTCCGGCTAGTTTTTTGTATTTTTAGTAGAGACGGGGTTTCGCCATGTTGAGCAGGCTGGTATTGAACTCCTGACCTCAGGTGATGCACCTGCCTCGGCCTCCCAAAGTGCTGGGATTACAGGCATGAGCCACTGTGCCTGGCCTTTTGTATGTTCTATCACTAAACCATCTCCTGCCTTCCCAGGGAGGTCCCACTTCCAATATGAATCCAGTAGATTTCTGATTATTGATCCAAGGGATGAAGGCAGCTAGTTAATTTGTACTCGGATTGTATAAGTCCTTTCTGATGATGGAAAAAAGTGTGTCTAGCATACGCTAGAAGCAAGGCCACTACCCAAAGTACAGCCATTAATGGTGCAGAAAGGTGAAGCTCATTATTATCAACCCTGGCTTCTCACTGTTCTCACCCAAAAGCTTTAAACAATACTCGGGCTTTGGTCCCATTCCAGGGCAATTGAGATGCAATTCCAGCACCTCGTCGTATAGCTATGGCTAATGAGTTAGGCTTCCCCTTTCTTAAGGGTTCTGATTCATTAGACCTAGAGTAAGATCTGGAGTTATTATTATTATTATTATTATTTTATTATTATTATTATTTGAGATGGAGTCTCGCTCTGCTGCCCAGGTTGGAGTACAGTGGTACAATCTTGGCTCACTGCAACCTCTGCCTCCCAGGTTCAAGCAATTCTCTTGCCTCAGCCTCCCAAGTAGCTGGGACTATAGGAAGGTGCCATCACGCCTAGCTAATTTTTTGTATTTTTAGTAGAGACAGAGTTTTACCGTGTTAGCCAGGGTGGTCTTGATCTTCTGACCTCGTGACCTGCCTGCCTTGGCCTCCCAAACTGCTAGGATTACAGGCATGAGCCACTGCGCCCAGCCTGGAGTCAGTATTTTTAACTAGCGCCCAAAATGATTTTAACTGATAAGCTGTGGGAACTGATCCCAAAGCTTCTTGTAACCCATGAAATGCCACCACGAAACAAGAAAGCTGCAAATGTTCCCAAGTGTCCTGTCTTCTAGAGGGGGCTCAAACCAATTAGCTGTAAACCATGGTAGGGAAAACCAAGATTTGATTAGCAAAGAAACATTACACTTAAAAATTAGTCAGAGGCTGAGGCAGGAGAATTGCTTGAACCTGGGAGGCGGAGGTTTGCGATGAGCCGAGATTGTGCTACTGAACTCCAGCCTAGGTGACAGAGGGAGACACCGTCTCAAAAAAAAAAAAAAAAAAAAAAAAAAAAGTCAGCAAGGTCTTAAATCAATGTCTTCACTTTTCCTGAATCTGGGTGTGGTGGCATGTGCCTGTGTAGTTCCAGCTACTTGGGAGGCTGAGGTAGGGGGATCACTTGAGACAAGGAGTTCCAGGCCAGCCTGGGCAACATTTGGAGACCTAGTCTCTTAAATATTTTTTTTAATTAAATATTTTCCTGCGTTCAATTTTTCTTAATATTTTTTAAAGTTATGGTTGGTTAACACTTCACATATTATTTTTATTACATTATTTTGAGAATAATAGGCAATAGTTGAGATCCCATTCTATAGATATATATTCACTTTTATTAGTCATTCTTGTCCATGAAAGGCCAGAGCAATATCCCATGAGGTCATAAATTGAGGTTGCATGAGAAAAAGCATGAACTCGAAAGCCAATGGCCTGATTTCCTTCTACCTGCTTCAAGACCTGTAGGCAGATTGCTTAATCTCTGTTCTTCAATTTACTTATATCTAAAATATAAAATGGGCATAATAACAAGTCTTACTTAATAGGATTGCTGTGAGGATTTAAAAAGTTAATAATAATATGTGTAAGACACTTACAAAAAGGTCTGGCATTTAGCAAACACCTAGTTACAATTATTATCATTTCCACTGTTCATCTTTTGGTAAATACTATGCTCATGGTACCACAGCAGAAGACAAGAACACAACTTGAAGGGCTGATCTTGTAGACTCCAACGAACAATGTGCCAAATAACCATTACAGGATTCAATCATTTTTCTAGCATTTCTCTAGAAATGTCATATAGGACATAGTCACTAAGTTTCATTGGCTTCCAATTTGCTGGGCAGAATAATGGTGATTAGGGAAGAAAGCAATCAAAGGAGGTCCCACAGATCTCTACTTTCCACCAACCCTCAGGCACACCCTAGACTTCAGTTCCTCCTCCGCCCCCAGCACCGCCTCCCCATTCCTGCCTGAATTTGGCTTCAATATGGCTCATCCATGATCAGAAAGAAGGACATTTCATTTCAGTTCCTTCCAATGGGTCTCTGCTTTGGGAGGTGGGATTTTATCGCCCCGTGAATTGTGGCCCTCAGGGGACCATGAGACCCGTAATATTTATAACCACAGCTTTTGGCGTGGAGCTGCTGAAGCCAGCAATTTGTTAGGAAGACATAACAGATGTAACAGAACTGAAAGCTGCAAAATAACAGCTCTCCAGCCCTCTCCTCCAGGTGCCCAGGAACTTCAGGATCCAGGGAATGATATTATTGCCTGTGTTTCTGCCTGTTACAAGGTATTATTTCCTTTCCCCCGGTGATTCCTTTAAGCCAGAGCTAGCTACCGGGTTGGTCCCATAAAAGGCAGGAGCAGCTCGTGAACCAGGACAGAAACTCAAGTCAGGAGTGGCGCTATGTTTTTAGGTGGTAAGCCCCTTGCATTCTGTTTCTTGGGAAATTGAAGCAAGGTAGTAAACAGACAGGATGCATGTGGAAACCATGGAGGAGAGGGAATCCCTGTCTGCTACAGGAATAACACCATGGCCTAAGGACTGGAAGATGTGCCATTACCACTGAGTGATTCTGTTTAAGATCTTGGTAAGAGCCTGGGCGTGGAGTGAATGCTCAGTGAATAGAAGGTTTTAATAATGCGACCAGCACTATCAAGTCTCTAGGGCGCTATTCGTGGTCCAATCCCTTTCAGAGGACATGTGGAAATTGTAGCAATAATTAATCATCATCATAATAAAGTATCTATAAGTACTTTCTGCTGTCTCTAGATGATGCAAGCTTTTACCAGGTTTGAGGAACGGAGCTAAATATATTAGGTTTCAGATCAATTCCTCGCCCTTCTCTAGAAACATTACTTAGATACCATATTTCTTTGTATAAACCTATTTGTTGAAAAAGTTTGAAACTAAGGTGGAAGCAATGGGGTAATGGGAAAAAAAGCACTGGGCTGAAAATCTGACTTGGAATGTGTAGGGGGTTCGAGGGATTTGGAGGCAGAGCAAGGAGACAGGTGTGACCATGAAAGGTAATAACATACAGTAAGCTGTATTGGGCAGTGCATGGACAGGGCTGGGACATCCCTTATGGCATGAGACTGTCTGCAAGCTCATGGATGGAGGCAGAGGGCACCATCCAGAAGGGGAGGGAGGCAAGGGAACTACTGGGGCTGGAGGAATTAGAAACAGGCCTTAGCTTAGGTGCTGTTGCTTAGCAGCAAGGTAGGAGAATCTGGGTCAGAGAGGTCCTATGGCTGGGGACATAGCAACTTGGAGGCTTTATGACCAACATACGTGGCCTGAGGTTTCCTGGAATATGCAAAAGAGGCAGACTTGAAATGGCTACAAATCTGCTTGTTTGGGCTATTTTTAAAACAACTGGGCGCATGAAAATTTAAGTTTAGCCCCAGCTTTTGAAATAAGCAACCTAGAGGCTAATATACAGACACCGCCTTTGGATAATTTCTATCACGGACTACTGAGAAAATGATTTCCTGACTGTTGCCTTGGAAGATTTCTTGACTGTCTTTGAGCCACGGTTTTTTCATCCATTAAATGGTGGTAACTACTTTACAAATTTGTTGAAACTTCAAATCAAAGATCCAAGCCCAAGGATTTCAAGCACTCTTTGGTTTGGTTCTGTTTTGATTTTGGCCACTTTATTTCAACTTGAGAAAGTGAAAAGGTAGCTGGTCCTTTCCTGGAATGTCTTAAAATGGGAAGAACAGGCCCCGAAATTGAACTCCTTGCTCCCTCTCACCTCTTTAACCCTGACCTTGAATACAACATCCCTATCCACTTGATGCTTGAAGTGAAGGAAAGTAGAGGATAGATAAGAATAACCCAAGAAAGAAAAAGAAGGATGAGAGAGAAGCGGTGAATATAGAAAGGGTTGTGTGTGTGTGGTAGGGGGGCTCCTGGTACATGGTCATAGGCAAGGAAGTAAAATTAACATACCAAAAGTAAAGGGTGTGATTCCTTCCTAGCCCTCCATCTCAGCCTGAAATGTTCAAGCTCCCTCCTGCTCCAGCCTCACAGATGACATGTCTTGGCCCCAGAGTGTTGGTCCCTTTCACGTGACACAGACTTGACCATCCCTTACCTGCCCTGCAGGAGTAGAACTTCGCTTAAGAACCTGCCTCTCTCCTGGTCTCTGGGGGTATCAGTAGCAGGTTAGTGGAACTGTATTTCCCTTTGTGTCAGGATTTCTCAACCTCATCAGTGTTGCCAGATAATTCTCTGTTATGGGGGACTATGTTGTGCATTGTAGGACGTTTAACAGCACCCCTGGCCCTTACTCACTAAATGCCAGTAGCACCGGCCCCTAGTTGTGACAATCAAAATTTCTCCAGACATTATCAAACATCCTCCAGGTGGTAAGGAGGGGACAAAAATTGTCCTCAGTTGAGAACCACTGCCTCATTCTACCTTTTTTTCTTCTACCATTTTCTTCTAAGATGAAGTTAAACTAAAACACAAATGACATAGTTTGGATGTGTGTCTTTGCCCAAATCTCCAGTGTTGGAGGTGGGGCCTGGTGATAGGTGATTGGATCATGGGGGCAAAGTTTTCATGAATGATTTAGTACCATCCTCTTGGTACTGTCTGCATAATAGTGAGTGAGTTCTCATGAAATCTGGTAATTTAATAGTGTGTGGCACCTCTTTTCTCTCTCCTTTGATCCCACGATGGCCACGTGAGGTGCTACTCCCACTTCACTTTCTGCCATGACTGTAAGTTTCCTGAGGCCTCGCCAGAGGCCAAGCAGATGCCAGCATCATGAGGCTTCCTGTACAGCCTGCAGAACTGTGAACCAATTAAACCTCTTTTCTTTATAAATTACGCAGTCTCCAGTATTTCTCTGTAGTCATGTGAGAACAGCCTAACACAACAAGAGATGAAGTCTCCTTCCAGCAAAATGATTTCGCAGGGTCTCTGACATACGTAAGCATGAGCTAAGGGCAATGTCTTCTTAGTACCTTCTTGGAGATCCCCACTAGAGATAAGTGCTCCTTCCTGAAAATTTTTACAGCACTTTGTACCTCTCATCACATTACCTTTCTGTTATAATGAAAATTCCTATGTTATAAGCATCAATATCATCAATCTTTAAGCTCCTGGAGAACCTAGAACTAGGCCTGAAACATGGTCACACAGTGATGTACTGTTTGGCCGCACAGATTCCATCCCCAGTCCCCATTCCTGTTGGTTCTTGTTGGAAGCAGGCTACTGGGGACAAGTGACCCAGGTAAGCATCTAATTTACACTGTGAGTATCTTGCACTCAGGTGCTCTGTTCCATTCATGTCTCTATCCCCAGATCTTACACAGGCCTGGTCCAGATGTGTTTCATCTGTCTTCCACCCATTTCAATTCAGTAGGTCAGGGGTGCAGACTAAGGAGTAAAATTCCTCCACAATTATTTCTTTGATTAATGTGTCCCTCTGGTGTGCTAGCCCCTTTGACATCCTTTTTCTTCTTCGTTACTCCCGTAGAGCTCCATAAAACTTCCATCTGCCAGAAACAAGCAGCTGTATCTCCACGGAGCCAGAATCCAACCATTTCTCAGAAGTTTGCTTTGCGTTGTGGGCCAGCCAGCACCAATTATTAAAAAACATTTTTCAGCAAAATCTAGAGCAATGATGTTCCCGGCCTACTGGCAGGGTTGCCTCACAACAAAGCCTTCCTATTGGCAGGAGAGGGAAAAGGAGAAACATGGAAATTTAATATCTTTGCATTATGCAGATCTGATTTAATCAGTGATGAGGGTGAAGTGCAATAAAAATGATAGTTTCATTAAGTTTATGACTTTCAGACTGTATGTCAATTATTCTGTTACCATGGCCACCAGCGGTAACAGCCTCCACACAATTGTTTCCCCACAGAGGCTGAACAGGAGGAAAGGGATGTGAAACAGGACTGAATTTCCCATCTTATGCCCTTTTCCTGTGTTCGAGGTTTTGGAAAGGAGTAAATCGAGTTGCAACAGTCATGTAGAATCCTCTTTGAAAAAGAGTCAGAGAGTGGGGAAAAGAGGAGAGAGGCTGTCTGGCCTCTGGTTTTCACTTCTTCCAAGACAACTCTTAGATAATCTTACCTTCCGGGGGCAGTTCAACCCAGGAATATTACTATATTACTATATGTTAAGCAGTTGAGCTTCAGATGTGAGCGACAAGAGCTGGCTGTTTCCCAATCCTCTCTCCGTGGTTTGCCAACATGGTGATCTGCCAACACTTTACTCTCTGCTTTTCTCAAGGACTGCCATGGAAAGCTAAATTTGTGGAAGAGGGTTGATGGCAGCTGCTTAAATGGTGTATTATATAGCTGCCACGTCTTCTGCACACTCCATGAGCCATAAGGGCATAGCAATCACCAAAGTACATTGTTGACAAGTTCATGGTAGGAAGATTGGCTGGTGGCTCCTAATATAACTTTGTCCCCATACTGCATGTTTTATGGATATTTGGGGGACAGGAGGAATCGCTCCACCTAGGGAGGAGAGAGTGGCTACTCTTAGACATGATGTTGAGCAGAACCTGTTAGTTGCCTGCCCGTTACCCATTCTTATTCTTCCTTACAGAGTGTAAAATTCTGATTTTGTTCAGCATGGCTCTTACAAACTGTCTCTTACAAGCTGTCCCCCTAAAACTGCTTCATTCCCTAGGTTCCTTTTCAGCTAGGGGTAGCCATAGGACCCATTTCTGGCCAATGACAATTGATTTGAGAGCACCAGAGGAGGTAGTTTTCACCTTCGTGATTGTAGCAGATGACTTCTTTGCCTTCTACCACATCTTATTCACCTACCTGTGATTTCACCACAGCTAAGGTAGGCAACTCCAGACCCACTGTCCGTGTCACCATTTCAAGGTCATGCTACGGCGTGTCTTTAGTTTTCTGCCTTAGGGCTTTCTTCAAAGTCACAGTAGTCTACTCAACTCACAGCCTGGCACAGTCAGAAGGGGCAGGGATGCTACCCCTGGGGTTAACCCTCAACCAGTGGAGTATGACAGCCAGTGGCTTACTGCCCCCAGCTTCCTGTTCTTCCGAAAGAAAAAAAGAATTCTAAGAAGCATTCTATATCCATCTGTTCTTACACTGCTATAAAAAAGGACTACCTGAGATTGGGTAATTTATGAAGAAAAGAGGTTTAGTTGACTCACAGTTCCACAAGCGTAACAGGAAGTGTGATTGGGAGGCCTCAGGAAATTTATAATCATGGCAGAAGGTGAAGGGGAAGCAAGTGCCCTTCTTTACATGGCGGCAGGAGAGAGAGAGAGAGAGCACAATGAGGGAGATGCCACACACTCACTTTTAAATAATCAGATCTTGTGAGAACTCACTTGCTATCACGAGAATAGCAAGTGGGAAATCCATCCCCATGATCCAGTCACCTCCCACCAGGCCCCTCCTCCAATTCGACATGAGATTTGGGCAGGGACACAAGTCCAAATTATATCTCATTCTGTATGTTTCTCCAAGATTCCCTGGGAGCTGAACTATCCTGTGGGAGTTGTAGTAATGAATCCTTTATTAGCTCCTCCTTCCCTGTCTCACTCTCAAATAATCACTGGGTAGAGATTTTGCAGAGGGATCCTTATGTAAGTCTTTTCTCTCCAAATAAATCTTAGTCTCTCTGGGAGATGAATGATGCCTTATATTACACCTCTAAATATCTTCTACCACTTAGCACAGTGCTGACTACAATGCCCACTGACACTCTATGATTATTTCATGCCTTGGATTTGCAACGTGTGTATCAGTTAGACCATGGTTAATAATTTTTAAAAATAGAAATGGGTTTCATTCGAAGTGAAAAATGCATTTGATTTTAAAGAACTTTCTACTTACTCAAATGAATATATCTAGTCTACAGAGAAGTTCAGAAGCCAAGTTCTCCCTCTCTCTCTCTTTTATCTCCTTGTCTTTAAGAAAACAAAAAGATTTCTCTGAATAAGATAAATCCATTCAGCGGAACAGAACAAGATGATAAGGTCAATGTGATATTTGACTAACTGCAGTGTGTAATTCATGCCCTGACGGTTCTTTCACTTTATCTGTTTCTTAGGTTTTACCCCCAATTTCAGCTCATTTGAGTAGTAATGTTCTTTTGACTGCATCAGCCTGATTTTCAACTCCAACTCTGTTTTCTACAGCCCGTCCTTTCTCAATCAAAGATCCATGCTCCGTGGGCTTCGTTTTCCCCTTCAGGTAAGTATCTCCCATCCATACGTGTTCATTCATCTCACAAAGTCTTCACATTCAGAAAGCTTTCACTTCTGAGACTCTGAGAAAATCATTGACCTTCTCTGAACCTCATCATCAGGTATGGTGAGAGGATGCTGCTGCTAACTTAGTATAATGCCTGGAACATAGTGAGCACTCAGTCTACTGTTGTTTTTCTTATTTCATCATTATTTACTCTTTCATGACTGTCTAAATATCTTGCATAGTTAAGGGATTACTTTTATGAGGGAAGTAATATCATAGAGTGGTCAAGAGTACAGCTTTGCAGAGAGTAGACCGAAGCTCAAACCCAAATTTGGCCAGTCCCCAAGAAGTCCTCCAATGATTCTCTCCTCCTCATAGTTACACCCTTGTGTTGGAGCTTCCCCCACTGGATCATGGCAGTCCTGTGTACCCAGAAGAACATGGTGGAAGTGCCAGTGTGCAATTTCTGGGGCTAGGTTATGAAGACACTATCATTTCCACCTTGCCCTCTCTCTCGAATTGCTCACTCTGGACGAAGCCAGCTGAAATGTTTCAAAAACATTACAGCATCCTCTGGAGATATGAACTCCATGTGAACCCAAGAGAAACTGAGGCCTCCTTACAAAAGCCGGCACCCACTTGCCAGTCATATGAGTGAATTTTCTTGGCAATGGGTCCTCCAGCCCTAGGCAAGCCTTCAGATGTTGCAGCCCCAACTGATATCTTGACTGTAATCTCAGGAGGGATCCTTACCCAAAAAAAACTCCAATGAAACAATTCCTGAATTTCTGACCTAGACATTTTATGAGATGATAAATGTCTATTACTGTCTTAAGCCTCTAAGTTGTATGGTAATTTGTTATGAAAAATAGATAGCTAATATACTATGTTGATAGTATGGGGGAACTACTTATAAGCCTTAATTTCCTTATATGCAAGATGAGAATAATTAATGGCACTTACTTAAAAGTGTTGTTAAGAGGATGCACAGAGTTAATATATGCAGAGCAATTATGAAAATTTCTTGCACAGGCCGGGCGCGGTGGCTCAAGCCTGTAATCCCAGCACTTTGGGAGGCCGAGATGGGCGGATCACGAGGTCAGGAGATCGAGACCATCCTGGCTAACCCGGTGAAACCCCGTCTCTACTAAAAAATACAAAAAAAAAAAAACTAGCCAGGCGAGGTGGCGGGCGCCTGTAGTCCCAGCTACTCGGGAGGCTGAGGCAGGAGAATGGCGTAAACCTGGGAGGTGGGGCTTGCGGTGAGCTGAGATCCGGCCACTGTACTCCAGCCTGGGTGACACAGCGAGACTCCGTCTCAAAAAAAAAAAAAAAAAAAAAAGAAAATTTCTTGCACAGTAAATGCTCAGTATATAGTAATACTGTTATTGATAATAAATATTTTTATCCTATTGTGCATATAACACCATTCTCCTGAAGTACTTTAAGAAGTCAACCTTCTGTTTACATCAAATTATGTCTATAATAGAAGGAACATGAATCACAAAGGACAAGACACTGCCTGATTCAGTAATAATCTGGATCCTAAGGATCAGAGACCTCCTGGACCAAGGAACTCTGAGAAGTAAGTTAAGAGGCAAAATGCTCAACTCTTCTTTGACTTGCTAATGTACCTGTATCATTGATACCCTGTTTATTCCTTTCTATAAAAAGCTAGAGTTAAATTTTAGTTGTGTCCATTATTAAAGAAAAAGATGGTCCTGTGTGTTAAAAAATGAGTGAAGACTGTGGGGATATTTCTCTGTCTTTAGTTCTTTGAATCAAAGCTCTCTGGATTAATCCCCAAGCAGATGAAGGTCTGGGGCAGCGCAGTCCAGGTGCTAAGTGTTCTTCAGGCTGAGAGAATTGTAGAGAGCAGAAATAGCCCACAGTCTTGGCTTCCTTTTAAATGAAAAGGACAGTCTTTTTGTTCAATAATGGGCACAGCAAAAATTTAACCCTAGCTTTTTACACAGAGCAATAGCAAAGCACAACATTTAACTAGCATTCATTTGGAACTCCTCTCTACAGAATAATCTGTCATTGAGCTGATTAGCAAGAAGTGTTTGAAGAGTCCTTTTTGTCAACTTAGCTTGTGCAGGTACCCAGCTGGCTCCTAGGTGCAGTTCATCTGTGGCTGCCCTTCAGAAGTGCAGTGTTAATTATTTTATTAGCTCCTGCCCTTAGAATTCCTTGAGAATTTAAGAGCTATTAAGATATCTTTCACTGTTGAAGCTCTTACCTCTCCTACTTGGTGTGGACAAGTACTACAGAATGGAGAGATGGAAAAAAGATATTAATTAATTAATTAGCTGGGCATGGTGATGCGTGCTTGTAATTTCAGCTACTCAGGAGACTGAGGCTGGAGGACCCCTTGAGGCTGCGATGAGCTCTGATCTTGCCACTGCCCTCCAGTTTGGGTGATAGAGTGAAACTCTATCACTAAAAAGTAATAATTTTAAAAATAAAGAATGGAGAAATTGACTTTTCGCCTTCATCTCTTACAAACTAAACATCTGAAGACTTCCTCCTTGTTTCTCAAATGCATCCCTCTTCCCCCATAAACTTTTAACTCCTTAGAACACACACAACTGGATCATACTTGGTGTTATGAACATGTTGTTGTATTGATAACACACATTCCTAAATAGCTCCTTAAGAATAGAATAGAAGCCTCTGCTCATCATCCATTGGTTGATGAGGAGGAGGGTGGGGAGGAAGAAGAGGTAGATAAATCCCTAGGGTTCTTGGTCCCTTGTGGTGGACTGTTCCTTGCAGACCCGGAGCCTGGCATTTCATCAAGAAGCATAATGTAGCCAGTGCTTTGGGGTTTCGTGACCCATCTGCCTTTCATACCACCTCTTACTGCTCCTTGTCACAAGAAATAGAAAATGGAGCATGATTAAATGTCACTATCCTTGTAGGTACTGAGCAAGGAAAATCAACTAAGGTGTCAGGTCATCCATGCTTTTGTGTCAGCTCTACCTCTAATTAGCCAGTCATGTTGGGCAAGTCATTTATCTCATCTCTGGGGTATCTTGTTGCTTTTAACCTTAAAAAAAGGAAACATCTACCTGGTGCAATTTCCAGGCTTCTGGTTTGAGTCAGAGGAAGGGAAAAAGCACTCAAATTTGAATGTCACTATGTGCCAGGCTTTTTATAGACATGATTTTATTTAATCTGTATGCAACCCATGAGATAAGTGTTTAGTCACTTTTTTTTATAAATGAGAAAGCAAAGTTCAGAATCCAGTCACCTGACTCGACCCCTCCCTCTCCAGACCACATGCTCCTGCCTCTCATCCAACCACCCATGGCAAGAATGCTTCCCATTTTTGAAGTGCATAACTAGCGTTTGGCACAGTCTGTACTTTGGTGCTCCCATGTCACCCTGTGCTTATTTCTATTATTGCATCACAATGTTTTCTAATATTCTGTTTGAATGCATGTATCTCCCCGTGGGTTGGAGCTCCTTCAGAGCAGAAGGAGTCTTATGCATGTTTGCATGACCAGGTTTGTCCAACTGCCTAATATACATAAGGTGTTCAGAAAACATTTTCACATAAAATTTGTTATGTGCTTTTTTTTACCTGGGAAATACGAAGAAAATTTAAGTGGCTCCTCATCTCTTCAGCCAGATAACACTGTCAGCCTTAAAATAATATTAAACGTATTACATATTGTTAAAAAAAAATCCAAATGGTACCAAAACAAAAAATAAAAGTTTGTTTTTCTTCCTGTACCTCTGGTTTCTTTCTACAAAAGTATCAAACTAAAAGTTAAAGTTTCCTTTCTTTGGCATCTTTCTTAAGAATTTATATACATACACACATGTATGTGTGTGTGTGTGTATATATATACATGTATATATGTATGTATATATACATATGTATATGTATATACACACACATATATGTATATACACATACATATATACATGTATATATATACACACACGCATACATGCATATATATGTGTATGTATGTGTATTATTATATATATACTATAAATATTGTATATATACACACATATATTTGCACACTCAACACACTGATCTGTACTGTGCTCTTTCACTTAATAATATAATTTGAAATTACCCTATCAGAATACAGAGCTACGTCATATTCTTAACCTATGCATAGCATGGTATTCCATTATATGGATGTTCCAAAATTTATTTAACCATTTCCCAACTATTGAATGTTTAGGTTATCTTCAGTTTTTTCCCTTAGCTATTCCTACAATAACCAACCTTCTCCAAGCGTCTTGATATTCTTTTGTATCTGTATCCATATCATTACATTAACAATGTTGATGACATTTACATTATACCCTGAAAAATATATGAACAGCCTTTTGTGTAAAAGCTGATTTTGAAAGCTGAAGAAACAGCCAAACACACGTGTAACATTATGATTGCACAAGTAATTTACATTGTACAGCCAAAAAAATGGTCCCTAGACCATTATAATTCCCTATTTACAAACTGTAATGGTCAGTTTTATGTATCACCTTGGCTCACCTAGAATTCCTAGCTATTCAGTCAAACACCAGTCTAGGTGTTGCTGTGAAGGTATTTTGTAGATGTGATTAAAGCCCCCAGTCAGTTGGCTTTAAGTAAGAGAGATCATCTTAGATGATCTTAGTGGGCCTGAATCAATCAGTTCAAAGACCCTCTTTCCTGACATCCACCCGTGTTTTCCTGGAGTACACAGTGACTCTCCATATCCAAGGGTTCTACATCTGAAGACACAACCAACATTGGATCCAAAATATAGGGAAAAAGACATTGCATCTGTACGGAACATGTACAGACTTTTTTCTTGTCATTATTCCCTAAATAATCTAGTACAACAGCTGTTTACCTATCATTGAATTGTATTAGGTATTCTAAGTAATCTAGAGATGATTTAAAGTATATGGGAGGATGTGCATAGGTTATATGCAAATGCTGGGACATTTTATATCAGGGACTTGTGCACCCTCAAATTTTGGCCTTGGAGGAAGGCCCCAAAACCAATGCCCGTGAATCTTGAGGGCCAACTATACTCAGCTTCCCTAGAAAGGGATCATGGGAGGCAAATTTTAAGTTCTTGCAAATCATAAAGTCTTTTCCCTCCCCATCTTGGTTTGTCTGATAATATAATTGATCATAGAATTTAGGTTCAAAATCATTTTTCCCAAAACTTTGCCTTCCAGCATTTAGTGTCGCTATGAGAAGTTTGTTGCCTGGCTAATTTTAGCCTCTTTGTGTATAATTCCTTTTTTTTTTTTTTTTTTTTTTTAAGTCTTTGAGGATTATCTCTTTCCCCTTGTTTTTCTGGAATTTCATATGATGTGCGTTGGTGTGGATATTTCTGGAACTTTACATGAGTTGTCTCAGTGTGGAACTTTTTTTCTTAAATCCCAGTCTGCATTGGGAAGGCCCTTTAGAATCTTTAAGCACATCTCTTTTCAGCTGTGGAACGCTTTTTCCTCTTTGTTACTGTCTCTTTGCTCCCCTCCATTTTCTTTATAACCTCTTTCTAGGATTCTACTTCGGAGTTGTGACTTTTAAGTTGATTTCCCATGCTCCTTATCCTTTTACTTGCATTTCTACATCTTTGGTTCCTTGTTCTGTGATCTATGAGATATCCTCAATAATTTCTTTCATCTCTTTATCGAATTTTTAATTTTAGCCATCACATGCTTATTTTCAAAGAGCTTTCTTATTTTTTTACTTGCACCGTTTAATATATAACATCTTCTTGCTGTTTTATGGTTATAATTATCTTCCCAAACTACTATGCAGTTATTAATTAGAGTTCCCTCCTCCTCCTCCTTCTCCTCTTCTTCTCCCTCTCCTTCTCCTCCTCCTCCTCCTTCTTCTTCTTCCTCTTCTTCGTTGTTATTTCTTCTTCTTCTTCTTCTTCTTCTTCTTCTTCTTCTTCTTCTTCTTCTTCTTCTTCTTCGTTGTTGTTTTTAAGTTCTCTAATTTTTGGCACCTATTGTTCTATTTGTTCATCTTAGGTTTTCTTTTTAATGTCAATTTTCTATCATATGTTTGCTAGGTGAGGGATCCAGTTGATTTTTTGAACTTATCTAATGCTGTTGTTTATCTTGGTTGATTTTTCTACTGGGTCTATGCCGCGGATAGGAAGGCGGACTAAGATTATGTAATGGGAGAGGCTGGTGGTAGGAGCATCTTGGGTGAGCCCAATTGCCAAAATTTGGGATGACTCAACCCCATTCATTCCCTCCATACACTGCCATCTGCTCTACCTGCCCTCACTACTCCCAGGCATCATATTCCAGTTCTTTAGAGAAGAGTCCTCTATTTCTTATAAATTAACCAGCTAGCATACTGAACTGTTCCAATTTGATATAATTACAGTTTGTCAGTCGGCTCTTTTGCTTTTACATAACATACAATTATAACTGCAAATAGGAAAACTTTGCTTCCTCTGATTTAATTATCCTATCTAATTGCGTTGGTCAGTACTAAAGGAAGTACAGAAGAGGACTAAATGGTATTTGCACTAGGAGTTTTGTCTTTTGTTCCTAAATTCTAGTATTTCCCCAGCAAGCAAAGTGCTAACTTTTAATTTGTGCTATATAATGTATTATGCAGTTTTCATAAGGGTTTGTTTTTCTTGCTTTGTTAAGAAGTAAGATGGAGTGTTTTCAAATGACTTTTAGCATCTATTAGGATCAGGTAGTGCTTCTCTCTTAACCACCTGGATTAGTTTCCTGGGACTATCATAACAAAGTACTATAAACTGAACCCCTTACACAACAAAAATTTGCTGTCTCACAGTTCTAAAGCCTAAAAATCTAAGACCAAGATGCTAGCACTGTCCTGAGGGCAGTGAGGGAGAATCTATTCCATGCCTGTAGCCTAACTTCTGGTGGCTTGCTGGAAGTCTTTGGTATTTCTTGGCTTGTTGATCTCTATCTTTATCATCATGTGATGTTCTCCCTGTGTGCATGTCTGTATCTGTGTCCAAATTTCCCTTTTCATAAGGACACCAGTCATATTATATCAGGGTCCACTCTAATGACCTCATCTTAACTTAATATCACATAGACTCTATTTCCATAGACTCTATAGGCACGAGAACATCTTTTTGGAGACAAAGTTCAGCCCATAGCAACATCTTTACACTCACTTGGAGAAAAAACCTACTTGGTTAGAAACACTATCTGAACCTAATAGATGCTAAAAGTCATTTGAAAGTCACCTGGTAATGGTATGCCATTTATTCGGTATTTTGCTAATTTATTTTTTATAATATTTTGGTGAAGATTTTCTCTGTTGATCATCATAAGTAAGCTTGGTCTTTCCTTGTGTTATTTTTATTAGATTTTGAAATACATTCTTTTTTTTTTTTTTTTTTTTTTTTTGAGACATTGTCTCACTCTTCACCGAGGGTGGAGTGCAGTGGTGTGATCTCGGCTCACAGCAACTTCCACCTCCCGGGTTCAAGCGATTCTCCTGCCTCAGCCTCCCAAGTGGGTGGGATTACAGGTGCCCACCACCATGCCCAGCTAATTTTTTGTATTTTCAGTAGCTGCAACTACAGGCGTGCACCACCATACCCAGCTAATTTTTGTATTTTTAGTAGAGGCAGGGTTTCACCGTGTTGGCCAGGCTGGTCTCAAACTTCTGACCTCAAGTGATCTGCCAACCTTGGCCTCCCAAAGTGCTGGGATTATAGGCATAAGCCACCACACCCAGCCACCCTGCAGGCAGCAACACTTTATCAGAAATAAAGCTCTTCTTTCCAAATATATGAACCCCATCACTCTTCAATCAACACTGGGTAACTAACTTTTGGGGGCCTGATCTTCCCCACAAAAGATGATTCCAGCAAAGGCCCCATGAGGGGAGGGAGTTATTTGTTCCAGATATAAACCAACCCAGAAAGGTTGAAGTGGCCCATCATTTCCTATACCAAATTTTTAAAAATTTAACAAAAGCTTACATTTAGCTTTTTAAAGTGTTATTTTATTTCGCAATGCTGACTGCTATGGACTGAACGCTATATCTCTCCAACATTCATATGTTGAAGCCCTAACCACCAATGTGATGGCATTTGAAGATGAGGCCATGAGAGCAGGAGTCCCTCCTGATGCATGAACCAAGGAAAGACCATGTGAGAACACAGCAAGAAGGTGGCCATCGGCCAGGTGTGGTGGCTCATGCCTGTAATCCCAGCACTTTGGGAGACTGAGGCGGGTAGATCACAAGGTCAAGAGATCAAGACCATCCTGGCCAACATGGCGAAACCCTGTCTCTACTAAAAATACAAGAATTAGCCAGGCGTGGTGGCACACACCTGTAATCTCAGCTACTCGGGAGGCTGAGGCAGGAGAATCGCTTGAACCTGGGAGGTGGAGGTTGCAGTGAGCTGAGCCAAGATTGTGCCACTGCACTCCAGCCTGGCAACAGTGCAAGACTCCATCAAAAAAAGAAAAAAATAAAATAAAAAGAAGGTGGCCGTCTGCAAACCTGAAAGAGAGCCCTCACCAGAACCCCAACCATGTTGTCACTCTGATGTCGAACATTCAGCTTCCAGAACTGTGAGAAGTAAACTTCTGTTGTTTAAGCCACACAGTCTATGATACTTGGTTATAGCAACCCAAGCAGACTAAAACATTGGCTCACATAGCACTTATTACCAAAATACCAAAATATTCAGTCTCATGACTTCCCTTTTTATCTTTGCATTGATTCTTTTGAACAAAAATATTAAGATTTACACTTATACCTGTTACATTTGATCTTCTTATTAAATGTTTTTATTTATGTAATCTCAAATCGTTTATTGTAAACTGTAGTCCTTTTTCATTACTCCCAATATGAGTCTTGTAAGTTACAAAGGTAAGAGAGGAGCCTGGTTTCCCCAGTAATTCCCATGCCCTGAAAGAAACACAAATCTTGGATTAGGCATGAAAATTAAAATTCACCTAACAGCTCAAACATGGAAGATTAAATGCAGATTGGAGAAGATAGAAGTAATTGGATCTGAGCCAAGTTCATTGAGTAATGTATAAACTACAAGTTACTTTTTCTGTGTTCACTGAAATTCCATCACAAGCATTCAAATCATTTGTCATTTTCAGCCTGAAGTGCTGACTTGTGGACTTGACTAGGCATTGTCTATCTTAGTAAAAGACATTATAAAATGCAATCCAGGATGTGTGAAAGGTATAGAAAAAGGATATACCTAGTCCATCCAGATACTTGTCTCAGCCCTGATGTGTGACCTTATATAAATTAAATTGCATCTCTGAGCACTGATTATTTTGGTCTGTAAAATGCAGTCTTTTGCTCTAAAGCCCCTTCCAGTTCTCGAGTTCTAGTTTTCAGAGGTGTAGACATAAAGACAGATAGAGCAGAGGATACCAGTATGTCCCTTGGTGTCCTACAGCTGGCCCCAGAGGGGAACTGAGGAAAGGTGCGCAGAGCAGCCTGCTCCCCACACCCTCTACTCCATGCATAAATAAACCCTAAGAGGAAGGAGCAAGTGATTTAGGAGCAAGTGATTTGGCACTAAGCAGCCTGCCTGCTCTCTACCCAGAGCCACCTGAGTCAGTTCCTGTCACTGCCAACACATCTCAGTAGGTCCCCCGAATTCCTGGGGGATGTAAAAGAGACATGCACACATTCCAGCCCCTTTCTGCTGACTCTGGGATTGCACAGCAAGCTGCAGCCATTATTTTTATTGCTGATGCCACTTCCTATCGAAACAATTTGGTGCTAATAAGCCCCTATAATAGTAAGCAATGGTTTGGCTGAATAATTGTCACTAAATACCATTCAAGGCTTTGTTGCTTCTTGGGCATATTGCTAATTATTCTGCATCTGAAATAACACCCAGAGGCCCACTGAATGCTAGTAAATAGGGTTTCTTCATGCTCCTGAAGCCCAAGGCTGGGTGTGATTAGGAATGCCAAGGCTCTAATCCAGTAAACAATGGCTGCTTCACAGCCTCAACTCCTACAAAATCACAGCTTTTTGCAAATCGTACTGGAGCTCAGACAAATCAAGGCGTCTGTCTGGTGACAGAATTGGTGGGGGAGATTGGGGTGGGTGCGGGTCTCCTTGGGACTGCCCAGGGGAGGTCTTGGGGTGAACACAGGGCTTTTGTTGTAAAGGGAAGAGCCACAGAGTCTGACTGGTTCACCTCAAAGCCGGATCTATATGATTATAGTCACCACTAGGAAAAGCAAAGGTTGGTAATCTAAAAGGAGTGAGTACTGCAGGTGGAGTGCAAGTAGGAAGTTTAGAATGTCCATATCAAGCTCCATGTTACAAAGCAGTTTATGCAGACTTTGTTTTTGCCTGATCTAGGATGCAGGTGATTTTGCCTTCTATTTTTTGGCATAGTGCTATTCCAGACCCTCCATTTCCTGACATGCACTGCCCCGTTCCTCCTCACTCTTGGGACACTTCAGTTAGCCAAAGGCCGTGCTAAGAATCACAAGGATCTGAGGCAGGATCCTGCAGGGGAGCAGAGGATTATGGAATTAACACATGCTGCTACATGCATAGATCAGCTCAGAGATGATTTATAGAAAGGAGTTAATGGTGGTTCCACCTCAGGAGGAAAATGAGGGAACTTGGAGACAGGGATGGAAGAGAGGCACACTATTCATTGTACATCCTTTGTACGATTTGGAATTACAAAGTAATATATGTGTGATAAAGATGTTTAAAAATATGATGGCACGTGTATTACCCCGGCTTAGCTCCACATCTGAGATAGTCCGTGGACATGGGCAGGTGGAAGTACTCACAGGGCACTGAGGCTTCTCATTTCTCTGCAAAATTCCTACTCCATCCATCCATTCATTTGTCACATCCATTTATCCATGCAGGCAAATTCTAGGCCCCAAGGCTATAAAGTATTCTTATAGGAAAGCTTCTATTCTCAAAAAAAATTGAAAGTAAGGACAGAAAAGGTCACAAATACTAATAATACAATTGGATTAATCTACTCATACAGGTATGCACAAGGGATCCTGAAAGCCCAGAAGAGAAGGACACTGAGGAAGGTTTCCTGGAGGAGGGAAAGTAGTGGTGGAGGGGTCAGGATAGGCTATTCAGTGACTGTGCCACTAGAAGTTTACTCCTTGGCCACTTCAAAGGACTCCTGTGATTAGAAGACACATCACTCAATTGCAAAATGTAACTTCTTTGGGGAAATTGGTAGTGTTTTAGGAAAAGACGTACCACATACTTCTTATTTGCTATTGGGATGAAGAAAAAAATTGTTTCCCTAAAGTTTAAAATCAGGCCTACAGCGACTCTGGTGATGAGGAAGGTAAAGATTGGTTGTATAAGGTAGTAGATGCTAGAAAATCAGGAAGTGGAGAGTCAGCTGCAAGAAGAGCCCCCTGAAAATATTAGGGTCAGATGCTTCCTTAGCGTACAGACAGAAAATATCCAGGAGGGAGGGGGAGGGATGTCAGGAAGGAGGGAAGAGGAGGGGCTCCCAGGAGGGAGGAAAGAGGGAGGTGAAGGGGACTCCAGAGGAAGGGAGGGGGAGGGACCTCCAGGACAATCATCAGCTGAGGGAAGTAGACACATGAGTGCTGCTCAAGCAGGGCCCTGTACATCCTGCCATTTAAAAGGAAGTCAGCACTCACCTTCCCTGATGGACATGCTGGACCCATCATAAGAACCGGGCATAATGTGGGAATGGACCTTCCAAACAGGTGCAGGAAAGACAACTTCTTACTCAGATGATGTCCTTGCTTTGCTAAAACCATCAAAATGAGGTTTAGTTGCACAAAAATCAAACTTTCATCCACCTGTGCTACCCAGGGTAGATGAGGGATCAGTGTACACGTGCACTTTGACTGAATTCGGACCTGAGATCTGGCTTTAGGTTGGGTACGTTTTGTTCTTGAAGCAAAAGGTCTTTTCTGGGAGAGAAGCGATGAGCATCAACCCCAAAGCCTTCTCATGGAGGTTCAAAGTTGTGGAAACATGTCAGACGGTGATTTGCTTTGGCTGTGTCCCCACCCAAATTTCACCTTGAATTGTAATACTGTTTCCGTAGTAGTAAATAAGTCTCACAAGATCTGGTGGTTTTAAAAATGGGAGCTCCCCTGCACAACCTCTGTTGCCTGCCGGGGAGGCATGGCATCATGTAAGACATGACTTTGCTTCTCCTTTGTCGTCTGTCATGATTGTGAGGCATCATGTAAAACATGACTTTGCTTCTCCTTTGTCGTCTGTCATGATTGTGAGGCCTCCCCAGCCATGTGGAACTGTGAGTCCATTAAACCTCTTTCCTTTATAAAGTACCTGGTCTCAGGCATGTCTTTATTAGCAGCATACAAACAGACTAATATGAACAGTCTGGGTTAGAAATGACTACTCTACTTTGCCCTCGTGGCATGAAAGCATCCACAGACAGCACAAGGCCCCTGAGTGCATGATCAGGTGTGCTAAAAGCCAGGGCTGGTGACTCAGACTGCACATTCTGGGAACATCAATACCTGGATTCAGTAAGTGCTCACTTAACACCATTGACAGGTTCTTGGAAACTGTGGCTTGAAGTGAAACAATGTATAACAATGTATAATGAAATCAATTTTACCATAGACTGATTCATACAAACAAAAATTCCTGTAGCATATTTCTGGTCATCAAACATCACCAAACTTCTAAAGAAAGATCAAACCCTTGAAATTTAAACATAGAAACAAATGTGAGCTACACATATACTTAAGAAAGACTGATAAAAACAAATAAGGTGATTACTCACCCAGTTATTCCAGTTCAGGATCTCAGGTGGCCAGAGCCTGTCCAGTCAGCTCAGGGTACAAACAAAGTGGGGAACTGATTCCTGCACAGGGCACCAACCATCCCATCACAGGGCACACTCACACACTTACACACACACCCTCACACTGGGGCAATGAGGACACACCAATTCACCCAATGTGCCCATCTCTGGGATGTGGGAAGAAGCCAGATTATCCACAGAAAACCCACGAAGACATGGGAGGAACGTCAGATGTCACACAGGCAGTGGCCCTGGCTGGGAATCAATTGTTTTTATTATAACAAAACAAAGTTAAATGAAATGACATGATTCAAAGACCTGCTGTACAGGTAGCCTGATGCTAGAACCTCTCCTGACCTAAGTGACCTTGACACTGTGCACAAACTCAAGGAAATAGTTGTGCACATAGTAGGCACTCAACATTTGTTTGTTGAATAAATGTATGGAAATATCAGGTCTGGAGGAGTTTGATTTTGTGAGCCTAACTTTGGCCTGGGGCAGTGGTTAGAGGACAGATCACAGGGAAAGGAAGGATTCTCCTGCTATGAGGAATCTCTGTGGGATGAGGAATCCTCTGCAGAACAGACACTATTGCCATACCGACAGCTTGCGTGAATGAAGACTTGCATCCCACACTCATGGTTTCAGTAACAGCATTGATTACAAAGGGATGCATGAGAATTTCTGTAGAGGAAACAGGACCCATGGACAAATGCCTGGCTGTCTATAAGAAGGCCTAGGGAGGTGTTATGGTCTGGATGTTTGTGTTCACCCAAAATTCACATGTGAAAATCCTAACCCCAAGGTAATGGTATTTGAAAGTGGGGTCTTAGGGAGATGATTAGGTCATGAGGATGGTGTCCTCATGAAAGGGATTAGTGCTCTTATCAAAGAAGCCAAGACATGTCCTTTGCCGTTTTCATCATGTGTGGACACAGAGTAGGCCATCCATGAACTAGGAAGTGGGTCCTCATCAGACGAAATCTGCCGCAACCTTCATCTTGGACTTCCCAGTCTCCAGAACTGTGAGAAATAAATTTCTGTTGTTTATAAGTCATCCAGTCTACGAGTCCAAAAGGACTAAGATGTGGGGGAACTCTAGAAGAAGGGCTGGATTTCCTGATCTCTGTGTAGAAACAGGAGTGAGGTGGTGTGGTGCAGGAGTCATTGTAATTTAAACATTACACGATATATGCCCTTATTTTGTATTTGAAGAGTGACATGCAGATTATACTATTTCTGGAAACTCCTTTCCATACATCTCTCCCAAAAAAGCCTTTCGTTGACTCAACATCCTCCCCTATTTCTCTTGACTTTCTCCTCCACTTGGCTCACAAACATCATGGAAAGCTCTTGGTCCTCACCACCTTTACTCCCTTCCTTTACACTCACTCCACAGTGGTATCCTCTCCTTCTCTACCACTCCACCAACACTGATTTCACCAAGGTTGCCATTACTCTCCTTGTGGCTAAATCCATTGGGCGCTGCACGCTCACCAGCATTTCATTACATTCTCCTTCTTAATACACCTTCTTCCCTTGGCTTCTTGGACACAGCATTCTCCTTGACTGCTTCTCTGACATTCCTCATTTTATTTTCTCTGCACCTGCATCCATACCTTAAATGTTAATGTCCCTAAGAGTTCCTTTATTTCATTCTCTGCACGGTTGACTTCTCAATTTACATATTTTTTTCCTGAGTGAACTCAGGTGCTTCTATGACTTTAATTGACATCTATATTCTGACAGCTATTAGATCTCTGCCTCCAGCCCAGCTTTCTCTCCTGAACCACAGACTTATAACCAAATGTCCACCCTGTGAGCCAAACTTATGCCCAGCATTGGTGATGATACAAGAATCCTCATACACAAGGAGTATAAAAATATATAATTTTGGAGGTTGATTTGACCATACTGCCAGATCTAAAATTATGTGTAGTCCTTCAAGCTAACCTTCCACTTTTAAGAATCTATTCTGTAAAATATTCCACTTATATAAGGTATCTAAAATAGTCAAAGTTAGAGGAGCAGAAAATAGAATGGTGGTTGCCAGGGGCTGGGAGGAGGGGAAAATGGGGAGTTGTTCAATGGGTAAAAAGTTTCAGTTATACAAGATGAATAAGTTCTAGACATCTGCTGCACAACACAGTGCCTTTGGTTAACAATATGACATTGTACAATTCAAAATTTGTTAAGGTAGACTTTGTGTTCGTTCCTAATACACACACACACACACACATACACACATATATATATATAAGGTAACAATAAAACTTTGGGCAACTTTTTGACGTGTTCATTACCATGACTGTGGTGATGGTATCACAGGTGTAGCCCTATGCCTAAATTTACTTAATCATGTTTGTTAGGTTTTTTTCTTCTGTATAGCAATTACACCTCAAATTAAAAAAAAAAAAAAAACACAGTGAAGAATATGCACAAAGTGTGCCAAGATATGCATATACAGTTAAGTTTTGCAGGATTTTTCACAAACGTGAAAAGTGGGAAATAAAGTAAAGATCAATGGTGGATAGTTAAGGAAATTATAGTAGATGCATACTATTGCCCACCCATTCCACCTAAGCACTCACTGGTTGGGTATATGCCAGTGGTTTCCTCCTTGCAAATAAGTGTGACTCTCAGCTCAAGATCTGGGGGCAACTCAGCCCATGACAGTTCATAAAAAGAAGTGATATTACGAAGTAGACTCTTAGGGTGGATTTCTGAAATTGGACCCCTTCCCACCCAGATGACAACAAGGAACCTGTTTCTACTTCTGGCATTAAGTGGAGGGGTTATCACACTGTGGAATCACATTTACTAAGGTTCTCCCCTGTGGCTTATTTGGATTGAATGATGGGCAGAAGAGGGTGCACATGCTTATGCAGTACATCTAATACGTGAAAGATACGGGCACAGCCATACTTTTAAAGGTTATAGAGCTGGATGTTGTTTACTGACATACAATAAAATAACAGGTGCAGGTCAACCAGTGATGAATCCAGGGCATGGTGAGAATGTCAGAAAGTATCCACGGTAGCATTCAAAGGACCCTCATCTCCTACAAGCAACCTGTGCTGAAGATCAGGCCCAACACTTTGTCGTAAGGGTGGCAGAATTACAAAAGAGGTTGAATGCACAATCTAGTAGTTCTCTTATGTTTATTACTGAGAGCTTGGAACCAGCATATTCCACTGAACACTATTTTTTGTGTAAAAAGATTATTTTTAGACAAAATTTGCTTTTAATAAACATATAGACATACGAACACTTATGTTATACCTCATTCCATGTCAGTACATGCAAATATAGAACACCCTCTGTATGAGTGGATACTTACACACACACACAAACACACACACACACATACTTATTCCACTGAACGCAGGGGGTCTATTTCTTGGAATGGAGGCTCATTTGGGGGGATTACTATAGCACAGGCTCTTATGAAATGTGCTCCTAATAGTCTGTTGCAAAGTCTTTTCTTTTCCCTTTACATTCCCCGAAGTCAAGACATGGCTCTGGCTGTAGGTTCGTATATTCCACATCTATGTATATAATACCTTCATAATGTCAAAGCATGACTACCAGCCTCTAATTTCTTGCTGAATTTCATACCACTCTGATTCCTCCTTTATTTCCTTCAAGGAACCTGGAGCCACATTGACATTTGCATAAAACCTGTACTATGCTGCTTTTCCTGCACTTTTGCATCATACTTTCTTTTGTCTTTTGTGAGCCACTGTAGGTCAAAGCTATTTACTGTAACATGAAACAGTGGCAGAAAGCGAGATCAAGTGGAGCAACATTCAACCTGAGAAAAGTCAGTATCTCCTTTCAGCACTTATTAGCTGAAACATAAAACAGTGCACAGTCTACTCTCTGTCTGATACACTACGAGAGAAAATAATTCTGCACTACTCGGACGTTGAATGAATATGTATATATATTTTAAATATTAAGTAATTTTGAGATGAATATTACTTTTAGTAATCAAGGCTCCCCCAAGGCAGTGCTTAAGAGGTGTGAATCTTAGGCTAGATTTTCCCAGAATCAGATCTTGCGACAAGGCCTTGAATACCCGTGGCTTATTTGGCAAGTGGTCCCTGGAAGCACTGGTAGGGAAGAATGTGAGACAGCAGTTGGAGGAAGTGATACAGGGCACACTGATGAGCAGGATGTCTTTGTGGGCACCCAAGACTCAGCCCCATTAGAGACATCTGAGAGGTGGTATGAATCACGCCTCAGAATTATCCCATGCCAGAATATGAAAGCAAGGGTATGTATCCAGCACTCATCTGTCATTGGCTGAGGGCTGCTCCTGGAAGTGGAAACTCACATACACCTCTGTGGCCTAAGTAGATTAAGAGAGAGCTCATAGGTGAAGAGTTACCAGTGCTTGCTGTAGGGCACTGTTGGAAAGGTCAGTGCCAAGAGGACCTGAGCAGAAAGCAGAGCCTCTCCTAGAGTTTACTCCTGACATCACTCAGATCCCATATTCATTCTGCCTTGGCACTGCTTCATCAGGGAGGTAATCATCACAATTTTTAAAAAGGACTTAAAATGAAAGGAGTGGTGGAACAGACTATACCCTCTGCTGCTGTGATTGGTCCTGATCCAGCATCTCCTTCCTCTATTTTTTATTCTGGATAAGAGGTAGCATCTTCAGCCTCAGCCAGCACCTCATTCCTGACAGGTCTGAGATCCCGATTTACTGGACCCTTGAAAAGCTTTCTTGATTGTTACAATTGCCCAGTTCATGACCATCACCAGGCATAAAAGCACCCAGAGGTACCCCAGTGAATCATTCGGGTCCCCAAAAATTCCTCCTGCTCTCTATCTCCTCATAATAATCGTGATCAATTATCCCTGCCAATACAGGAAACCCTTTGATTGCTTGATAATCTGACTTGAAGAGCCCCAAAGAGACAGATATCAGCCACAGCTCTAAGTTCAGTGGAACACTTACTGTATCTCCTGGTGTAACTATCCCCTCCACACTAGCAGCCAGTATCTGAAGCCTAGAAGAGCCTAAAATTATGCGGACAGGAAGTATAATTCATCTAGCTGGGTTCCTGCAGTAGTGTTGAGAAATCTAATCCTTCTTTCACCTCTTGAATTCTGGACCCAAGTGTATATTACCTCTTGAAGCCTTTTTGGTGTATTATCCATAAACTGGTGCCTTATCTTAACTTTAAGAGGTCATCCCAATATTCTACTAGATCAGTCACTTGTGGATGAATCAGTATATGACAAAACCAGTAGAGCCCATTGTCACAACTCCTTTGTTCAAAGGTGGGTTGCTTGGCCCTAGGTTTTGTTATTCAGAATACCACGTTGGAAAATCAGACATTCTAGGAGCCAGCGGATAGTGGTGCTTGCAGAAGCATTGTGTACAGAAAGGTAAATCCATACCCAGAATATGTAGCAATCCTAGTAAAAATGAATCATTGCCTTCTTCAGGAAAGAATGGTCTGATTAATCAGCTTGACATCTACCACTAGTTGGTCTGAAAACCCAGGCTCAGCGCTGGGCTCTGCTGCTCTCAGGCCAGAATACTCAGCAGCAGTGGTAGCTAGTTCAGCCTCGGTGACCAGAAGTCTATGCTGTGGGGTCCATGAGTACCCTTCTTTAAGTCTGATGGGCTTATTTTGTAGGCACTGGGTGATGGAGGATCAAGGCTAGCTGAAATCCACACGTCATCCTATTCACTTGGGGTTTCAGTGCCTTGTTGGTGGCAGGTGCTTTCTAGTTGTCAGTGACAGGAGACACAAGGACTAACATGATTTGTGTCCACTCCCATGTGACCATCCATATGCCCCTTCCCTCTCCCTTACTTCTTGTATATATTTTTCAAGTCTTGCCCCAACATCCAACCCCTTGTAGCCCCTGACAATCAGCCAAGGCATTTTCTACCACCGAGGAATCTGTATATCTCAGATCAGCCCCTTCTCCTTTCACATAAATTTGATGGCTTGATACAATGCTCTAAGCTCTACCCGAGAGGTTTTTCCTCATCACATTATTCTGGAGCCACCCCTCTGTTGGGTTATAGGGTGGCAGCATTCTCTTTTCTGCCTATGCCAACATGTTCAGCCAGTCCCTTGATGAACCAAGCCTGGGTTTGTTTCCTCTTCTGACAGCTGGTTATAGGGACCTCACCATGAAGCTGCACTTGTGAGCTCATGGAAATACATTGCTACAGATTGAATGTTTATGCCCTACCCTCCCTCAAATTCATATGTTGAAACCTAATCCCCATTGTGATGGTATCTGGAAGTGGGGTCTTTGGGAGGTGATTAGGTCACGATGGCAGAGCCCTCATAAATGGGATTAGTGCCCTTACAAAAGAGGTCCCAGAGAGCTTTCTTGCTTCCTCTCCCATGTGAAGAAACAGCAAGAAGGTGCTGTCTATAAAGCAGGAAGTGGACCTTCACCAGACACCACATCTGCTGGCACCTGGATCCTGGACTTTCCAGCCACCAGACCTGTGAGAAACAAATGTTTATTGTTTATAAACCACCCAGTCTATGGCATTCTGTTATAGCAAACCAAATGAACTAAGACATACGGCAACACAAAAGAGGTGGTGACTTGGGAATCTGGGCTACCTGCTTATGTAATTTATACTTCCTGGACCTTCTTGAGAACCATTCCAAATATTCCATTTCCATCACAAATCACTCTCATGTTCACTTGTGGTAAACAGAATAATGGGCCCCCAAAGATGTGTACATCCTAATTTCCAGAACCTGTGGATATGTTAGGATCCATGGGAAAGGGGAAGAAAAATTGCAGAGGGAGTTATTGCTGCTGATCAGCTGACTGTAAAGTAAAGAGATTATCCTGGATTATCTGGGTAGGCCCCACGTAATCATAAAGGTTTCTAAACGTGGAAGAAGGAGACAGAAGAGGAGGTCAGAGGGAGCTGTGATTAAGGAAGAATGGTCAGAGATGCAACACTGCTGACTTTGTAGACAGAGGACAGTGTCCATGAGCTAGAGAATAGAAATGCTTCTAGAAACCGGAAAACGTAAGAAAAAAAAAAAACTCTTCCCTAGGGCCTCCAGAAGAAATGTAACCTTCCTAACTCTTGGTTTTAGATCAGTGAAACCCACATCAGACTTTTAACCTGTTTAACTGTAAGATACTAAATTGGTGTTGCTTTAATCCATGAAATTTGTGGTAATTTGTTACGGCACAGTGAAAAAACTAATACGATAATGAATTTATGACTGATAGGTCTGACAATACCCAGGTTATAATGAGCAGCTACAGCTACAGTTTAATAGTCATTTAATGTCACATGAACAGGTGTTCTGTCTCTCCTTGGTGCCCAAAGCAGGTCAGGAATGTTTTTTTTGTTTTGAAATGTAAATAGTTCTCTGCTGTAGATATCATGACCTTACTCCAGAACCCTCAGGCTCTGCACCGCCAGTCTCCTATCAGAGCTTGTCAGGCATTCCACATGGCACCTTATCTACCACGGATACTTTCAACATCATAAGATCTGCTCCATGATAGTGCCCATGTGGCAAGGCTGAATGTAACACAGTCTGAACCTTTCTTTCTCTTGGCCCCAATTAAAACAGGTAACCCTGTGAGTCACCTGATGAATGAGTCTGTGTAGTGCTCCTAAGTATAGTGTATGTTGTCTCCAGCATAAAAAACTGTGCCATCAAGTGCTGTGCTGCTCGGTGGTAGGAAGTGATAGGTGCAATAACTATTTCCTTTGGAGGGAACTATTCCGGCGTGATCCTAGAGTCGTGCTTCACAAACCTTAGCAGGCAAAGGAATCATCTGAGGAGCTTGCCAAACTCAGACTCCTCAGCATCCCCTCCAAAGACTTTGGTTCAATAGAACTGGAAGGAAGCCTGAGAATTTTCATTCCTAATGATCTCCAAAGTGTTGCCAATACTTCCAGTCCATGGATCACACACACATTGAGTAGCACAATTGAGATCACCGAGTCTCTATAATGATTACCAACGTGGCAGATCCCTTAGTCTTTATAAGATTTATATTCCACCCAGTGGTACATTTTTATTTTACTAGGGTATCTAAAGTACTATCTGCTTATCATTTCTGATTATTATGATATTATCAATATAGTGGACCGCTATGATGTTTTATAAAATTTCAAGACAAAGTCCCTTTGGACTATATTGTGTCAGAGGAAATGAGAGTTATCATAGCCGTGTGATGAGACTATGAATGTATATTTGTGGCGAATGCAAACTGCTTTTTATTCTCTTTATTGATGGATATTGAAAAAGGCATCTGTCATATCAATAGCTACACAAGAGCATAAGCCTGCATTGATCTGTTCCAGCAAAGATACAGGAACACTAAAAAAGCAGCTGCAGATGGGTCTACTGTTTGGTTAGATTCACAGTGGTTTACCACTGCTACAATCTGAATATCTGTCCCCTCCAAGACTCATGCTGAAATTTAATCATCAGTGTGGGCAATATTGAGAGGTGGGAACTTTATGAGGTGACTGGATCATGAGGGCTTGGCCTTCAATAATGGACTAATCCACTCATAGATTAATAGATTAATGGGTTATCATGGGAGGGTAACTGATGGCTTTATAAAGAGAGGAAGAGAGATCTGAACTAGCATGTTAGCACACTAAGCCCCTTTGCACGTGATACTCTACATTGTGTTTGGACTCTGTAGACAGTCCTCATGAGAAAAAAAGTTCTTACTACATAAAAATCCCTTGGCCTTGGACTTCTCAGTCTCCATAACTATAAGAAATAAATCGCTTTTCTTTATAAATTACCCAGTTTCAGGTATTCCCTTATAAACAAGAGAAAACAGGCTAAAATAAAAAAATTTGTACCTGGAGTGGGGTGCTGCTGATAATGAATGCTTGAAAATATGGAAACAGGTTTGGAACTGGGTAATAGGCAGAGGCTGGAAGAATTTGGGGGACAAGACTTTAAAAAGCCTAGATTCTTGTGAGGACTTAGAGGACAAAAACTCTAGGGGAAGCTTGGAACTCCTTGGAGTTCAGTTAAGTAGTCATGACCAGAATGCTGACAGAAATGTGAACGGTAAAGGACATTTTGACAAGGTTTTGATGAAACTGAGGTGCAAGGTATTGGAAAGACCATTTTTGTTACAAATAGGCAAAAAAAAAAAAAAAAAAAAAAAAGTTGCCTGAACTGTTCACACTCAAGGGCTTTGTGGAAGGCTGAACTTGAGAGTGATGAACTAAGGTGTTACAGAAGAAATTTTTAAGTAAATTATAGTAGGAGCTGCATGGTTGCTTTTGGCCCCTTACACTGAGATTAGGGAAAAAAGGAATAATTTAAAAAGAGAATTTATAACCAAAAAGGAAGCATAGCAGAAAGATTTGGAAAACTCTCAACCTGGTTGTGTAAAAAGTAAAAAAGCATGTTCAAGATAGGAAACCGAAGATGTGACCTGGCAACCTTTTGCTAAAGAGATCAGTACAAAAAGAAGGGATCATCAAGAAAACGAAAGACCTCAAAGACATTTCAGAGATCTTTGAGGCTGCCACCATCAGAGGCCCAGAGGCCCAAGAGGGCAGAGTAGTTTCAGGGAACAGACCCAGAATGCCTTTCATGGGCTGTTACCCAGGGCCCCTTGAAGTCTCTGCTTTCTGCATTCTAGCATAGGGCTCCTTGGCCACCGCAGCTGTGGCTCAATCAGCCCAAGGTATGGGTCAACTCCCTGCTCCAAAGGTACAAGTTGTAAACCTTGGCAGCATTCACGTGGTGCTCATTCTGCAGTCTTGCAGAAAGGAAGAGTTGTGGAGGCTTGGCAGCTTCCACCCATATTTCAAAGGATGTCACTGATGGAGGTCCAGACAGAGGTTTGTTACAGGGGTGGAGGCACAGCAGAAAGCCCCCACTAGAGCAATGTTAAGCAGAAATGTGAAGTTGGTTTTGCTGCAGAGTTCCCACTAGGTAAATGCCTACTGGTGCTGTGAGAATAAGACCACCATCAAGACCACAGAACGACAGAGCTGCCAGTGTGCAACGCTCACCTGGAAGGAAGAGCTGAGCCCAGCCAAGCCATAGAGGTAGAGTTGTCCAAGGTCTTAGTCTCCAACTCCACATCAGCATATAGCAAGTTCTAGATGTAGAGTCAAATAGTCTACTCCAGACTCTTAAGACCCAATGCCTGCTCTCTTCAGTTTTGAACTTCCTTGGTGCCTGTTACCCCTTTACCCCTTTATTCTTGCCTATTTCTTACTTTTGGAAAGGAAATGTGTGCCCTGTGCTTGTAAGCAGATCATTTGTGTTGATTTCACAGGCTCATAGATGAGATTTTGGACGCTGGATTTTTGAGTTGCTGCTGAAATGAGTTAAGATTTGGAGCTTAAACTTAATTGGGGATGGGATAAATACATTTGTATGTGAGAAAGTTGTGTATTTTGTGGGACCAGGGGCAGAATGCTACGGTTAGAATATTTGTCCCCTCCAAAACACTGTTGAAATTTAATTTTCAATGTGGTAGTATTGAGAGGAAGAACCTTCAAGAGGTGATTGGATCATTAGGATTCAGCTTTCATTAATCATCTACTTATGGATTAATGGGTTATCAAAGGAGGGGAACCGGTAGCCTTATAAGAAAAGAGATATGTGAGGTAGCATGGTAGCATGCTCAGCCCCCTCGCCATGTGAGACTCTGCCATCTTGGAATGCCGGAGAACCCCCAAGAGCAAGAAGGTTCTCACCTGACGTGGACACTTGACCTTGGACTTCTCAGCGTCTGTAACTGTGAGATATAAATTCCTTCTCTTTATAAATTACCAAATGTTAGGTATTTTATTATAAGAAGCAGAAAATGATCCATGACAACCACCATCCTATATGATCCATTTGGTTTTTGCAAGTGCCATACCAATGAATGAAATGAGATATAAAAACCATCACCTCTGCAAACTTTAAGTCTCTGAAAGTGGTCTCTAGTTTCTGCCATTTCAGTCAGGATGAGTTATTGCTTCTAATTTACCATCTTGATTGGGATAATGAGCAGTTTCAGGGGCTTCCACTTGGCCTTTTGTACTGTAATGGCTCTCACTATGCAGGTCAGGAGCCAAGGGTCTGGTGAGGGGTCTTCTAGCTGTTAGGTGCATCCAAACTAATTAAGCACTCAGAGACCATGACATTATCACAGTGTGGGTTGACAGACTCATTGGACATTTATAATATGAACGTGGGCCAAGACTTTATTTATCACCTGGCTTTCACACACCCACCCTAACCAGGGCATCATGATGGTTTTTGTTTCTCTGGTATTGGTGTCATCTCAAACTCTGGATTCAACAGCACTTGAAATATTTGGCTACTTTCATCTCTGTAGTGCATAACGTAATGCACACTGTACAGGTATTTTATTTTCTGCAGTATAGATTCTTTTGGAGAAGGATTGGGGAAATTACTACTATAAATTCATTGAGGCATTATAAGATTTTCTGCAAAAGGATCTAGCATCTCTGTCAATCACAGGATTCTGGATCTAAGAACTGTTCAGTTTGGAAAACCAGATGTGTGATTATTATATTCCACTTGGCAGCCAACACCAGCATTTTAATAATCTGCTGTTGGTCTATTTTGGTTTGATAAGCCAAGTAATACCTTTGTTGCCTCCCCAACTAGCTGTCCCTAGTGATACCATGGTCTAGTAGTCTTTGCCACAGAGCCCTGTTGTTCTAAACCTCCCACTTGCAATCCCACTGTTGGTGTTCATTAAATCATTAATGGATAATGGATAATTAAATCTACCTTGCCCCTGACGATTAAGAGCCACCACCTTGCACCTGCTATTCTGGATGGAATTCTATCATTTCCATTGATACTAGAGATCTTACTTCCATAGCAGCATCTCTAGCCATCAACTCTGGACTACAGAGGAAGCTGCCACTGAACTCGACAAGGCCAGGGTCCCCTTCACCAGCACATTTATTATTTCTTTAGTGAAGGTACTCTCCTTTGGACCTGTATTAGTCCACCTTGCGTTGCTACAAAGGAATATCTAAGTCTGGGTAATTAATAAAGAAAAGGGGTTTATTTGGCTCACAGTTCCACAGGGTGAACAAGCATGGCACCAGCATCTTCTCAGCTTCTGGTGAGGCCACAGGACACTTTCACTCACGGCGAAAGGCAAAGGGGGAGCAGGCATGTCACAGGGGAAGAGAAAGAGCAAGAGAGGAGGAGATGTCAGGCTTCTTTTTTTTTTGATGGAATCTTGTTCTTGTCTTCCAGGCTGGAGTGCTGTGGCACAATCTCGGCTCACTGCAACCTCTGCTTGCCGGGTTCAAGCAATTCTCCTGCCTCAGCCTCCTGAGTAGCTGGGATTACAGGTGCCTGCAACCACACCTGGCTAATTTTTGTATTTTTAATAGAGATGGGGTTTTGCCACGTTGGCCAGGCTGGTTTCAAACTCCTGACCTCGTGATCCTCCCGCCTCGGTTTCCCAAAGTACTGGGATTACAGGCGTGAGCCACGGCGCCCAGTCATTGATGCCAGGTTCTTTCAACAACCAGCTCTCATGTGAGCGAATAGAGTGAGAACTCACTCATTACCATGAGGACAGCACCAAGACACTCATGAGGGATTCGCCCCCATGACCCAAACACTTTGCACCAGGCCCCACCTCCAACACTGGGGATCACATTTCAACATGAGCTTTGGAGGGGCGAACACCCAAACTATATCGGAGCCCTTTTAGGGAACATAGTCAACTGGCAAGTTGTCCTGTCTTACATAAAAATCTATTTTAACATGCCTACATCTGAGCCTATTGACACTTTCCTCAAAACTGCCAGGGCAAGTCCACCATCTCTGTTTTATTTTCTGTAAAACATTACTGTTTCCAACCTTCAAGAAGAAGCCATTCCAACATATTTTGCCCAGCTTTTGGTATCCCTGCCAGGATGTTAAATCTATAGTCATTGGAGAGTACGCCTGTATAAATATGCTTTACACTACTCAGCCTTATATTTCAGCTTCTTTTGTCCGACACCTTCCAGAGCCCAGCTATATTCTCTCAGATCTATTCAGTACATTAGCCATGCCTTGCAGTTCTTTTGGAAGATAATCCCTTTCTTCTCATAGCAGGAATAACACTTCCCTGATTGAGCCATCCTTAATCTTCACCCCTATTATTTGCTTGAAACAATGAGAGAAAGCAGAGGCAGATCTTGAGATCGTGAGGACAAGTTTACTTTTTTTTTTTTTCTTTGAGACAGAGTCTCATTCTGTTGCCCAGGCTGGAGTGCAGTGGCACGATCTCGGCTCACTGCAAGCTCTGCCTCCCTGGTTCATGCCATTCTCGTGCCTCAGCCTCCTGAGTAGCTGGGACTACAGGCACCCACCACCATACCCAGCTAATTTTTTTTTTTTTGGATTTTTAGTAGAGATGGGGTTTCATGTGTTAGCCAGGGTGGTCTTGAACTCCTGACCTTGTGATCTGATCACCTCGGCCTCCCAAAGTGCTGGGATTACAGGCGTGAGCCACCGCGCCCAGCCCAAGTTTACTTTTTTAAGGCGTGTTTCTTAGGAGTCCCCTTTGCATGCTCTCCAGGCAGGCAATAATGCTGATCTCCTCTAGCAATAGGGGATATTTCTTGCATAAATTGGTTTATTGTGTATTTTAACTTTCCTCTCTCTGTATTTTTGAATAGTTTAAATTTTTCCTAAGTATATATTTTTCTATAATCAGAAGAGAATCTCTGCTCCTCTTTTCTCTCTGAAGCTTCCTGAAAACAACAAAGAGAAGGAGAAACAGAAACGAAAATTCCATATTTGGTGAAACTAAGACATATTTGAAACTTTAAACCACAATTGATGAAGGACAACTAATGCACGCAGCTAAAATTGAACAAGGGTGAGGGAAGATGCTGCAAGAGGACTCTTGTCCCTCAGGTTTTGGGAGGAAGTAGACAGAGCACAGAATATTCAGGAAGATAGTACCTTGGACTCTCACATTTTATTTTATTTTATTTTATTTTATTTTATTTTATTTTATTTTATGAATCTACTTTTTTTTTGAGACAGAGTCTCACTCTGTCACCCAGGCTGGAGTGCAATGGCGTGATCTCAGTTCACTGCAACCTTCGCCTCTGGGGTTGAAGCAATTCTCCTGCCTTAGCCTCCCAAGTAGCTGGGATGACAGGCATGTACCACCATTCCCAACTAATTTTGTATTTTTTAATAGAGATGGAGGGTTTCACCACTTTGGCCAGGCTGGTCTTGAGCTCCTGACCTCAAGGTATCCACCCACCTTGGCCTACCAAAGTCCTGGGATTATAGGCATAAGCCACCATGCCCAGCCTGGACTCTCACTTTAAAAAGGTAACTGAGGTGCACTGTAAGCTAGGGGAGTTCTCCTGAAAGATGGTACCATGAAACAGTGGGGCAGTAGGGCTACGTGTGAGATTATGTACACTTGCCGCTTTTAGCCATTATGGAGGAGAAACCAAGAGGTCGAAAGCCCACAGGAAGTATGCTACTCTGATCTGCTAGGGTAAATCCAAGACTAAAATCACTCCCACCAAAAACAGCTGTGACATGTGAAGCTTCCCTGTGACCAGGTAGATATTCTGCAAACCCATAGAAAGAGAAAATGCTGGTGTAAAAATGCTTAGAGACAGTAGAATCAAACTCCACTTTGTTCACTATCCCAAATTCATCCCATAACCCCTCACTCTCACTGTTATAATGAGCTCATCCAGGAAGCATTGCAAGGAGAGCCATAATCATGAAGAAAATAAGCAAACTAATGCGAATGGAGAGGGAGAAGAGGAAGGAAACCTAACAAAGGATACACCTCAGAAATGTTATAAAACAAAGTAAATAGAAATTATGACCAAAGTTCTTTATGATATGACAGATATAAACGTTCAACCTGAAATAAAAGCTCAAAGAAGAGATACAAGAGCACAAGAAAGAAATGACAGAAAAATAGAAGGGGACAACAAGTGTGCTGGCAAATCTCAAGAAACAAATGGAAAAGAAAAATTAAACCATTTCAGAAATGAAGATAACACCAGAGGCAGTCGGAAGAAAACTAGATAATGCAAAAACTCAGTGAGGAGTATGAAAACGGGACTCAGAAAATGGAGCAAAATTAATTTGAGGCTGAGGGCAGTGGCTCACGCCTATAATCCCAGCACTTTGGGAGGCCAAGTTAGGTGGATCACCTGAGGTCAGGAGTTCAAGACCAGCCTGGCCAACATGGCAAAAATCCATCTCTACTAAAAAAACAAAAAATACAAAATACAAAAATTAGCTGGGTGTGGTGGCAGGCACCTGTAATCCCAGTTACTTGGCAGGCTAAGGTAGGAGAATTGCTTCAACCTGGGAGGCAGAAGTTGCAGTGAGCTGAGATCGCACCCTTGCACTCCAGCCTGGGTGACAAGAGTGAAACTCCGTCTCAAACAAAAAATAATAATTTGAAAAGTATAGAGTTTAAAAGAAATAGACAAAAAAATGATAGATCAGAAAAGCTATTTGAATAAAGATGCAAAACCTCTGGTGGATCTATAGATTCCTGCCATGGAGACAAAAATACCAACAGTTAAAAGTATTCTAATTATGTTAGAGGAGTTCAAGGAAGAGCTCTGATTAAGAAAACTTAACCAGACACCCTGTGTTAGTTATCTACTGAGGCATGACAAATTACCCCAAAACTTAATGGCTTATAAAAAGAAAAACATATATTATCCTATGGTTTTGGTAAATCAGGTATCTAAATGTGGCTTAGCTGGGGCTTCTAGCTCAGTGTCTCTAGTGAGGCAGCAACCATGATGTCTGTAGCAGCTACAGTCCTATCAGGGCTTGATAGGGGAGGATCCATTTCCAAGCTCACTCATGTGGTTGTTGGCAGGATTCAATTCCTCAAGAGCTGTTGAATTCAGAGCTTCGGGTTTTTTTCTGGCTGCTGGCTGGAGGCTGTCCTCAGATCCTTGCCACATGGCACTTCCATAAAGCAGCTCACAATGTGACAGCTGGCTTCTCTCTGAGCTAGGGGTGCCAGAGAAAATACAGGATGTCCAATTATTCAAATTTCAGACAAAAAAATAACTTTTTTGTATAAGTATGTCCCAAATATTGCACAAGACATACTTATACTAAAATATTATTCATCACTTATCTGAAATGCACATTTACCTGTACATCCTGTATTTTTATTTGCTAAATCTGGCAACCCTAGTTGGGATGAGTCAGTTAGAGAGTGAGAGAGGAAGAGCAAGATGTAAGTCAGAGTTTCTGTTATCTAATACTGGAGGTGATACCCCATCATTTTTGCTGTGTCTTATTTGTTAGAAACAAATCATCAGGTATGGACCACCCCCAAGGGAAGGGGATTTCACAAAGACATGAATTCTACAACATAGAGACCATTCTGGGACACTTTAGCGGGTGGCTCATGCACAGTCATACCCTTGCAAGGAAATCATACACAAGGAGGAAATTAAAATTAGGCTTATGCTAAAACGTATCTACAGCAACATTCAAACTACAAAACTATGAAATAATGTCTACACAGGGTGGTAGCAGGGAGGTGGGGAGTAATTGAAATTCAGATATAAAGGCCATGGAAATACACATGATCCTTGGCTTATGATGGGGTTACATCCCAATAAACCTATCATAAGTTGAAAATATCCTAAATGGAAAATACATTTTAATACACTTTACCTACTGGTGTAGTTTGGATGTTTGTCCTCTCCAAGTCTCATGTTGAAATGTGATCCCCAGTGTTGGAGGTGGAGCCTAGTGGAAGGTGTTTAGGTCGTGGAGGTGGATCCTCATGAAAGGTTTGGTGCCCTCCCCATGGTAATGAGTGAATTCTTGCTCTATTAGTTACCATGAGATCTGCTTGTTTAAATAAAAATAAATTAAATAAAGCCTGGCGTCTCCTCCTCTCTCTTGTGCTCCCTGTCTCACCATGTGAAATGCCTGCCCCCGCCCTTAGCCATCCTCCATTATTGTAAGCTTCCTGAGGCCTCACCAGAAGCAGATGATAGTGCCATGCTTCTTGTACAGCCTGCAGAACTTTGAGCCAAATGAACCTCTTTTTTTAATAAATTATACAGTCTCAGGCATTCCTTTATAGCAACACAAAATAGACTGACACACATACCAAATGTCATAGCTTATCCTAGCCTACCTTAAATGTGCTCAGAACACTTACATTAGCCTACAGTTGGGCAAAATCATCTAACACAAAACCTATTTTAAAATAAAGTGTTGACTATCTCACGTAATTTATTGAATGCTGTAATAAAAGTGAAAAACAGAATGGTTATATGGGGACTTGAACTACTGTTTCTACTGAATGCATATCGCTTTCACACCATCATAAAGTCAAAAAAGCAGACCATCTGTATGTGCAAATCCTCAAGATTTCTGGGTGTAAAGCTGATATGGTTTGGCTCTGTGTCCCCACCCAAATCTCATCTGGAATTGTAATCCCCATATGTCAAGGGAGGAATCTGGTGGGAGGTGATTGGATTATGGGGGTAGTTTACCCCATGCTGTTCTTGTGATAGTGAGTTTCATGAGATCTGATGATTTTTAAAGTGACAGCTTTTCCTGGGCTCACACTTTACTTCTCTCACCTGCCACCATATAAGACGTGCCTGTTTCTCCTTCCACCATGATTGGAAGTTTCCTGAGGCCTTCCCAGCCATGCTGAACTGTGAGGCATTTTCTTTATAAATTACCCAATCTCTGGTAGTATTTTCATAGCAGTTTGAGAACAGACTACTACAAAAGGTTTTAGAGCATTTTCTAAAACAAACAATAAAAAAGAAAGAAAAGTCCAGTTCATCATGATGCAGTCACAAACGAAACCATTGATTTCATGCATCAACATACAATGCGAAACTAAAGCTAAATAGTTTTGGGAAACATAAATTTATGCTTACCTTGACAATACATAATAATGTAATTCACCAAACTCATGAATTGGGATATGGAAAGAAAGTGGGGGATCACATATGTGGGCTGACCTCCCTGTCTTTCACAACAGGATAGGGAGGGCAGTCAAAAAAGAGTATATAGAGGTGATACATAAAATAACAGAACTATAAGTATATGATTCCATTTATAAGGTTAATCCCAAGAGAAACAATGGAAAATAGTGTAACCAAATTAATCAGTGATGGAAGTATCAGGGTAGAGAGAGAGACAGAAGACAGCAGGAGTATACTGTTGTAGATGAAATGTTTGTGTCTTGCGCTCCCTAAATGCACATGTTGAAATCCAAATCCCCAAGGTGATGGTATAGAAGGCATGATCTTTGGGAGATTATATCATAAAGGTGAAGGCTTCGTGAATGGGATTAGTGTCCTTATAAAAGGGACCCCCCAAAACTCCCTGGCCCTCTTTCTACCATGTGAGGGTACATTGAAGAGTCAGCAGTCTACACTCAGAAGAGACCTCTCGCTGGCACCCAGCAGTGCTAGCACCCTGATCTCTAATTTTCAGCCTCCAGCACCGTGAGAAATAAATTTTCTGTTGTCCGTGAGTCACCCAGTCTGTGGTCATTCATAATTTCCAGCCTGAACTAAGACATATACCAAGTTTCTCATCTCGTATAAGGGGGCCATTAGACACTATTTAAAGGTGAAATTCAAGAAAATAAATGAAATAACCACAACAAGAACAAAAAGAAAGTCTTCATAACCTTTCATGGTATCAGAAGAAAAGAGTAGTTAACAAACAAAGAGAGTAAAAGTTGTTTTTTTTTTTTTTAAAGGAGCATTCAGAATAGAAGAAAATAGAAAAACAAGATGATAAGAATAAAATAAGTTGTCTCATCAATTAACTTACATCAGACCAACTCACCTTTTAAAATCTTTTATTCCCTTAAATATCTGCAGGCTGTACCAAAAATCAAAACCGGAGGGAGACATCTAAAACAAAATAACCTGAAGAACTGAAAATCAAGCGGTGGTCAATGATTCAGCAAACAAAAGTAAACAAGAAAAGCGAAAAATCATTATGTTGGACAAGGAAGCGTTCTTTAAAATAATAAAGGATATAGTTTATAACATAATAAACATTCCCCATGAGTTACTACACATTAAGTAAAAATAAATCAGTGTTTGGTTAATAAAATTTACCCTTCAGGGGCTGGGCTTGTTGGCTCAAGCCTGTAATCCCAGTACTTTGGGAGGCCGAGGTGGGTGGATCACGATGTCACAAGATGGAGACCAGCCTGGCCAACATGGTGAAACCCCGTCTCTACTAAAAATACAAACATTAGCTGGGCGTGGGGGCACGTGCCTATAGTACCAGCTACTCAGGAGGCCGAGGCAGGAGAATCGCTTGAACCCAGAAGCAGAGGTTGCGGTGAGCCAAGATCGCGCCACTGCACTCCAGCCTTGTGACAGAGCAAGACTCCATCTCAAAAAAAAAAAAAAAAAAAAAAAATTACCCTTCAGGAGAAACAGAAACTCATTCCCAATTGAAGATTCAAATACATCTTTCTTAGGGCTTGATATATGAGATAGAATGACACCATGTAGTCCCAAGCCACACAACAAAACAAGTCTCACATAATATATAAGAATATATCAGAGTAAAAGAAATAAAAAGTCTTTTCAAGGATTTTTGGAACATTTCAAAGTAGAAATAACATAGAGCATGTTTTCTGAACACAAAGCATTAAAAGTATGAAATAACAATGATGTGAACAACAGCAACAACAAAAATGCTGCGCTGTCTGGAAATTTTTTAACTTTCTCTTGATTCTTTTGCCAAAGAGAGGAACAAAACCAAAATTGCAAAGTATCAAGAAAATAAGAAAAATTTAGAAACAATACATTGATTTTGTCCAGTTAAAACAATGTCCGTTTCTTGGAAGACACACATCTCTTACAACACTACTTAATGGCTTTTCCAATGCTTTTTAGATGAGGTCAAAACTCTGCAAAGCCTTTCACATCCCATATGCGTGGCAGGCAGCCTCTAAGATGCCCCCCTCCATGACCTTACCTCCCGGTGTTTACATCCTTGTGTTATGTCCTCTTACAGAACGTGGGCTGGACTTAGTGACTCCCTTCTAACAAACAGAATAAGGCAAAAATGATGGATGTCACTTCCGAGATTAGGTTTTTAAAAAAGCATATTCTCTTTCTCTCTTTTTTCTCTCTTTCTCTCTCCTTCCCTCTTCTTCCCTATATTCCCTCCTGGAGTTCCCCACTGAAAAAAGCCAGATGCCATATTGTGAGTAACCCAACATCAGGAAAACAGTGTCTCTGGCCAACGACCAGTAAGAACCCGAAGCCTGCTAAAGCCGTGTGAGTTTGGATGTGGATTCTCCGCTAGCCAAACCCTGAGATGACTATAGCTCCAGCCAACCCCTTGATTCAGCCTGGTAGGAGTTCCTGAGTCAGAGGCACCCAGATAAGCCAGGCTTAGATTCTTGACCCATAGGAACAATGAGATAATGAATCTTTGTTGTTTTAAGCCACTAAATTTTGCAGCAGTTTGTGATGCAGCAATAGATAATTAATACATCATGCTTCTCTCTCGCCATCTTGGGTCACTCTCCCTGTATTCACTTGGTCTGAGACACCACCTGGATGCAGCCTGTGAACAAACAAACAAACAGATCTGTTACTCAATATGGTCATCAAAGGGGAAGAGTAAAGGGCTCATATGAACAATGTTATCTCTTTAAATATTTTTAAATCAATAAATTCTCCCTTTTAAAATTCTTATAGTGATGCCCCAATCAAAAGAATAGTTCAATGAAGGAATATGGGATTCCCCATTTTTTCTTTTTCTACATGGAGTCTCGCTCTATCACCAGGCTGGAGTGCAGTGGTACGATCTTGGCTCACTGCAACCTCTGCCTCCTGGGTTCAAGTGATTCTCCTGCCTCAGCCTCCTGAGTAGGTGGGATTACAGGCGTGTGCCACAACACTCGGCTAATTTTTGTATTTTTGGTAGAGACTGAGTTTCACCATGTTGGTCAAGCTGGCCTCGAACTCCTAACCTTGTGATCCGCCTTCCTTGGCCTTGTAAAGTGCTGGGATTACAGGTATGAGTCACCACACCCGGCCGATTCTTTTAAATATTTATTGGAAACCACATTTGTACACTTGATGCTGTTTTTTTTCTATGCATATTAAGGTCTCATTTGTCTCACTTCCCCTATGGAGATTAGGAATGTGTCACGGTTTGTACCACGCACACTTGGCAAAGCTGAAACTATATTTCCCAGTGTCCTCCTAACCTGTGCGATTCCACATTGGAGTTGGACAAAAGAGACATTTTCAAGAGGTTGGGAGGACAGAACGGAAGCATGACTTGTGAAGGCCACCAAGGCTCCAGTTTTTTCTTGCTCTCTTCCCTCTGCATCCAGCTCTTCTCCCCGACTCCTGAGCCTGTGGACCAACAACAGCCTTGAGTTCATCAGCAAATGCTTGGAGGGAGGCCCCTAGAGCAGAAGCTACAGAGGCAGCTTCCCACGGAACTCCACTTGAGCTGTCCCTTTGCCGCCCCACCTTGGTCCCTGGATGTGTTTGGGTTCTCATATTCAATGGATGGTGAGCCCTTCTTTGGTTCTCATTCCCTCCCTCCCGGACCTTTACTTTGTCAATTCCCTACAATTGTGCAAGGTCAAATTCCTCTCCCGTAATTCACCATAGTTCTGCTTACCAGCTGAAACCCTGACCGATACAGAAGAACTTGTCATACGAACAAAATCTATACCATCAAGCACTGTATGTGCCCAGGAAAAGCAAGCCACCCATGCTCCATGAGGCATAACTGCAGGAAACGAAGAAACCCGGAATGAGAAAAATAAGCCTGATGATCTTGAGGAGGCAGTCGTTTCTCAAACCCAGCAAGAGTGAGGACCCAGGTGAGGACTCTGTTTGTGCCTACTAACTGAACAACCTGAGTAGTGGCTTCGGAAGAAAGACGTTTCCAGAAGAATTAAAAGAAGGCTTTGAGAGATCTGGACTGTGCTCTTCATTTAGACAAACTCATGAGGACACAAACTGAGTGAGGGAGCATCCCTGAGGAAGCTGGCGTCCCAGTTTCTCTGCTGGTTCCCCTTAATATCTTCTTGACACTTTCATCTTCCCTCTCTTAGTACTACAAGCAATAATAAGCCAAGATTTATTTAGCACTTCATATGTGCCATGCAGTCCTCTAAGTACTTTTATGTATATTAACTCATCATTTTCACAAAACCTTGAAAAACATATGGTATTGTCCCATTTTCTTAAATTGAGGTAAAACTCACACAATGTAAAATTCGCCATTTTAAAGTGTATAATTCAGTGATTTTAGTACATTCACAGTGTTGTGCACCTATCACCACTATCTAATTTCAAAACATTTGCATCGCCCTGCAAAAGCAGTAACAACCCATTCTCCCTTCTAATTCCTGGCAACCATGAATTTGCTTTCTGTCTCTTATTGATTTGCCAATTCTTGATAGTTCATGTAAGTGGAATTGTACTATATGTGGCCTTTTGTGTCTGACTTCTTTTACTTAGCAGATAATGTTGTCAAGGTTTGTCTGGTCATGTTGTAGCATGTATTGGGACTTAATTCCTTTTTATGGGTAAGTAACGTTCTATTTAATGAGCATTATTCCACATTGGGTTTGTTCATTCATCAGTGGATAGACATTTGGGTTGTTTCTACGTTGGGCTATTATGAATAATGCTGCTATGAACATTGTGTACAAGTTTTTTTTTTTTAATATAAATTTTCTATTCTTTTGGGTATATACCCAGAAATGCAGTTGCTGGGTTGTATGTTAATTCTATGTTTAACTGGTTGAGGAACTGCCAAACAACTTTCCACAGTGGCTGTACCATCTACATTCCCAAGCTAGCAATGTCTGAGTGCTCCAATTCTCTACAGCCTTGCCAACACCTGTTATTTTCCATTTTTTAAACCATAGCCATCTAGTGGGTGTGAAGTGCTATCTCATGGTTTTGATTTGCATTTCCCTAATGACTACCGATGTTGAGCATGTTTTTATGTGCTTATGGGCCATTTGTATATCTTCTTTGGAGACATGTCTAGGCGAGTCCATTGCCCATTTTCTAACTGGGTTATTTGTCTTTTTGTTGTTGAATTGTAAATGTTCTCTATTGAGGTAAAATTCACATAATGTAAAATTCATAATTTTAAGGTGCAATTCAGTGCTTTTAGTACATTCATAATGTTGTGTACCTATCACCATTATCTAATTTCAAAATATTTGCATTGCCCCTCAAAAGCAGCCCTTTTAGGGTTAAAGAAACCCTACACCCATTACGCAGTCACTCCTCGTTCTCCCTTCTAGTTCCTGGCAACTACTAATATGCTTTCTGTCTCTTGCTAATTTGCATTGGGATACTAGATGCTTATGAGATACGTGATTTGCAAATATTTTCTCCCATTCTGTGAGCTGTCCTTTTACTTTCTTTTAGTCTCCTTTAATGCACAAAAAAAATTGTAAAATTTGATGAAACTAAATTTGTCTATTTTTTATTTGTTACCTGTGCTTTTGGTTTTTGAAATGAAACCATTGCCTCATCCAGGTCTGTGATGGTTAATACTGAGTGTCAACTTGATTGGATTGAATAATGCAAAGTATTGTTCCTGGGTGTGTCCCTGAGGTACTGCCAAAGAAGATTAATATTTGAGTTAGTGGACTGGGTGATGCAGACCCACCCTCAATTTGGGTAAGCACCATCTAATCAGTTGCCTCTGAGGCTAGAATAAAGCAGGCAGGAGAAGATAGAAGAGCAGACTTGCTGAGTCTTCCGGCCTTCATCTTTCTCCCATGCTGGATACTTCCTGCCCTTGAACATTGGACTCTAAGTTATTTGGCTTTTGGACTCTTGGACTTACACCAGTGGTTTTTCAGGGGCTCTCAGGCCTTTGGCCACAGACCAAAGGCTACACTGTTGGCTTCCATACTTTTGAGGTTTTTGGACTCAGACTGATCCAATACTGACTTCCTTGCTCCTCAACTTTGCAGACGGCCTATTGTGGGACTTTACCTTGTGATGGTGTGAGTCAATTCTCCTTAAGAAACTCCCTTTTATATATACAAATATTGTATTAGTTCTGTCCCTCTAGAGAACCCTGAGATTCACATCTATGTTTCCTTCTAAGAGTTTTATTGCTTTAGCTCTTACATTTAGATCTTTGTTTCATTTGTAATTCATTTTTATAAATTATATTATGCAAAGATTACACACAGACATCCAGTTGCCCTGGCACTCTTTGTTGAAAAAAACTATTTCTTCCTCCACTGAATGGTCTTGGTATCCTTGTGAAAGGATATGGATAATTGACCATGGATATGGAAATTTATTTCTGGAATTTTAATTCTAATTTACTAATCTATATTTCTAGCTTTATGCAATGACCACACTGTCTTGATTACTGTAAATTTGTATTAACTTTTGAAATCTGGTAGTGTGTTCTTGGGGTACCTTGCAATTTCTTTTGAATTTTAGAATTAGCATTTTCATTTCTGTATTATTATCTTAACAGTATTAAGTCTTTCTTTCTGTGAGTATAGGTTTGTTTTCATTTATTTAGATCTTAATTTCTTTCAACAGTGCTTGTAATTTTTAGTATACAAGTCTTGAGCCTCCTTTATTGAATTTATTCCTAAGTATTCTCTTTTTATTGAGATAGAGTCTCGCTCTGTCACCCAGGCAGGAGAGCAGTGGTGCTATCTCAGCTCGCTGCAAGTTCCACCTCCCAGGTTCATGCCATTCTCCGGCCTCAGCCTCCTGAGTAGCTGGGAACTACAGGCACCCGCCACCATGCCTAGTTAGTTTTTTGTAGTTTTAGTAGAGACGAGGTTTCACTGTGTTAGCCAAGATGACTCCATCTCCTGACCTTGTGATCCGCCTGCCTCAGCCTCCCAAAGTGCTGGGATTACAGGCGTGAGCCACCGCACCCAGCTGTATTTTATTCTTTTTGATGTTATATAAGTGAAATCATTTTCTTAATTTCATTTTCAGGTTATACATTGCTAGGGTATAGGAATATGATTGATTTTTGTATGTCGATCTTGTGTCCTGCAGCTTTGCTGAACTTGTTAGTCCCAATCATTTTTTGTAGGTTATTAAGGGTTTTCTATAGATAAGAATAGATTACCTATTGAGCACCTACGGACACAAATTGGGAACAGACACTGGAGCCTACTCGAAGGCAGAGGGTGGGAGGAGGATGAGGATTGAAAAACGAACTATCAAGTACTATGCTTATTACTTGTGCTTGAAATGCTTGTTCCCTGGTGCTCTAAAGAAATAGCCCTTGAACATAAATTTAATTTCCTCAGCAAGGCCATTTTTATACTTTCTGCAGAAAGAAGGGTACACTTGACAGCAGTTTTGCCATGAGAGTACACTGAACAAAGGAGATAGGGTCATTTATAACCTGATGCATCCACCCTACTGCTGTGTCTGGTTTCTATTGGCTGGAACGGGACCTCATATTCTGTCTTTGTCCTGATTGGCTAGCAACTTAGAACTTTTTAAAAGAGGCAAAAGCAGAGGAGAACAAAGGAAGAAGGAAGTAACTTGTGGAATGCTGAGAAAGGTAAAAATACCTTCAAATAAGGAAGAGGAACAGGCTATGACCTAATGCTTGCTTGGACTAGTATAAGCATGCCAGGGCAAATATTTAGGCTAAACTGTGGGAGCTAAGAACATAAAGTACATTGATTTCTTTATCACGGCTAGCAGATATTTAAGAACGTTAGCACAGGTCTTTGAATACATTTTGCTTCTAAGAGAAGTTACTATTTATTCCTAATTAGATGGGGAAGACAGTCTTTGAGGAGGAACCTCTACTTTACTTTTTGTAGTTGGGTGACAAAATAATCTGTACACCAAATCCCTGTGACCTGCAATTTACATATGTAACATGTATACCCTTTAACCTAAAACAAATTTTTTTAAAAAAGAATTTGTTATCTACAAACAGAGAGAGTTTTACTTCTTCCTTTCCAATTATGATATCTTTTATTTATTTGTCCTGCCTAATTGCCCTGCTAGAACTTCCAACACAATGAGGAATAGAAGTGATGAAAGCAGACATCCTTGTCTTTTTCCTCATCTTTAGGGGAGAGTTTTCAGTCATTCACCATTAAGTATGATGTTAGCTGTGAGATTTTTTATAGATTTATTTTATAAGATTGAGGAAATTCCCTTCTATTGCTAGTTTGTTGAGTCCTTTCTTTTTTTTATCTTTAAAAGGTGTTGAATTTTACCAAATGCCTTTTCTGCATCAATAGAGATAATTACGTATTTTCCCCTTTATCCTGTTAATATGGTTTATTACACTGATTGATTTTCATGTATTGAATAACCCTTACTCCCATTTTGTAGGCAACAAAATTGAGATTCAGAGAGGTAAAATAGTTTGCCTGGATCTGAGATACAACCTCAGGGAATTTGATTCCAGGGGTTAAGCTTTTAAGAACTATTCTATACATAATCTTTAAATTGCAGAATGTCCCAAAACACAATCTTAAATGTATTAATTATTTGCTTTAAAATTTACTGCCTATTTTAGGGTTTTAGTTAAGATTTGTTTGTTTTAGTGTGGCATCATAATCAGAGAACCATAAATGCTTAAATCCCACTATTCACTTGCCATCCCCGTTGGGATCCTAACTGAGGGAGCTATATTCTAGACATGATGGTGGGAAAAGAAAAAAAATGAAATAAAGAATAATATCCAAGGATAAAAATAAAATCTTCAGACAGAAAGTACAAGTTATCCACAAAAGAAAAATAAAGAATCAGGCAAACCTTAGACTTCTCATCTGCCACACATTGAGTACGTTGAGAGAATACAACTACATCCCATACCCTTTTCAAACCTAGCCACCATTTCTGGAGAGAAACATTCAAAAAGGTGAGATGAAACTATGTAGCTTTTTGTAGATGACATGATTATGTTTCTGGAAAATTCACATATCTAAGTTAAAAAGCTATAATTCATAAGATAACTGGGTAAGGTCATCAGACAATTAGATACAGGATACATATATACATAACAGCCTTTAAAACACTAGCAACAAATACTTAGAAATAATATTTTTTTAAAACTTCATTTACTATGAAATACTTCGGAATAAATTTAAGAAGAAACGGATAGAACCTACATCTTAAAATGTATAAAATATTACTGAAAAATGTAAAACAACATCTGAACATATGGAAATAATTATGATAATAATAATAATTACTAGCTCTAATACGTTTATATGACAAACATTATAGTAAACGTTTTACTTATCATGTTTTTGGATGAGGATACTTAATATTACCAAATGTCCATTTTCCTTAAATTAATGCTTAAACTTATTGCAATCTAACTAGTGTCCCCACAGGCATTTTTTTAATTACATAAACTACTTTACATTTTCATTTGGTAGAATAAATGCATTTGGCAGAGAACAGCCAATAAAATCAGCAAGAGAGGCCTAGTGAGGAAAGTCGTCTTATCAGACATCAGAACATTATAAATTCAGTGTCATCAAACCACTATGGTGTTTTGATACAAATATACAAGCAGATGAGTGAAACCGAAATAAGAACCTGAATTAGTTCCTAGTATACATTTAACTTTGATGTGATAAATGCAGTATTTTAATTATTTGTAAAAGAAGGGTTAATATCTAATAAGCTTGCTTCCTATTGTTTGGGCAAGTGGAGTGGCAGAAAATATCTGAACAGGTGTGTCCCAAAAAGGCAGGTCTTGCCTTGGTCTGTTTATCAAAACAGACAGAGGGAGCAACGATAAAGAATTGTGAAACAGTGACCACTTCCACTAATGTCCATGGAACAGTGTCCTGGGGTTCTGACCAACCAGAATAGGGTCTCTTTTCTCTGTGTATGTTGCGGAGGTAGGGTTGGGAAGAAAAGCCACAAAGGGGATTGTCAGAAGTCTGATTGCCTGAGGTGTCCTTTCTGCCTGCTGCACAAATAAAGGCGATGGCATGAAGGCCAGCCATGCCTTTTGAGAGATGGAGTTAGTACTCAAATTAATCTCATCCGAGGCTCATAGGTAGAGGTTTTTCAAAGGCTCTTTGGGGGCACAGGTGTGGCTGAGATGTACCTAGGTAATAGAAGCACCTCTGTCATGAGTATAATAGAAGCACCTCTCTAATAGGTGCTTGCTGATGATTGGTTGGGACTGAGATAAAATTATAGGGAGCTGAAGCTGACCTCTTGAGTTGAATCACTTCTGAGTGGGGCCACAGGAGTGGGGTTGGCAGGTCCAGGTGGAGCCACAGGTGTCAGACATGCAAAAAACAAACAAACAAACAAACAAACAAACCCTGAAAGGATATCTTAAAAGGCCAGTCCACACTAGTGGTGTTATCCACAGGAGTGGCTGGCAATTGTTTATGTCTACACCTTAGCAGAATCAGGCTTCTCTCCTCCTCCTAGCCTGATGGCCTTTCATTGGCTGTACAAAGGCAGCTGAATTTAGGTGAAGGCTTATTATCATTTAAACTATAAACTAAATGTCTCCCAAACTTAGCTTAGCCTAAGCCCAGGAATGATTAAGGGAAAGGAAAGGTGGAGGGTGGGTTAAATCAGATGTCTTTTACTGCCATGATTTTCTCACTGATACAATTTTTGCAAAGCCAGTTTCAGAAGGACAAGCATGAAGAAAGGATAGAAATTTCACCTTTTCACTGAGAAGGGGAGGAAGTTTGGGGACGGAAACAGAATCATCACCTCACTTGCAGTCCACACTATTTTTTATTTTTTTTTAAGCCAGTGGCTCAACACACAATCCATGGTAAATAGGAATATGGCTGTCCCCACACGAAGGTAAGCAGTCCGTCCCCACTTCCCGAGCCTACTCCTGTGGAATTACCACCCCTCATTTGTACCATCTTTGAAACCATGAGAGGAGCAGTGTATCTACAGCCCATTGAAGTCTCTGAAGGAGATACAAAAGATACTTTAATCAAACATTCTCCAAAGCTATAAAATACAGCACACCAAATACTCACATTCTAGTCTACTTTTGTGATATTGTGATTTATAATAAGATACATGTGTATTTGATCTTCTTTCCTTCTTAAAACCTTTGTAACCTCCAGCGTGATAAGAGAGTCTTTTGTATGCTGATGAGTAAACTGATGGCTGTCAGCTTCTAGATAGCTTCAGGATGGGGCTATTCTTTTTTATTTATTTATTTATTTTTTATTTTTTTTGAGACGGAGTCTCGCTCTGTCGCCCAGGCTGGAGTACAGTGGCCGGATCTCAGCTCACTGCAAGCTCCGCCTCCCGGGTTTAGCCATTCTCCTGCCTCAGCCTCCCGAGTAGCTGGGACTACAGGCGCCCGCCACTTCGCCCGGCTAGTTTTTTGTATTTTTTAGTAGAGACGGGGTTTCACCGTGTTAGCCAGGATGGTCTCGATCTCCTGACCTCGTGATTCGCCCGTCTCGGCCTCCCAAAGTGCTGGGATTACAGGCTTGAGCCACCGCGCCCGGCCAGGATGGGGCTATTCATCAGAAATACCAACCATGGCAGGATTAGAGAGAGGGGTTGAAGTTTCAGCCCAGCCTCCAACCTCCAGAAAAGGACAGGGGCTGAAGCTTGAGCTGATCATTGATCACCAATGCTCAATTATTTATTCAATCCTGCCTACCAAGAGAAGCCTTTATGAAAATCCAAAAGGGCAGGTTTCAGAGAGTTTTTGAGTAGCTAAGCACGTGGAAGTTCCTAGAAGGTGACCCAGAGAGGGCATGAAAACTCTGTGCCCCTTCCCAGTTGCCTTGCTCTACATATCTCTTCCATTGGCTGTTCATCTGTATCCTTCATAATATCCGTTATGATAAATGGATAAATGTAAGGAGAGTATTTCCCTGAGTTCTGTGAGCCACTTTAGCAAATCAATCAAACCTGAGAAAGGGGTTATAGGAACCTCTGATTGATAGCCAGGTGATCATAAGTATTGAAGACAACCAACTAGTTGCTACTAGCATCTAAAGTGGGGGACAGTTTTGTAGGACTGAGCCCTTAACCTATGGGAACCGGCGTAGATCTACTCCAGGCAGATAAGGTCAGAATTGAATTGAATGAGAGGTCACCCAGCTGGTGTCTGCTGGAGAATTGCTTGGCATGTGGGGAAACAGGCCTCCACACATCTGGTGTCAGAAGTGCTGGGGTGAGTGAGAGAGTGAGAGTAGAAAAAAAAACACTTTTTTTTTTATTCCTGTCTGTAGTAACTTTCCATCAAATGCAGCCTATTTGACCAATACAGTTCTCCCCACGATTATAGCCCAAGTAACAAAATAAGGATGTCTACATTTTAACAGAAAACCGAAAAGAAATCAAAGTCTAAAAATGAAAGCCTCTTTCTCTTCTAAAAATAAATGGTCTCAATTTATTTATAATGTCAAATTCTCCCCTACCCAATTTCTCATTATGCTTTAACCAGGCAAAAAGGTCTCATTCTAACTTCTTGGTCATACACTGAGTTTCTTAGTTTCTTTGGTACTTCTAAAGTGGAATTTTTAGAGTAGGCAGATAGCTAGACATGAGCAGGAGGGGGAGTCCCTGAAAAAAGGGGAGTCTGGAAAATTTCACACCCCAGAGATCACACAAACCAGGCATGCTAGATATAAGCAGAGAAGAGGGGAAATATCTATGCAGAAAAAAATGCCAGTAATCGTTCACTCTGCAGTTAACCTGTCAGAATGTAGTAAGTATGGAAATGCTAGTAAGTAAGCTTACATGCTAGTAAGTACGGAAATGCTTACATGCTAGTAAGTACGGAAATGCTAGTAAGTAAGCTTACATGCTAGTAAGTATGGAAAGAGGGCAAAGGAAAAAAAATCCCAGGAGATACACAGGTGCAGTATGTACAGATTTAACCACTATACGACCTTACTGGGGTGGCAGTAATGAGCAACACTCTCATTAGGTAGAATTTATATCCGACACCAGGCCCACGCATGCATGTACATCAACTGACAGTAAGGGAGAGTCCCACTAACCTGGGAGCAGGAACTAGGTGGGGAAAAGGCAGAGACTTAGGACAGAAGCAGGAAAACGAGACAAATACAAAGGCAGAGACTTGAAACACAGGTGGGAACTTAAAGAAAAAAATCTGGCATAATAAAAACCACAGAGCGGAACTCTCGCTGCTGCTGGCTCATTCTCTCTTTTAAGCAGCCCACTCTGACTCATCTTTCAGAGTGTACGGTCTCTTTAAATAAGCACTGCTACTGGTACTTTTCCAGCCAGACCAGCTCGCTCTTCTCTTGGAGTGTACTCTTATCTCCTTAATAAACCTTTTGCTTACATTACTAAATGTCTCTTGGCTGAATTCTTTCTCCCAAGTTAGACGAGAACTGAGGATTCCCACACTTCCCGGTAATAGAATTAATTCAATCCTCAACTCTTACATGTCCTACTTGCCAAATGCATAAAAGGTCAGCATACAGAACATGTGTTCTCTTTTGTGTGCTCTGCTTCCCTTCCTTTTGGTAACTGACTTCCCTGCCCCTGTGTGATAGGGCTGTCAATCTGCTGGCTTTGCCTCTTCTACCACAGGGTTAGGCACATCACCAAGAGGGGTCATTTGCAAACTCATTCCCACAATCCGGACACATTGATTGGTTTTAATTTGGACTCAAGACCCAATCAAGATGATTCAGAGCCCTTTGGGGAGATTTACGTAAATGCAGCCTATAAAACATTGCTTTTCTTTAGAAAGCAAAATTTCCAAAGACAGCATAAGCTTACATTACATGTAAGCAGTGATGGAGCTACAGGTCTAAGAGGAGGACAGAATTCTGTTACCATATGGACAAAGCTTAACTGAAAACAAAGACAGGCAGGGGCAGATAGCTGAGTGATGGGGAGTGACAGCAATAAAGACAGAGACTTCTGAAGATATTGTACAAACCCTGTGGACAATCCAACCTGCAGCTTGATCCACTCTAAGATTCCCCTGGTTCCATGAACCAATCACTTTCCTTAGATAGAGTAAACTGGTTGAGGAGCATTTCTACCTCTTTTAACTCAAAGAACCTGAATAGTTGAGTCAATGAGATATACATGGTTTCTAAGTGCAAGAGGACCTCCCCACCACCACCTGCACCTCCCCCACCACCACCCACACACACACAGTGTAGACCATGTATCTGCCTGCCGCAGAAATAGCATTTTCTATGTAATAGCAATGGTATCACATTGCTAGTCTGGAGCCACAACAGCAACTGTGTTATCTGGGGTGGGGAGGTAGACAGAGAAGGCTGGAAGGAAAGGATGGAGAAAGCTTGGTTTTAGCTTTGCCAGGAATCATCCTGTGGGCTTGAAATTGACTGGCAGAAATCTCCTAAGAAGTTAATTATGCTGTGATATGGTTTGGACGTGTGTCTCCAGCAAATCTTATGTTGAATTGTAATCCCCAGTGTTGAGGGTGGGGCCTGCTGGGAGGTGATTGAAGCATGCGGGTGGATTTCTCATAAATGGTTTAGCACCATCCCCGCTTGGTTCTGTCCTCACAATAGCCACTGAGTTCGCGTAAGATTTGGCTGTTTAAAAGTGTGTAACACCTACACCCTCTTGCTCTTGCTGCTGCTCCCATCATGTGAGATGCCTCACACCCCTTTGCCTTCTGCCACAACTGAAAGCTTCCTGAGATCCCCCCAGAAGCCAAGTAGAGGCCACCATACAGACTGCAGAACAGCGAGCCAATAAAACTCCTTTTCTCATTAATTACCCACCCTCAGGTATTTCTTTATAGCAATGCAAGAACAGACTAATAAATGCTGCCATCAGCTTTTTATGAGATTTCTAGAAACCCAAAACTTTCTAAGCCTTATGTGCTGCTTTTGGAGCCACCAGAACCTGTCTTTAGAGACCCAGAAACGTCTGCAGGTTCCTCCCTGAAACTTTGCCTCTTCTGAGATTCTTCTAGCCTTATTTAATTCACCAGTCCGAAAACAGGACATATATTCCCCTCACTCTCCTTTTTTCTTGACTGCTTGACCTCTTCTTCGACACCTAAGGGTCTCTCAGTTCTGACTGAGAGAATTACTTCTAGGGCAGCCAGTTCTGAGCACAAAATTCATCCCTAAAACTTGTACTTTGAAGTAAGTCCTCCCTGCCTTTCCCCTCCAAGTCCTTCCTTCCTCGCATGCACTCTATGTTGAGAAGAAATAAAGCCATTTATTTTATAATATATATATATAAATGGCTTTATTTATATATAAAAATATATATGTATTTATATATATTTATATACCTATAAATATATACACACACACACACACACACACACACACACACACACATATATATATATATATTCTAAAGACAAGACTTCAGTTTGTCACTCAGGCTGAAAGTGCAGTGGTGTGATCTTGGCTCACTGAAGCCTTGACCTCTGGTTCAAGTAAATCTACTGCCTCACCCCCGCCAAGTAGCAGGGACTACCAGCATGCACCACACCTGGTCAATTTTTGTATTTTTAGTAGAGACAGGGGTTTCACTGTGTTGCCCAGGCTGGTCTAAAACTCCTGAGCTCAAGCGATCCACCTGCCTCAGCCTCCCAAAGTTCAAGGATTATAGGCATGAGCCACTGTTCCCAGCCCATCTCTTTTCACTTCATAAAAGAATCTCTCTATTCTGGGCCGTAATCAGAGGCCTGCTATTTCAGGGTGAGATCCAGGACATGCTTCACCTGGCCCCAATTACTCCTCTCTCTTGGTAAGTCTGTTTATCAGGTTAGCTGTCAAGGCTGGGCAGAGCTGACCTCTAGAAATGGTTCCAGAGCTTCGATATCTCCAAGTGGTGTTTTGTCCCTAAATCCTCGTCTCTGTGCATTTGCCCACTTGGCTCTAGATGAGGCACTAATACATTAGTGATTCATTGTAATGTTATCACATCATTATATCCAGGGCCCATAAATACCCAGATATTGCTGAGAGGCCTATAGTAGGAACAGCAGCAGATTACAAGTGTAAGCTACCGTGCTGGGCCTTTCTTTTTTTAGATGGAGTTTGGCTCCTGTTGCCCAGGCTGGAGTGCAGTGGCATGATCTCAGCTCACTGAAACCTTGATTCCCAGTTTCAAGCGTTTCTCCTGCCTCAGCCTCCTGAGTAGCTGGGACTATAGGCATGCACTACCACACCAGGCTAATTTTGTATTTTCTGTATACATGGGGTTTCACCATGTGGGCCAGGCTGGTCTCAAACTCCTGACCTCAAGTGATCCGCCTGTCTCGGCCTCCCAAAGTGCTGGGATTACAGGTATGAGCCACGGTGCCTGGCCAACACAGACTTTTTCACACCTTGATTGAACTATCATTGGCGTACAAAGATCCGTGCACATATTTAATGTGTACAATTTGCAATTTGGATATATGCAAACACCTGTGGTACCATCACCACAATTAAGGTAATAGATATATCCAACACTTTTCAAAGTATCCTTGTGTCTCTTTGAGTTTTGGTGGGGGGGGGGGGTTGTTTGTTTGTGGTAAGAAACACACTGAACATGACATCTTCCCTCTTAACAAATTTTGAATTTCATGACACTGTATTGTTTACTATAGTGCACTATAGTACAGTGTAATGTAGACACTATATTATACAGCTGATCTCTATAACTTACTCATCTAGCATAACTAAAACTTTATACCCATTGAACAGCAAATTACAATTTCTCCCTCCCAGCAGTCCCTGGCAACAACTATTGTATTCTCTGTTCTGAGTCTATTATAGATGCCTCGTATAAGTGGAATCTCATGTGGTATTTGTCCTTCTGTGACTGGCTTTTTTCACTTAACATGATGTCTGTATGGCTCATCCATGTTGCTGTAAGTGATAAGATATTTTTGTTTAAGGCTGAGTAGTGTTCCATAATATGTATATGTCACATTTTCTTATCTATTCATCTATGGGAGACACTTGGTTATTTCCATACCTTGGTTATTGTCAATAATGCTGCAAAGAACATGGGTTTTGGGGGGTTTTGTTTCTTTGTTTAAGTTTGTTTGTAAGTTTGTTTGTGGGAGTGCAGTTATTTCTTCGAGATATCGATTAGATTTCCTTTGTATGTAAGCAAATGAAACTACGTTACATGGGACAGGAAAGTCAGAAGCAGGATTGCTGGATTACATGGTAGTTCTATTTTTAATTTTCTGAGGAACCTCCATATTGTTTTCCACAGCAGCTGGGCCGTTCTGCGTTTCCACCAACAGTGCAAAGGTTCCAACTTAGGCGGTTGTGTTTTTAAGCAGGATCATCTAATAGCAAAGTCACTGGTCTTTCAGCTCCATTCCTCCCTCTCCTCACCATCTGCTCCCGTAGACATTCAACACTCTTTCCTAAAACGAGCTTACCACACAAATGGCCTGTGATGGAGATTTGTAGTGTTCCCCAGTGGTCCCAGCTCTCCACTCCTCCCTGGGCAACCAGCACAACACACTTCTTAGCTCCGTGGCCAGTTGGAAAGGGCCAGTGGCCAGTTTTGGCCAATAACTGCAAGTGGAAGTGACAAGGGTCACCTGTGCACGCACGGAGTGAGAAACCTCCGTACTCTTTCTTCCCTCACGCAGGAAACCTGCAAACCACCAGAAGTGCCCACAAAAAACGGTGCTTCCCCTTCCTCCAACCCCCATATGCAAATCCCAACATACCAGAGGTGAAAGCAAGAAGGAATGGAAAGAGACGTCTACTCAAAGGTCCCGTTCTGAGGCTTCCAGCCAAGGTCGGTGGAGAAGTTGGAAACAAATTAAAATGAGATCGAAGCTCCTACTGTATTCTTTAACATCAGAAAATGATGAGAAGACTGAGGGGTCTGACAGAGATATTCACAAGGCAGAGAAAGGAGAAACGGGGTGGAGCATTTTGAATAAAGTGACTGGACAGAAAAACAAATTTGTGGTTATTCTAGGCCCAATTTGATTCAAATTAGAGTAATTACAAAGCCAATGACAGTTAATATTTATGGGGAGCTAACTACGTATCTGGGGCTGGACGAAGCCCTAAAACTGTCACCTCACTTTCCAGGGACGCCGTGGTGAGAACACTGCAGAGAGACCATTATGTGAGTTGCCACTGTCATGCTGCTGTGACTCAATGATCAAATACGAACAGCTCTGCCTCAGAGGCCACACCTTCATAAGGGTCAAGATTGACACTCGCCATCCCAAAGCTTCCCACCAGGTATGCGGTGGCATGCAGAGAACCTCGGATGGTTGCAGGCATACCGCATAAGCTGAAGTCTGGGTCAGCTGAAACCTCTGGCTTGAAGAGCCTCATCTCTTTATCCCAATGGGTTGTAACCTTTTTTCTCTAAGATCTATAGTGTGAAGAAAATATAACAAGCATTGCAACAGGGGTAAAGCAGGAATAATAATTATTTAAGCATCTGCTCCAGAGCAGGTTTTCCATATTCCAGTCACATGAGTTGTCTCTTTTGATTTTTCCTGGGAGGGAGAGACTAGTTCTCCTTGCAATAAGGATGTTAGGCTCAGAGAAGTGAAGTAACATGCCCATGGCCATGAAGCTGGAGAGAGCTGGAGCTGAGATTCAATCCCAGGTCTTCTCACTCAATATTATTAATGCCATGAGATTGCCCACAACAGCATCAGCTGGAGGCTCACAGCCGGGCCCCTGGGGTTGCCTCCTGCTGAGGCTGAACAATAGCTCAGATAGATCTGAAGAACAGAGGTCAGAGTCAGCCTGCAATCAGCACCACTGTGGGCACATCAACAACAACTACAGCAAGAACTGACATTAATACTTGTAATTCCAAGCAAATATCTAAAGAGGCTGGTGAAGCATAAGTGAAAGAACTTGAAGTTAAGAAATGTACAGAGCTCATACCCATTGGGAATCCCCTTTGTCTTGTGCCTGAGATTTTCTGTGGTTTACATGGGATAGAAACCAGGTTGAGAAGAGGGGGTGAGAGTCCCCAAGAGGACTTTCTTGTAGGACTTGCAGGACCAGGTAATAGCGGTTCTTGCAAAAAATTTGCAGCAGTTTCTGGTTAGCAAACCTGACATTCTGCATAAGGGGAACAGGAGGATAATAAATTAAGCCATCTTATGAAGACCCTCAGGGTTAAGGTTCCTAGGATCTTCTTCTTTTATGTTCTGATTCCGGTGAGAATAAGAAGTGAGCAGCCAAACAGAAGATGAAAATCAGAAAATCATACTTTCTCCCCCTTCATAGTTACAGATTAAGGGACAAGATAATAGCGCTAGTTAGGGAAAGAGTGCACTGAGTTTCAAGAAAGCTATTGCATAGTCTGTCTCATATGACTGATAATGAAGGGCCGTTAACTTCTCTTTTGTGATTTTGGACTAAAGTAGAAGAGGTTGGGTGAGCCAGATTAAATTAATTAAAAAGTGCACACATTCAAATACACACACACTTTATTTACACGCATTTGCACCACCATTCTTTCCACCCCAAATCTTGCAGTTACCACTGAGGACCAACTGAGGTGAGACCTACATCGTTGGATCAGTTTGCAGCTTGAGAACAATATGGATTTCCACTAATCTACTCTTTTTGTTATTTTGTTTATTCCTTTTTGACACTTGTTCTCACCTTCTGCAGACAGCTCCTACGTGTTCTTTCCTCTGTGTGTTCGTCATTTATTAAATGATATATTCGTTCATTCTTTAGACACCAGTTGAGTACCTTTTATGTTTTATGCTAGAACCAAAAGGCGAATAAAATGCAATTCTCCTCTGTGGCTGTGACACTGGTGTTTGGTTTCACGAATGCTCTTTCTGCCAAGTAAACATGATTCTAATTGGTAGATGCTGTGTTGTTTGTCAGGCAAATGTGATTTCACTTTGAACAGGATTTCGAATTGATGATTGAAGTCGTTTTTCATCGTGACAGCATTACATGCTCATGTGCACACACACAATATTTTCTTCATCCTCAAACGCAGGCATTCTGCCAAACACTGATGGGGATGGCCATCTTCTTTTGAAATTAATTAAAAACACTTATAATTAAATAAATTGGATTCATAGCAATACTTTTCATAATGCCAGTATTAACTTTCATAGTTTGGCTCGTCTTCCTTTCATTTCATTTCTTTTCAGCATCATTTTATGCTTGGAGACTCTGGAATGACAGAAAAGCCAGAATATCAATAGCCAACATTTAAGAAGTACTCATTTTTTTGCCAGGCACTGTTCTTAACACTTTGTACGAACTGCATCATCTAATCCTCACAAGGACCCTAGCAGGTATATAATGTGTTATCTCTGCTGAATGGAGGAGGAAACTGAGACACAGAGAGTTTAACTTGCTCAAGGCCACGTAACCAGTGATTTCTTAGAAGTGAGATTCAAACCTACATTGCCTGACCCCAGAGCCCATTTCTTGGCTGTTATGCTACAATGCATCACAAAGCAAAACTGAACACTGCCAATGCAAAGGCTGAAGGAAATAGAAGCCCCCAGACAGGCAGAATTGAAAGATGTCTCCTTAACGTGAGCAGAAAACTGAAATGAGCATAATTTGAGATAGGGCTGAAGCTTACTCGAAAGTTATTCTTACTCGTCAAAAGAAAATGCTTCCCCATGCACAAGCACGCTTACTGCAATTATACACACCATAAGAACCTATGTATAAACATCCCATGTTATAGGTATTTTTAAACTATAAAATTTAGAAATCAAATGGCAAAGAATATAAAATTTAAAAACTACAATTACTAGCATAAACTTCATTGGCTAGGGACATCTTGCTGAAACTAAACTGCCATATCCAGTGTGACAATGGTCCCAATTGCCACAGGAAGGTCCTTTTGAGCCCACACATCTAGATTGCTTTGTGCTGTATGATAACTCCATCTTCCCACTGGCCTTCTTGACTGAGTATCAGGAAACCTTTGTTCACATAGAGAGCCAAGGCACCACTTGGCCTCACTTGCTGGAAGTGCCTCCGTTCTGTATAAAAGTATGCTGTCCTTCTTTACCTAGTAATCTACAAAATGAAAGAAACACTACTTATGGGGGCATTGAAATTGCATTGCTCTGAGAAAGGGAAAAAATGCAGTAAAATGGGTTTTGCTCAAGTTCTCATCAGGCTTATGTTATTGCATGTTGTGCACAGTTTTTACAAGCTTTGTTATCTGGTTTCTCAGTTGATAGCAGATTGGAAGCAGCAGATTAGAAGAAGGGAGAGATATTACCATAGGCATGAAGACTAAAAATCACGGCAAATGCCAGCAGAGAACAAGAGAGAACAATGTCAATCAATAGAATCATTTAGCGTCAGCCCAAATTGCTTCAAATACAACTGTCCCCATTATAGAACAATGCGATTAACTGACACTCCCAGTGATGACTGAGTCATACAGGAAAGCTTAAATGGTTTCCTTCATACTATGTAAGATGTCACAAAATGTAAAATGCATGTGTGAAAGATATTCATTAAAAATGATTAAAATAAGAAATAATTTTAATGTTTTAAAGGGTAAGCCCCCCAAACTGGTCCATTCAAAACAGACCAATTCTTGCAACATTGTAATTATGGGGAACTGTTAAAATTATAATGTCTCATCCTCACGTGTTCTTTCTTATGTTAGAATGTAAAGAACTTGAGAACAGGGGCTCAAGACATGTTTCTGGCCTCTACCATATCTGAAATAGACTATTGTTCACAGTGGAAACCACGTGACATCATCATCATAATCACTGTGTATTTTCTCAGGCTTCACACTCATAGTAAGTCTACAGAGTGGGCTGGTTCACCCTATGTGGTATCTGTGCGACCTGTCCACCTTGCTAGACTGAACTACGTTTCCCAGAATCCCCTTCGTGGTGTTTCGGAGTTGGGTTGACTTTCACGCCAGATTTGGAACACAAAAGTAAAGTGGGGCCATTTTGTTTTTGTGCTTAGGCAGTTCTTGCTGATCTGCTGGCTAACCTGGTTGACCTGGGGTAACAGTCAAGCCCACAGCTGCTCCACCTTCCCCTGGATACAACTTTAATTTCTCTGTCTCCTCAGCTAGGTGTATGTTTAGTTCTTTGATGAAGAATGTCAGCTTCTCTTACAGGACACCCACTTCATTGAAGTTGGAAGCAATGAGAATTGACACAGGTTCCGATTGGTCCTTGAAGGCTCTCATTCATGCCCATGCATCCCAACTTGCCCTTCCTCTTCTCCACCTTATATCCACTTTTGCTTCCCAACTGCCTGCCCTGAACGCTTCAGGAACCAGCATCAGTCACAAAGACAGGAGCTTTGCAGACAGTGTTTAACAAGCACCCATAATTGCATAAGGCCAAATCTCCTAGATCTGCTTCTCTGATTGAATCCTAACTGATGAACCCCTTTTTATAGGTTAGGAAAGTAAGACTCAGAGAGAGTAAGTAACTTGTCTAAAGCCTAAAAGCAAGGGAAGGGGTAGAGCTGGCCTTCGAACTCAATCTGACTCTAACACTTGTGTTCTTAGTTATTAGGTTTTATGGCCTCTCCAATATAAATTTGTTCAATAAATGAATTCAAATAAATATAATACCTGAAGTGGAGCTTCAAAGTCAGGAGATCATTTTAATTTCTTGAGTGCCTACTTGGTGCCCAGAGACAAGTCCTGGCATTGGGCAAACCAGCAGCTCTAGAATCCACTTTATGAACTATCACCATGGGCTCTTTCAATCCCATCTATGACTCAACAGCCACCAGTCAAATCTAGCTAGAGCTACAAGCACAGCTTTCTCCATTGAAAACACTTTTAAAAGCTTCTTCACAGACACAACTGTCTAGTGGAATATGAAGGCAAAGATAAACATGCATACATTAGTGTCAGACAGGGCTCTAGGGCAGTGATTTTATTTTCTATTCAATGTGTTTCAGTTAGTGAAATACATGATGAGTCATTTCTACTTAAAGTAACAATAGAGAAGATTAATCCAGACATGCCATATCTTCTGAATAGAGGCATGCAATTTGCATACACCAATGTTTCTAAACTCTAAAAAACATCATGACATTTACTTTTACGTAGGATTTTAAAATAGAGATATACCTCAGTCATCCTGCTTTGGGAATTTCTAATGTCATGGTAAATGTTTTGATCCAGAAGTCAGAAAATCTGGGGTCTAATCCTGGATGTACCATTAATAAAAAGCTTTGTAACCCTGGGCAAAGCACTTCCTTTCTCTGGGCCTTAGTTGGCATATCTGTAAAAGAAGGCTTTCAACTACCTTCACAGGCTTTCTGACTCTTTGCAACATCTTTCAGTTTGACTGTTATTAGCATTTGCCATTTAGGCATAGAACAATCAAACATTAACTTAAAGTTTCATAACATGTGTTCCTTGCAGGAAGTATGTAAGAATCAAATAAAAACAATTTCATCATACATAAATCCAATCCCAAAGTAATAAGAATACTGACTCTTCACTTGAGTCTGAATATCCAAAAATTGCTCCTCTACCAACTTTACAGGATCTTTTTCTGGAAAATTTATTTTAAATTGTAATTTTTTTAAAATTTGAGATGGGGTCTTACTAGGTCGTCCAGGCTGGTCTTGAATTCTTGGGTTCAAGTAATCTTCCCACCTCAGCCTCGTGAGTATCTGCACGTGCCACAGTGCCCAGCCCCTATTTGAACACTGAACTTCAAGGAAGGCTCAGGAAGGGCAGGAAATAAAAGAGATGTCAATCTGTAATTTGAAGATGGAATTTTAAGTCTTTTGAGGTGGTCCGACTTCTGAAATTTTACTAATGATTTCTTCTTACGAATCTGACAGATGCCAGAACTGTGAGTCTCTGTGAGAAACCATGAGAAATACAAGGTGTGATTTCTACCTTTGAGGAGTGTATGGTCATGTGGAATATGTATTAATGAAATAAGATCTTAAGAGTTAGAAGGGTCCCTAAAAGTGGTCTAATTCAGTTGTTCTCAAACTTTTACTCGTGTTGGAATCACCTAGACATCTTGCTAAAACACAGATTTCTGAGCCCTACTCCTGAGTTTCTGATTCAGTAGGTCTGGGAGGAGCTCAAAATTTTTAATTTCTAACAAATTATCATGTAATGTTGATAGTGCTGGTCCTCTGGAGGTCATACGGTGAGAACCACTAGTCTTAGAAGCTTCTCCTTCTCCTTCCCGTGCTCATGAACCTCACATAGAGACTGTAAACATTCCAAAACTGCCTACTCATGCTTTTCTAACCTGGCCCTAAACTCTTAAAAGTTTTGCAAGAAACCACCCACTGGAATACACAAAATAAAGAGTGTTTTTTATTAACGCATTTCCTATAGGGGTTTTATTTTTCATGGTTTGGGTCCATATATTTCCTATTAAGTTGTGCCAAAATTTATAAGGTTTCTAGATTGCTTCAAACATTGAATTACGTTCCTTTTAGGGGTCTGCCTCAGTTAAGATTGAACCCCATGTTTTCTACCTTATAAACCTTTTGAACCTGATACAGCTCAAGTATTTTCTACCAAACTTAGTGTGGGAGAGTTTACAGTTAATTCTGTGGTTGAATAGCTTTTTCCAAAGTGAATCTCAAACCCACCTCACCCTTGGTGCCAGTTCTCCCACTTGAGCATCATGGATGAGGTCTTTACCCGATGCTGCTTAGAAGTTTTTTCAGTATCCACAGGCAGCTATCATGTCCTCTCATAGACACATCAAGCTCTCTCTTGTCTGTTTTTATCACCTCTAGTTATGTCTTCACCCCTGTTCCTGAGTTCATAAAGGTTTAGGTATAAACTCAGACTTAAGGCTAATTTTTCTCCACCAATTCAAAAGTATTTACTCAATATTTCCTACATGACAAGCCTGATGCAAGTTTTAGATAGAGATGAGTAACAGATTCCACATCAACCTTCATGGGGTTCACAGTCTCAAGGGGAAAACCCAAATATGTTTTATACTGTCCCTTCAGAACTTTTATTCCTTTCTTGTTGAACATATTACATTTTTCCATACACTTTGTGTTGAACATATTACACTTTTCTATACACTTTGCCATCTAAATAATTCAATTTCTCCAAACATTTTGCATTATTTTATCTAAAAAGATTATGATCATCTTACGTGAACTCACTCGTTTATTTTACTCAACATCTACTTATTATGATATATTGAGATTCACTCAGTTGTGAAGCAAAAATAGATAGTAAGATCCGTGGATGAATCCTTTAAGAGCTTAGAGTAGGGTAGATCAGGTGAATTACAAAACTGTGTTGGTTTTAAAATATGTTCCAAGCTGGGTGTGGTGGTGTGTGTCTATAATTCCAGCTACTTGGGAGGCTGAGGTGCAAGGATTGCTTGAACCCAGAAGTTCCAGGCTGCAGTGAGTCCTGATCATGCCACTCTGCTCCAGCCTGGGCAACAGAGCAAGACCCTGTCCCTAAAGCAAAACAATACAAAACAAAATATCCTACAAATTTTTTCACACGATTCCCATTAAGAATTACGGTCAGTGTCCCATCCTCTTGAATCATGTGTCACATGTCACAGGCCTGTGACAGCTTTGACTACAAAAATATAACAGAAGTTTTGTTCCGTCTTCCAAAGCCATATCATAAAAATCAATGCAACTGCTCTTTGTTCACTAGAACATTCATACTTGAAACTGATCCCATATAAGAAGTCTTATACTACCCTGAGACTTCTATATTGTGAGGGAGGTCGGGCTGTGTGTAGAATACCTGCGCAGGAATTCCAATTGAGGTACGCCCAGCTGAAGTCCTAGTTGATAGCCAACATCGACTGCCGTGCACGTTTAGTGAAGACAGCTCCAGGTAACTCCAGCCCCCAGCTATTGAGTCTTCCCAGCTGGTCCCAGATACCTTAGAACAAAGACAAGCCACTCCTGCTGGGGCTGGGTCAGAGAATTTGTGAGCACAGCCTAACAGTTGTTTTATGTCACTAAGTGGCGGGTAGTTTGTTATGCAGCAATAGTGCATTCAGCCTTTCTAGCATTGCTATAAGGAAATGCCTGAAGCTGAGTAATTTATAAAGAAAAGATGTTTAATTGGCTCACAATTCTGCAGGCTGTACAAGCATGGCGCCAGCATCTGCCTGGCTTCTGGGGGTGTGGGGTGGGGAAGGGGACCTCAGGGAGCTTTCACTCATGGCAAAAGGTGAAGCAGGAGCAGACATGTCATGTGGTGAAAGCAGGAACAAGTACGAGGGAGTGGAGGTGTCACACATTTAAACAAACAGATCTCGAGATAACTCACTCACTGTCATAAGAACAGCACCAAGCCATGAGGGATCTGTCCCCATGGCCCAAACACCTCCCACCAGGCCTTACATTCAACATTGGGGATTACAATTCAACACGAGACTATGGTGGGACATCCAACCAGCATCAAATAGTAGCCAAAACAAAAACATACAACCGTGTCTGTTTTCATTAATCTTTATCCTTAAAAGTTAGAATCAGAGTTTTCCCATGTTTTCAAAATCCCTATCCCTAATGCTTTTCTACTTCTATTTGCTATCTTATAATGACCTCTCTCCCTTTTTCTCTTTCTTTTTTTGAGAGCAGAAATTGTTTTTTATTATTATTTCTTTCTTTCTTCTTTTTTTTTTTTTTTTTGGATGGAGTGTCACTCTTGTTGCCCTGGCTGGAGTGCAATGGCACAATCCCGGCTCACTGCAACCTCCGCCTCCCAGGTTCAAGTGATTCTCCTGCCTCATCCTCCCAAGTAGCTGGGATTACAGGCATTCCCCACCATGCCTAGCTAATTTTATATTTTTAGTAGAGACGGAGTTTCACCATGTTGGTCAGGCTGGTCTTGAACTCCTGACTTTAGGTGATCCACCTGCCTCAGCCTCCCAAAGTGCTGGGATTACAGGCATGAGCCACCACGCCTGGCCTCTTTTTTGTATTATTTATTTCAATAGCTTTTGGGAACCAGGTTTTTTTAGTTACATGGATAAGTTCTTTAGTGGTGATTTCTAAGATTGTGATACACCCATCACCCAGGCGGTGTACGCTGTACCCAGTGTGTAGTCTTTTTTCCCTCATCTCCCTCCCACCCTTCCCTGAATCCCCAAAGTCCATTACATTACTTATCCCTTTGCATCATCATAGCTTAGCTCCCACTTATAAGTGAGAACGTACAATAGTTGGTTTTCCATTCCTGAGTTACTTCACTTAGAATAATGATCTCTAACTCCATTCAGATTGCTGTAAATATCATAATTTCATTCCTCGTTATGACTGAGTAGTATTCCGTGGTGTATATATACCACACTTTCTTTATCCACTCATTGGTAGGTGGGCATTTAGGCTGGTTTTATATTTTTGCAATTGTGTATTGTGCTGCTATAAACATGTGTGTATAAGTGTCTTTTTCATACAATGAATTATTTTCCTTTGGGTAGATACCCAGTAGTGGGATTGCTGGATTGAATGGTAGTCTCTGTCTTTCTTGAGCATGCGTGATAACCACCCTTATCTACAAATATACCTAGTTTTCCCCAAACTTCGCTCAATCCTGTTGCCTCCTCCAGCTTTTGCCAAACTAGGCAGTAAACATGCTACAGCAACAAAACACAGAGTAAATTACATTATAATTATTACACCTATAAGAATCTGCCCATGGTAAAAAGATTTCCAACCCCACGGATGACCCGCTTGTTTCAAACAGTATTTGTAAAACAAGTTTTACAGTCCCCTGGAGAAATGACTCTGTCTTATGTATCAAACAAGTGATCACAAGGTAATTTAAAGACTCTACGATTCTAGCCTGATTTCAAGTATTCTGTCTGGGAAAAGGGAAATGAGTTATCCCTTTTCAAGGGGTGGCAATCTGAGTGACCACTTTCTAGTCTGAGTTAAGATGCTTTCAACTATGCTTTCAGATTAAACCTATACGACAGCCTAACAACGTTTTTTCTTTTTCATTCCAAGTGTGCAATGCTTCCCATATTAATGGATATCAGATGAAAAATCTCATGTTGGAGTGAGATCACCACTAGAATCCTGTTAACATGTTAGCTAAAGCCTGAAGACCCTACAGCTATCACTGGCTAGTCATTGAAGAAACTATGATTAAGAGGAAGGCAGAATTGAGCATCAGCATGCCCCAAGGGTTATGAAGCCATGGGAATGGGTCAGTGGGGGAGAAGGTGGTAGAAATATTCACTTCCATCCACACGGTTGGAGTTGTGGTCAGAATGTGGAAGAGGGACTCCACAAAGGTTCTGGAAGAAGACTCAGTCAGAGAACTGTGATTCAATGAGAGAAAGCGCAGAACCACAATGGATAAAATCCTTTTTCCCTGACACATACAATGTTAGTGGCTACCGACTAACCAGAATCAGTGTCAAGGGAAAACAAAACTCACTCCGATGTAGAAAGCTACGGTGACAGAGAAAATAAAACCTAGGCCGAATGCGGTGGCTCACGCCTGTAATCCCAATACTTTGAGAGGCTGAGGCAGGTGGATCACGAGGTCAGGAGATTGAGACCATCCTGGCCAACATGGTGAAACCCCGTCTCTACTAAAAATACAAACATTAGCTGGGTGTGGTGGCACGTGCCTGTAGTCCCAGTCACTTGGGAGGCTGAGGCAAGAGAATCTCTTGAACCAGGGAGTCGGAGGTTGCAATGAGCCAAGATTGTGCCACTGCACTCCAGCCTGGCGACAGAGTGAGAATTCATCTCAAAAAAAAAAAAAAGAAAAGAAAAAAGAGAAAAGAAAAGAAAACCTGAGAAAAGCTTAAAGGTCAGGTGACAAAAAAAAAAAAAAAAGAAAATCAATGTCTGCAACAGGGTAAAAATTGACAAAATTTATAAGCCCTTGCGGATGTAGAACCTTTGATCCTGATGTCACATAAATCCACAAGATTTATACATATGCATGTACACAATTTTGATCATGGTCATATTTTTTCAGGTGAATACATATATCAAATTGTATACTATAAATATGTGCAGGTTTTCACATAGCAATTATCCCTCAATACACTGCAAAAAAGAAAGAAAAAATCCACAGATTGGACAAAAAACCACGCAACTCTTGTTTATTAAGATACTTTCTGCATCTAAAGATATAGCTGCACCCTGGCCCCCACTGTTTACCAGCTCCCAAGCATATCCCTCAATTCTAGAGAAAAACAGAATATAATTAGCACCAGGCTCCATCTCAATCTTCCTTCTAAATCATTAGACAGGATTTCCTTAAAGATAAGACATTCTCCTGTCTCTCTGACATTTGGTTGAAATATTGAAAGGAAAGCACACCTAGCAGAGAGGGCTTGGCACATTCAATTCTACATTTTTGTCAGGAAAGAGAGACAGGCATCTTGCTATAGACGTAGTGTGATTTATAGCAACAAGAACTTGAAAAAGTGGGTTGTCTTCTTTTTAGAGTTAAAGGCCTCTTCCAATTAACAGTTAGCATGGCTTGTTTTTGAAGAGTTAGAGAAAGGGAGGCGGTGGTTGCAAACATCGTGTACCTGTTAGGAGTGGAAGACAATGTGTTTGGAGTTTTCGGCTGTTCCCTGGTTTGCAAGCCAGGAGGACTGTCACAGACAAGATACATAGTCAGCAGAGACAGATGTGCTTAGGAGAATTGCAATTCCAACATTCACTCAAAACTAAGCTCCCACACAGACCACCAAACCAAAGATAAAGGAAGTGTTCAAGTCTCCTCACTCAATTAGTTCATTTATAAACATTTACTGAGCAGTCTGTTAGATGCCAAGAACAAAGAAGGGATAATAGAGATGAATAAAACACATCCTTGACAACTTAGAATTCATATGCTAACTAGGAAGACAGAAGACTAAGCAATTAAAACACAACTTACCAAGTGCTGAAATAGAGATATGTATAAGGTACAATAGGAGAAATAACTCTGGCTGGAGAAACCCAAAAGTATCTGGCATGGAAAAGAACCACTAAGCCAGGCATTCAAGGAGTAGAAACTGGAAGGGTGAAAAATGTGTATTGACATATTCCAGGCATAGGAAAGAGCACTGAGTTAACACATGAAGGGCTATATGTCCGTTCTGGGTTATATGTGGATTAACACCTCACAAATGAAAACTTGAACGCTAGGAAGTTCTGTGTGTCAAGTATAAGACTGTTGGTGGCAGTTATGGAAGATGCGGAGTTTCTTCATCAGTGCAATGGGGCAATGGGAATGTCACGGTTAACTACCTTGGTAGACCAGGGCATGGCAGCTGCAGCAAACAACGGACTGGAGGCTGCAGCACACACTCCCCCAACCCCCACCACACACACACACACACACACACACACACACACACACACACACGCACTCCGCAGAACACTATGGCTCATCCAGCTATGGTGGGCCAGGAACATGACAATCTGACAACCAGGATGGATGCCCAGCTCAGTGGCTTTGCCACAGAAAAGACACTACCCATTCATGAAATTGCCTTTCTGCTCCATGAGTGTAGATCTCTCTCCATCCTCAGACTGCCCTCAAACTTAAGACCTCAGTGAGATGATCTCAGAAGAACCCACTCATCTATTTTGGGGAACAAATTCTAGACGCAGATAGAAGCTTTATTGTTCAGATATGAAAAAACAGAAGCAAAATAAAACGAGATACATGAGGAGATCCTAAACACAGATGGGTAGTATACTATTTCCATAGCAATAGAAGAGCATTCTTTTTTTAAGAGATTTACTGCAGGAAGCAGACATAAATTTTAGACGTTTGTCTTGTATTGTCAACAGTATTAAAACAAAAGACAATGCAGTGAGATCAAAAGGCAGCTGTTAAGAAGGAATTATAAAAAGGGAACTAGATGAGATAAGTGAAAAACATTAATATTAAACATGTGAAAAGAGACTTTTTAACGTATAAAAAGAGTTAAGAAAAGAATCGACAGTGCAAAAAAAAAAAAAAAAATTACATCAGCAATGTTATCAGCAACTCACCCACAATCAAGAGGAAAAAGAAAAATAAAACACATTCATGAAAGGGGTGATGCTACAAGTAGATAACAGAAAAGAGAGAGCCAAAATGTATATTAACAGTGTATTTGATGGGGAGAAAAGGAGAAATTGAGCAGAAGCAAATAAAATTATCCTAAAACTGAACACCTAAACTTGCAGATCAAAAGGCTTCGATAAATGGCTGGGCACGGTGGCTCACGCCTATAATCCCAGCACTTTGGGAGGCTGAGGCGGGCAGATCACCTGAGGTCAGGAGTTTGAGACCAGCCTGACCAACGTGGTGAAATCCCGTCTCTACTAAAAATACAAAAATTAGCTGGGCATGGTGGTGGGTTCCTGTAATCCCAACTACTCTGGATGCTGAGGCGGGAGAATTGCTTGAACCTTGGAGGCTGAAGTTGCAGTGAGCCCAGATCACACCATTGCACTTCAGCCTGGGCAACAAAAAAGAAAAAAAAAAGGCTTCAATAAACATTAGATAGAGTTTCTACTAGATAGAGCTATGCCTTGAACTTGAGGATAAAGTATAAGAAGATAGATTTAACAAGTTGCCTATATTTCTATTTTTTTTCTTTTCTTTTCTTTTTTTTTTTTTTTTTTTTTTTGAGATGGAGTTTCACCCTGTCTTGCAGGCTTGAGTGCAGTGGCACTATCTTGGCTCACTGCAAACTCTGCCTCCTGGGTCCCTGTTCAAGCAATTCTCCTGCCTCAGCCTCCGTAGCAGCTGGGATTACAGGTGCACGTCACCATGTCCAGCTAATTTTTATATTTTTTGTAGAGATGGGGTTTCACCATGTTGGACAGGATGGTCTTGAACTCCTGAACTCGTGATCTGCCTGCCTCGGCCTCCTAAAGTGCTGGCATTACAAGCGTGAGCCACCGCGCCCCGCCCTACCTTTCTATTTTATAAAAACAGATTAACTTCAAGATTATCCTCTACAATGTTAAATGGCAAAAGACATCAACAAAATTTATGAAGGAAAGAGAATGAGATCAAAATATTCCGTAGATACCTGTTTTAGTTAAAATGCTTCTATTGCAAGAGACAGAAGCCCTGAGGATGAGGAACAAAGTAGTCTGATGACAATCACCCAACTATCCCATAGAATGCGAGAGAAGCTCCCCAAAGAACTAGGGGAAAAGGAGATGTGAAATCATGCCAAAAGAACACAGCCACAGCTACCATATTCCACTCTCTTCAGTCTTATGATCTGACACTCAAGCGCCCTTTTTTCTTTTTATTCATTTCCACGAAGTGTTCTCAGCCAATATGATGCTATAATATGAGGTATAATCAAAACACTCACATACCTTTTCCTCAGAGGAAGACAACCCAGCATTTCATCTGGCCACTGCATCCACCTGCAAATCCATCTGGAAGATGAGCATCCCTCTCATTCAAGGTCATGCGTGGGCCCCCAACCTGTTGCAACTTGAGACCCAAGGATAGATTTAGCCACACTTGACAAGCCCGATGTTACAGTGATAGTGAGAAAATAGGATTAACATACTAGTAACCCCGATTTAGAAAAGGGAAGGAGAGGGATTGACTTTGGTGGCCAAAGGGTCATAACTGCTCCTGCAGGGGAGAAACAGAAGGGTTTCCAGCCTGATAGTGAAAGAAGTCCTCGGTCAGTCCATTGGGCTGCCTATTTTCTGCTCTCTTGGCTATCATGACCCATTTCTGAGAGGGGTGCAAAGAAGAAAAGATAACAACACCTGCTTAACAATGTGTTTCTCTAGGCCAGGTGACACAGACCTGGGGATCTTAGAAGAGATCAATAATCATGGCCCTGTTAGCCAGGCTTGGAATTTCTCTCCTTGTACAGTCCCCTTAAAACTTAATTAATGGTTGATCAATTTGAGTGCTGAACACTCTGGATAACAATCCCTCATCTCCATGAGTGCCAGGATCTCTGCATCTGAGTTCTACTGAGATGCTGTTTCTGGCTTTTAGCAACAGGCCAGAGTCCTCCTCCCATCGAGGCCTGGAACCAAACCTTATAGCTTCACTTGCGGCTGCTGCCTGTGACCATCACCAAGTGCTCAGGCAGATTTACTGTCCTCTTTGTCCCCATGTAGGGGGAAGGTTTGGGCTCTGATAAAAAAACAGACAGGACTGATGTGGTTTCTCATGCCTGAAGTCCCAGAATTTTGGGAGGCCAGTGGGCAGATCACTTAAGCCTAGGAATTCAAGACCAGCCTGGGCAACATAACAGAACACCGTCTCTATAAAAAAAAAAATACAAATTTCTCTGAGCATGGTAGCGTAAACCTGTAGTCCCAGCTACTTGGAAGGCTGAGGTAGGACAATCAATTGAGCCCTGGAGGTAGAGACTGCAGTGAGCTGTGATCACACCACTGCACTCCAGCCTGGGTGACAGAGCAAGACTCCATGTCTACTTAAAAAAAAAAAAAAAAGAATAGACAGCAAAAGTTATTTAGGAGGGACTTGGTATACCTTCAAGAGTTGTAATCTTATTTCTCAATGAGTTTCTGTGGTAGGCTGCTTCTAAGATTACCTCCAGTGAGCACCACCTCCTAATATTCTCACCAGCCTGTTGAGCATGACCTGGACTTATTGACAGGTTTCCAAGACGTTGGGTTATAAAAAGACTGTGGCTTCTGTCTTGGGCACCTCTTCTTTTGCTCTCTCCTCAATCTTTCACCCTGGAGAAGCCAGCTATCATGTTATGGGACAACCAAGTCAAGAGGCCCATGTAGCAAGGAATCCAGTCTGCCAGTCACATGAGACAGCTTAGAAGCAAATATTCCCTCTACCCCAAGCAGAGTCTTCAGATGAGAACACAGCTCCAGCCAACACCTTGAGTGTAGCTTTGTGAGAGGGAACTGTGAGCCGGGGTCACTTACCTATGCTTTGCTGGAATTCCTATCCCACAGACACTGGACAGGAATCAATGTTTGTTGTCTTAAGCCACTACATTTCATGGTAGTTTGCTATGCAATGACAGATAAGTAATGCAATTTCTCATTCTCCCTCTCCTTCCTTGCATTAACTTGAATTTCATGCAAAGAATTTGTTAGGCTGTGTGATGATATGACTGGCTACTGTCTTAGACAGCTGATTTGCAGCACACCACAGTTACATGATATTCTTTTTCTGCCTTCAGACAGGTAGCTGAAACTAAAATTTGGTAATTTATTCAGAATATTTATTAGTGTACCAAGAAAAGAAAGAAAAAGGCCACCTACTTCAGCATTGTGACATCTTTCTTTTCTGGTGTTTTTTGTTGTTGTTGTTGTTTGTTTGTTTGTTTGAAGATCTTGTTGCTTACTAACATTCTGACATCTTTCTAAAGCTGCAGTTTCAATATGCACAGTGGACAAAGTCATAAGATGGAAAGAGCTTCAGCTCTACAGGTAACAGCTTAACCAGTTGCTTCACTATTGCCTAATAAACATTTCCAAATCCTCAGCCAGCATTGGGAACATTCTCACCACCTTGGAAACCTCAACTTAGCCCATTAGGTTTGTAACACACTTAGATCAGCCTAAGGAGGAAAAAGTGGCGTGAATTTATCAACTCAGGTAACTGGAAAACTCTGGGATGAATCTTTAGGTACAGTTAAATTCAGAGGCTCAAATGATGACATCCACCATGAGACCTTTCCGTCCACCTCTCACTTTGGCTCTGCTTGGCTGCAACAGACAGTCTCCCAATATAACAGGCATGATGTCTCCTGACTGCTCCTACTAACACACTTCTTAGTATAACCTCAGGGAAAATAGAACTTCTCCAATAACATGCTAGCAATCCCTGTGGTTAAGGACGGGGTTCTCAAGAAAAAATAACAAGATAAATTTTTGTAAAAGCACTCGACAAAATGAGGCAGAAAGTCTGGCGGGAAAACAGAAACTGTAACACTCCACTTCACTCTGGCTACTTAAACTGTGGTCCACTGATCAGCAGTATCAGCATCAACTGGGAGCATGTCAGAAATGCGAATGTAGCATCTCGGCCTGCACCCAGATCTTCTCAATTAGTCTGCACTTAACAAGTTCCCCAGCTAATTCACACTACAGTTCAGGGTGCTGCATTTATACCACCCAAGTGGCCATCTGGTAAGAATGCAATGGAAAAAATGCTTATAGGCCAGAAGGTAGAAAGTATAACACCATCTATCCTCTCTGAAAGAAGAAATTCAAAGGTGTCCAGCCATTTGGGATATAAATAAAGAATCCAAGAATGAGGATGCTGAGATTCAAAAGGACAAACTGAGCTTTTAAACCATTTAAAAATAGAATTATGGCCAACAGGATGTCTGTTAAGCTACTTGCTCTCTGAGCCTCAATTTCCTCACCTATAAAAGGAAAGAGATGTTCCATCAGAAATCGTCAGAGCTGGCTGAACATTAGAATCATCTGGGTAGTCTTACAATACCCCTGTTGGGTCCCATTCAAACACTTAAACCAGAATCTCCAATGATGAGGAAGACCTGAGATACCACAGTTTTCTAAACTCCCAGATGGTTTTTAACAAGGGTCCTTGTCTTCATTAAGGTCACACCAGAGTGATGTCCGAGAAAAGGCTAAGAACTAGCTCTAGTGTTGTTTTCATTAAAGCATCCTAGATTCTACCATCTCTATGTTGTAGCTTGTCCTCATGACTAGGCAGTGGGCAGATTCTTTAACCCTTTATAATGCTCAATGTTCTTTAAGGAGCTTATATCATACTAAGGGCAAGGGCTTTTGTTCTCAGGTTCTTCATGGGTTTCTGTGTGCAACCTTGGGGAGAGAATCTGAGATCTTCCTCCAATCTGAGCATTGAGTGGCATCAAGATTGCAGAGGAACAAGGAAGGTGCTATGTATTACAAAGGGAGAATTTGGAGTGCTCTAGAGGTGGGGAGAATGGAGAGGCAATCCAGGAAGGAATAGAAGAGTAGAGATGGGGAAAAGTGAAGATAGGACGGCTGTCTTCGAGGTGACTCCTCCCCGTGAGTGCCACATTTTAAGGAAATATACAACATGGTTGTGGGAGTGTATTTCTTGTGGAGATCAAAAGAGGGGCTGAAATTAATGACGTTCAGGGGCAGCGGATAGAGCAAACAGGGGTAGCATCTGCAGATGAAGTTACTGGACTTTGAGAGGAGCCTAGGCTATGACCTGCAGAAGTACTTTGGGAAGGGAGCAAAACTCACTGCTGTCAGGCTATTGCACCCAGTTCTCCAAGGGCAATGGATCCCCCCTTGTTTCTTCTTTGAATGAACTCATCTTGGCTCTACTCAGCCTCCTTCATGCTGTCATTCGTTCTTTTATGTGGCAGCTGTGAAGATGCAGCTGGGGACACAGTGGAATGAAAAAACAGACAGGTTATGGGACTTCCTGTCCAGTGGTAAGGAAGAAACCATCGCAGTATGAAGCTCATCATTCCAAACTAAGGTAAATGCTGTGAGGTGAAGGAATGTGGCTTTGAGAGAGCAGATAACAAAGGAATCCATGATCCACAGGGTGGTCCGAGAAGGCTTTCATGATAGAATGATGTTTCAGTTTAGATTAGAAGGAAGGTGTGAGCGGGGGTCACGCTGTGGAGTTCGGTCTTTATCATAAGATCAATGGGAAACTTTGAAGGGTTCTACGCAGAAGGTGAAAATATTGTTCTGCAGCATGGAAAGTACATTGGAGGGTTCAGAGTAGAGGTGGGGAAACCAATTAGGAGTCTCTATCGGTGGAGTCCAGCCAAGGCTAATGGTGGCTTGGATCCTAGCAGTAGCAGTGGAGATGGAAAGACATGATTAAGTTTGAGAGATACTTGGGAGGTAAAACTGCGAAGACTTGGTGCTAAGTCCAACGTGGGAAGTGAGTGGGAAAGAGTTTTCCTGGTTTTCTGGCTAGCACCACCGGGTGGATGGTAGTGCAGTTCAGAGGCAAGGCTGGTATGAACCTCATCACAGATGATTTACCTCTCCTATGACACTATTTACAGGAGAGTCAGCTATAGTCAGATTAAGAGACGGAAACCTCCTGAGGAACAATTCTGCCCTTCTCTGTGCATCCTATCTTGGAAATAGATACCCACAAAGCTACATCTCCCAATGTCAGTCATTCATTAAAAATAAGAACTGGTAATATGTTTTCCGAGGGATTTTCTTGGAGCCTCAGAACTTCTAGCTAATCAAAGAGAGACCATTATTTTGCTCATCCATCACTTAGTCCAGGCTGTGATGGTTTACAAGACCAGGACTGCACCCTCTGGAAAGGTACAAATAGTTGCTTACATGGTAAAGCCTCTAGCCCTTGGCTGCATCATCCTCTACCTTCTGAAAGATGCACATCAGGAAAATAGAAGTTTAACACCCAACTCTGTCTCTCTGTGAAGGGTGTTAAGGTCCTCCTCAGTCAAGCCACCAGAAAGAGCAGAATTGCACTGGCTCTGCTCCCTATTGGTGCTGTTGCTGACCCTCTCAGGCCTCTCCCCTCTTGGGAATGCAGACAAGGAGATCTGTGGCATGAGTTAAGGGAAAGGGCACCCTGGTATGTAGTTCTATGCTTGGCTCTGTTTCCAACAGTTTGCATCCCTCTGGGCAGACCACCTCATTTCTTTAAGTACTAATTTCCATAGCTACAAAAAGACCCTGTTTTGTGCCTTAGAGTTTTGCTGTAAGGTCCACAAGGGTTGACATCATTTATTATGCCCTCCTTGAAGTATTTTCCTCTTTTGGCTTCCAGGAGCCATTACTCTACTGATTTTCCTCCTATATGACAGGCTGCTGCTTCTAAATCTTCTTTGCTGATTTCCACCTTCCTTCTTAACCTTTAAAATTTGAAGTTCCCTGTGGCTAATAAGTCCTTGTACTGCTTTTTCCCCCCTCCTCATTCACTTCCTGGTGATCTCACCTGGTCCTATGACTTTAAACATTTTTTTTCTACCCCAAGTCCGTATCTTCAGCTCCATTAATTATCCAGTTGCTTTCTCCCATATCTCCATTTATCTATTAAGCCTAATATGTTTTAACCTGAACCCTTCATTCTTTGCCACACATTGTTTCTCCACTTATTTTCCCACCTCCTTGATAGAAGTTGTTCATCCAGTTTTACTGAGGCCAGAAACATAGGGGTGGTCCATGGACCTCTCTTTCCTCGTCCCCTAAGTGCAGCCCGTGAGCAATTACTGTCAGCTCTACCCTCATGGTACATCTTGAATTCATTGCTTCCCCTGCTCTCCAGGGTTCCATCCTATCCAATGGACTACTATCTTTCTTGGACTTCTGCAATGGGCCTACTAAATTAACTCTCTTTTTCCATTGCCACATGCTCTCAATTCTTCCCCCAGAAGTCAGAGTTCTCTTTTTTTTTTTTTTTCTTTTTTTTAATGAAGTCTCACTCTGTCGCCAGGTTGGAGTGCAGTGGCACGATCTTGGCTCACTGCAACCTCTGCCTCCCGGGTTCAAGCAATTCTCCTGCCTCACCCTCCCGAATAGCTGGGACTACAGGCACACAGCACCATGCCCAGCTAATTTTTGTATTTTTAGTAGAGACGAGATTTCACCATGTTAGCCAGAATGGTCTCAATCTCTTGACCTCATGATCTGCCCGCCTCGGCCTCCCATGGTGCTGGGATTACAGGTGTGAGCCACCACACCTGGCCAGAGTTATCTTTCTAAATCAAGAACCAGATGATGTCACCACCTACTTGGCATTCTACAGTGCATTTCATCCCACTTAGACCAACTCCAAAGTCTGCTTATGACCTAGAAGGCCCCCCACCCACCTCTCTGGCCCCACTCCTGCCCCTCTCCCCTCACTCATCAAGCTCAGCCACACTGGCCTCCTCGCTGTTCTTCGAACATCCCAAGTGCCTTCCTGCCTTTGGGCTTTCCCGCAGGGTGTCTCCTCCTCCTGTAGGTCATGGCTGCCTTCGTTGCATCATTCAGGTCTCTTTTCAGCACCACTTCCTCAAAGAGGTCTCCTTAACCCTTTTTAAAAACACTTGGCCCCCATCACCATTTATCAACCTACTTTGTTTTATTGTTCTTCAGAGCATGTATCACTTTCTGAGGTAATTATTCTTAATTACTTAAATCTTTGTTAGTCTCCTCTATAAAAATATAAGATCACATGAGCAGGGACTATGCCTATCTCATTCACTGCTGTCTCCAGTTCTCCAGTACCCAGAACAGTGTCTAGCACATAATAGGTGTTCAATAAACATTTTTTGAATGGTTATATGAATAAGTGAATAAGCAACTGAATGAATGAGTGCCTAATTTTAAGGAGGTTAATTAAGGAAGAAAACACCTGTAGAACTTAAAAAACATACAAAGGAAAACACTGGCTATCTGAAAACGTTACGTAAATTTTGGAGCAAGTTGAGAAGATTAGGGGTGTTAACTGAAAAATCGTGAGGGTTCACAAATTTGGCAAGGAGAGCTTTACTTCTTATAAAAGGTTATAGCCTGCGAGATGACCATTTTGACAGGCTGGGAAGCATAGTCTCCAATCAAAGCCCAGAAGCAGGCAAATTTCGATGGAGGGAGGGGAAGGGTTTAACAGGAATTTTAAGCTGAACAGGTTGGCCAAACGTACACATTGAACAGGATACAGGAGGAGCTATGTTCATGAATGGGTCCTGATGTATGTATGTTGAACAAAATTGCATGTTACATACAAGCCATGGCCACCTTGGAGTAGAGATTTAACATTTCAGTGAATTACAATTAGGCCCTGTCTGTCAAAAGGTCTTTTCGGGACACAAAGGCACTCCAATGTGCAGCCTTTGTAAACTAGCCAGAGCCCAGTCCATGGTCGGTGGTCTTCGTAGCTAGAGAAAGTTACTGAAATTAGTCTCTTGTCCAATCAAAGCTTTAGTCATGGCTGGCGGAACAGGGGGTCATATAGTCAGCATCTGTGAGCTGGATGCATTGTCATTATTTTAATATTACTTACCTTGAGGCCAGTGCTTGTTTAACTGCTAGAGAAAAAGAAAATCCCCTGGGAAGTTAGAACACAGTTTATTCTTTGAGTGTAAGGTACATGACTTAACTCTTGCCTGGCATGGCCTTAGGTCTTATTTGTAGTTTGGTATCTTATTGCCACAAAGAGTCCATTCTGTCAGTCCCGTGATCTCTAGTTTAACATTAGTGCTGGTCATTTGTTATGTCTAAACTGCAAAAGAGAAGATATATAACGAGGTGTGTCTTACCTCCTGTCTTTTCATGGCCAGGAACTCAGTTTTTAAGGTTTCCCTGGGATCCGCTTGGCCAAGAGGGAATTTGTCCCATCAGTTGGGGGCTTAGAATTTTATTTTTAGTTTTCCAGGGGGGAGAAGACTGGGAAGAAAAAAAAAAAAAGCAATTGCAATTTCCAAAAATAAAGTTAAGGATTTACAGTGCTTTGTTGAAAGAAAAGAGAGTAAGACAAGAACAAAGAATAAGGATATTGGGCTTAAATACTTCCTGAGATTGCAGAAATCCTAAAGTGAGAATGTATATAACACAATCAGAAGAAAGGCCTCCTGAAAGGGTAAAGTGCATTATGGAAACGCAGAGGGAGAAAGAAGAGATGGAAAATAATAAAAATATGTCATTTTTGATTTTACAAAAAGCTATGCTGTCCTTAACTGTATGTTTCTGTAAGTGGTTTTGGTTTTCCTGGTGGTAATAAAGGAACTGCAGATACTATACTTACACTATGGAAATTCATTTTTCAATTTTTGAAAGGCCTGTGAGAAGTGAATGCAGTAATAGCTGTGAAAGTAGAATGAGTTCTAGAATGAAAGGTATTGTTGTGAAAGGAATATAAAGCGTCACTGCTAGGATGTAAGGGTTGACTTTGTGGAACCTGCTCAGAATTCCAGGTGGCCCGGAGTCCAGAGCTGGGAGCAAACCCAGAACTCCAGGTAAGTGAGGTGGCCAGTGATGACTTGCTGATGTTAAGGCCAGGGGGAAGTGTGACAAGGAAGAGACAGAGATGTACCCCCGGAGAACCCCTGGCCCTCTGGGATGCTCAGAGCTAATCTGACTTAAAGTAGGAATATTTTTTCCATGCTATCTCACTTATCCAAGAAGCCACCGCTTTGTCAGTATTGATTGTGAACCATGCAAGTGAGCAGATGCAGACGGGTGGAGGCGGGGCTGCGACCCAGAAAACACCTACAAAGGGATTCGCTGTTCTTGAACAACCAGCAGATGACACTATGCCCCTCTCCCCAATATTAAAAGCAATAAAAGCTCCTGCCAGAAAAATGGTTTCTACCCTTGACCTACATCATCCCCTCCTAGAGACAGGAGAAAGCTATACTTCTTGCCTTCTCCAACTTTTGGCATTGAACTCCGAAATGCACAGCCAGCAGCCTTCTGGAAGTGAAGCTTGAGAGCTCAACGGCAGTGGTGAAGGTGCTTTGAAGAGGGGCTCTTTGAGGCCTGGGATTCTGCAATGCAGAAGTCAGTGATCCACTCCCCTTGTCCATCCTGTGCATCTGTAGAGCAGTCTGAACACAGAGCTACATCAGAAACACCAGTCCTGATACCTCTTCCTGCTGGGAGAGAGAAGGAGTCTCTCTTTGACCCCAATAAGTGGCCCCTAGGACATGCCCTGTCAGGAGTTAGGTTGGGACAAGGAGAGAAGGCCCAGACTCTGCCATGTTGGCACTTTTCCTCCGCTTGTGTTTTGGAAGCAGTGCCCGGGCAGCCTCTCTCACCCATACATAGGGTGATGCCCTGCTTTCTCTGTCCCCTCCTGCATCCCTAGAACACACACGTACTTCCCTACTGCAGCTCCTGTGGGCTCAGCCTCCCAACTTCAGCAGAGGCTGGGACTCAGAGACTAAAGTTGCTTCCTGCTGGAACATGAGGTAACCTCATGTCCTCATTCAAACTCTCGAGGCCAACGCTAGAGGCAAAGTTCCACCATATGTCACTTTCCCAAGCCTGACAGCTTTTCTAGACAAGTTTCCAGGATGGGCAAATGAAACAGCAGTCACACCTCCACTTAAGTCCTGAGACAACATTTACAACTTACTCTGTGCTCTCTTCCCTGAGACCAGAAGTTTCCTTAGGTCTGCTCTGCTTGGGAAAAGAACATCAGTGGGCCCAGGAAGATGCCTCATTTTTCTGTGTGCTAGGACTCTTCTGGAGATATAACCAGAAATCTCTCCAGTGTTGCAGAAGCAGCCATGCTTAACCAGAAGGGCAACTTTTAATTCTGCGGCACGGTTTATAGGGTTATTTTAGATGCTTAGGGCAGGTGAGAGGGTCAGTTGATATTTTTGCCTTTATTTTAAATATCTTGTTAGTCTGGAGCCTGTATCAGTCAGAATACGTTAGGTCTATGCTGCATTAACAAATGACTCTCCAAATGTCAATAAGTTCAACAATAAAAGTGGATTTCCTGCACATGCTATGTGTCCACTGAAGATGGTAGAAGGCTCGGTTCATTGGAGTCACTCAGGAGCCACCATATTTAACCTTCTGGGTCACCATATCAAAAGGGAAGATACGTCAAGAAGGTCTCAGATCAACAATTAAATGCTCCAATCTGAAAAGCAAACTGTGTTACTTATGTTCACAGCACATTGGTCAAAACTAATCATTTGGATGCATTCGATCACAGGGGAGCCAGGAAGTATAGCCAGGAGCCAGGGTGCAGCCACCCTGCACCAGATGTGGAGAGAACTGCAAATGTTTGGAAAACAGCACCAATGATAACTACAACGTTTCTGGGGTTAGGATGACAGATCAGGCATGCCCAGCCCTTCAGGGAAAACAAACAAAAACAAAACAAAAAACAACAATACACTTTGCTTCAGGCTCAGAAGCAGGCTTTCATCCCTTACTATTAAATTTGAACCCAGGAGAGCCCCGTGATGATTCCAACGGGAGGATCAAAAGAGCACGTGGTGGCCAAAAGGTCCTCTGCAAGACACAGTTTGTTACCTTCTGTGGACATTTATTGAGCAACAACATTTACCATGACGGATGGCTCCTAGAAGCATGACATTTCAATGTTTATTGATTCTCTAGTGTGCTAGACAGGACTCGGGACACGCTCAGAGCTGGGCATGTGGCCGTATGGCCAGCTTCAGTGCATAAAGTGGGGTTGACAGATGCCCCTGAACCCAGCCCACTAAGGGTACATCCTCCTCCTCCTTCCTGCAGGACACATGTGAAGCCTTAAAGTTCAGTTCTCCCCCGATTAAAGGCCAGGCTGCCTCGGCCCACAGGGATGAGTCCTGTGTCCAGCTCTTCTCTTGTTTCTCTTCAAATTTACACTGAGGGTTTCTTGTCTTGCTCACTTTTCAGTTGTATGATGAATGTCAGTGGCAACAGGTACAAAGCCTCCGATCTGTCCCTCCCCAGTACACTTTGCAAGGACCCGGAAGCATGTGTCAATTCTGATTGCCGTCCGTGTTCCCAACTCTCTCAGATCCCTCAAGAACCTCCTGGGGACCAAAAGCATAATTCTAGCAAAAGCTCTGTATGGAATTCTCCCTTCTTTCTGAGCCAATGTCAAGGAGTGAGGGAAACAAAAGTACAGTGGAGTGTGGCGTGCTGATGTCATGCTGGCTTTGAGAGGGAAAACCAGGAGCTCTGGAGAACCCAGGCTTCAGTAGGGAGGGCTGTTTGCGATCTCGCGTGGGTCAGGGATGTGAGTTCCCCTGGAGGGGAGCTGCCATTGGGCAAGAGTGACACAAGGACTCAACGGGGGTCTTGAGGGGCCTCATACAGGAAGAAGCTGGTATCACAGATTGGACCCCTGGAAACCATGCCAAAGCTAGCCTGGCCACCTTGCTGTGGGGCATCTGAGAAAAGGGGTAGCAGTGTGTCATTCCTAAGATCACACAGTCAGTTATCAGGAATCCTGGCCCAGCACCCCTGGCACTGCATGCCAGATGGGAATGGCAATGGTTACAGACTCCAGACAGCCAAGACACAGCTGAGCCATCTCCGGACCTGTCATCAGAGAAGTGCCTGAGAGGGAAGCCACTGAGAGGTCATCACTCAACTTCTTGAGGATTCTGAAGGCTACAGGTGCCCCAGGGCCATGGAGGAATAGAAGTAAAATGTTGATTATTCCTTTTGTAAGATTCATCCTACCTTGATTTATCATTCAGGCTCTGCAGGGAGCTTCAATTAAAAGTCAGGTTTTACTACTTGCATATGGTTGACAATAAATAGTAAGTCATTTTTTTTTTTTAAAGAGAGAGGGGGTCTCACTCTGTTGCCCAGGCTGGAGTGCAGTGATTGCATCCTAGCTCACTGAAGCCCTGAACTCCTGATTTCTGGGCTCAAGCAATCCTCCTGCCTTGGCCTCCCAAAGTCCAGGGATTCCAGGCACTGGCCACCATACCTGGTCATTAAGTTATCATTTTTTTACCTTGATAATGTTTTGTCAAACATTCTATTTGTAAGGACTCTTTGAGTTGTGACACAAATTGCATTAAGAAGGAAAAAAGTGAATTATTAGCCAAATAAACTAATAGTCAAAGATGTACCTTGATTCAGATATCAACTGTTGGCATCAGGAAACTCTCTTTCTCCCTCTCTCCTCTGCTTTCCTTTGTTTTTCCTTCACTCTCATGAAGCTGACTCTTCTCATGAAGTGGCAACATAGCTGGTAACAGGACCAGATACTCACGTTTACAACCCAGCACCAACCACAGAAAAATGGCAGCTCAGAAAACGTCCCATGATTGACCCTCACTGGCCCAGCCTGGGTCATTTTTCCATCCCAAGCCAACAACTGTGGCCAGACAATGCAGTGGAATTGACCAACTGCCCATAACTAGAACTGGGTGCTGGGGGCTCATCCTTCCTCAAACGCCAAGGATTTTCCTAGTCCTGGCAGGGGACTGGTTGCTAACGAAAATGAGGATGCTGTTCCTGGAGGCAGAATGCATGGGTAAGCAAGCAGAAGAGACAGCCGCTCACTGCAAACCCCTGCTAATCTTCCTTGTGTCTTGTTTTTAAATGCTGTGCTGCATCTTGCTTCCTCCCTAAGCAGCCATCAGTTACTGCTATTAAAGGGCTGTTTAGTTTAATTCAGTAAGTTTATTATTGGATCTGAAGAGGGTGAACCCAAACAAAACGCTGGCTGTCCCCTCCTGAGTTCTTCTTCTGTGCTCTTTGCTGCTCAAAAAACAAGTCAAGAGAAAAAGTGAGCATCCCTATAGGGCTAAATTTCTGTTCCCTACGAGCGGGATTCTAGTGATTTTAGGAGGACATGGAGATCCCATAAACTATAGCACAGACTCAACTGAGGTTTTTAAAGCCTTCCAGTTGTTGGTAAAATAGGGTTACTTTGTCCAAATTGTCTTCATTCAAATTAAGTCTCTGCTTACCTAGTTGTTTACAGAAACCCTCACAAATGAGATTAACATTAAAAAACAAAGAAGAAAAGACAACAAGATAATTAAGTCTGATTTCTCCAGAGCAGTTGTTGACAGCCCTGGAAAAGTGCCAAAGCTAATTGACTGAAGATATTTCCCATGCAGTTAATTGCAAATGGTCATTGAAAGCCCTTGAAATTAACTCAGGTTCCCTCAACCGAAGTGTGGAGAAGGGATTTACGAGTGTGAAGGAGACTGGGGCTTTAAACGGGAACCCACCAGGGACATCGGCTCTTCCTGTCCCAGACAAGATGAGACTCGGCAGACTAACGTCAAATCTCATCACTCCTCTGGGCCTCGGTCTTCTGCTCTGTAAAATGGCCATAGTGGGTAGGGGTGGGGTGGTCTTGTCAGAGCAGGATGACCTGACCGTCTGTGATCTCAAGCTCTGACCACGTGCAAGGCCTCTGCTGGGATTGACAGGGACAAAAACAAAACAAAACAAAACAAAAGCCTCATTCTTCAAGTCACATTTCAAACCTGTAATGGGAGACTTTAAAAAACAAACAAACAAAAAAAAGTCAGTGAAAAGTAGAGAGCCACTGGTCACAGGGTAGGTTGGAGGGAAGATGCATTACTGGTCAGGAAGAACAAGAGAACCCAGGAAGATCTGGGAAGGTTCCCAAGTGGGATGTCTTGAAGAGTAAGATTCAGGTGCATAGGGGTGTGGGGACCAGCCCGAGCTGAGCCACATGTGCGTGGTGTGTGTGGGAGCCTCCCACGCTGGTAAGACCAGAGCATCCGTGCACTGAGAGACGTCCTACTCTTGCTGCCAAAGAACGGTCACTATCCCTGTCTACCAGCGGGACTCCCACAGGGTCGGGAATCCTGCAGGAATTGGGACTCTCTGGCTCAGGAGGCACACATGTGCTTCAGGGCACAAAGCAGCTTGGGGACCAGGTCTTCCTGCAGCCCCTTCTATGGAGTGTTTTCTGATCTCCACCCTAGTGCTTGACTCTCAACTCTGCTCTCCTCTGCCTCAGGACAGCTGATTGCCCTTCACCCTCACAATGTCAGCATCCCGGTGGCTGCTTCTGCCTCGTGATAGATGTGCATTGTCCCCTCTCTCTGCATTTTTTATTTTCCTTTGGCACCTGTTAACCTAAAAAAAAAATGTATAGATTTGGAAAAGAGAGGGGAGACTATTTCTTGTGAGGGATTACATCCTGCAAGGTGGCCATCCGGTAGGCTGGGAAATACAGCCACCAGCCAAGACCAGAGACAAGCATTTCAAAGGAGTAGGGGTTAGGGCAGGAGCTTTATGCTGACTGGGTTGCCTGAACATACATATTCATAAAGGTGGTCCCCACACATGCATATTGAACAAGCATGCATGTAACATAAGACCCATGTTCACCTTAGGGTGGAGACTTAATATTTCAATATATGACAATTAGGCATAATATGTCATAAAGTCTTTTCAGGACATGAAGGCACTCAACTGCACAGCCTCTGTAAACTGGCCAGAACCAGTCCATGGTTGGTGGTGGTCTTCTTATCTGGAGAAAGTTCCTGAAATCAGTCTCTTGTCCAACCGAAGCTGTAGTCATGGCTGGTGGAACAGGGGATCAGTCAGTGTCTGTGGGCTGGATGAATTGTCATTGTTTTCATATTGTTTAACTTGAAGCCAGTGCTTGTTCAGCTGCTAGAGAAAAATAAAACTCTTGTGGCAGTTAGAACGTAGTTTATTATTTAGGTGTAGCCTGCATGACTTAACCCTTCCATGGTATGGCCTTAAGTACTGTTTATAATTTGATATTCTATTGTCAGTCTGATGATCCCTATTTTAACATTAATGCTGATGAGTTATTGTGTCTAAACCACAAAAGGGTGGGGTATAAGGAGATGTGTTTTGCCTCCCTTTCCATCATGGCTGGGAACCCAGTTCTTAAGTTTACTGTGGGGTCTCCTTGGCCAAGAGAGGATCTGTCCAGTCGGTTGTGGGGGGGCTCAGGATTTTTTTAGCTTATACCCGCTGCAGCAATGAATAATTTCCTACCCACATAGCGAGTTAAGATCCTCATAAAGGTGAACCTGATTAGATGTGAGGAGAGACACACGTCACTGATCAGATCTTCGATCATGTGTCTAGTACAAGTCAAATTAGACACACGTGGCATAGAACAAGGACACCTGTCAGTAACTTTCTGCAGCCATTTGCCTCAACAAGCAGTCGTAGGCAAGGACTTCTCAGGGAGGTTTATGGTGTCAGGTTGATTGGCATCGCTAATGTGAAAAACATATAGAGACAAAAGTAAATATTCTGTGTGGGCCCCACGGTCTCTCTCACAACTACTCGACTCTGCAATTGTGGCACAAAAGCAGCCACAGACAACACATAAATGAATGCACGTGGCTGTGTTCCAATAAAGCTTTGTTTATGGATACTAAAATTTGAATTTCACATAATTTGGATGTGTCACAAAATACTCTTTTTTTTCTCCAAACATTTAAAGATGTGAAAACCATTTTCAGTTTGTGGACCACATATAAACAGGCAGCAGGCCAGATGGGCCCACGGGATGTAGTTTGCCAACTCTTAGTTTATGTCTGTGGTTTTCAAATCATGGTCCCTGGATAAGCAGCCTCCACATCACCTGGAAACTTGTCAGACTTGAGATTTCTCAGTTCCAACCTCGGGTCTATTGAATTAGAAAGAGGGGGTAGCCCTCCAGGTGATTCTGATCCACAGTCAAAGTTTGTGGATCACTGGTCCAGAATTTGAATGTCTACCAAAATCGCCTGGAGGGCAATTTTGCCCAGGGGAGCATCTGACTCTAGGAAGTGGGGATGGAAAACTCAATTGCTGGATTGTCAGCACAGCCGACTTTTCCCCAAACTACAGCTTCTCTTCATATTAACTGGCTTAATAAATTATCACCTATCTATGGGTTTAAAATAATTAGTAAGACTGTGGCCCATTCTCTCCAACTCCAGGGAAAAGGATAAATTTGACCAGGATGTTTGTTGATCATCCAGCCTTCCTTATTTATGTATTCCCAATATGTGTCTATATTTATTGGAACCTTCTGGCTTTTGTACTCTGACAGTTTATGACCCATCGCCTAATTTAAGAGTATTGGGTAGAGATAAGTGACTTTCTACCCCTTTCTGCCATTCTCTCCAACATTTGCAACACACTGATTTCCCTCTCCTTCTTTCTCTCCTCTTCCCACTTCTTCTTGCCCTTAGCTTGTTAAAATAAGCTCAATAATAATAACTAACCCTTAGTGATGTTTATTTCATGCCAGGTACCGTTCTCAGCCTTGTATTGACATAACTGATCCTGACAAGAAAACTATGAAGAAGGTAGGATTATTACCCCTGAGAAACTGAGGCACAGTGAGCTTAAACAATTGCCTAACGTCAAACAACTGATAACTGGAAGAGCCTGGCAGTCTGATTTTGGTTCCTTGCTCCTACCATTATGGATTTATTACCCCTTAGCCCTGCCGTAGATTCACTAAGCCTGGGGAAAAAACATCACTAGAAGATGCAAAGATGCTTCCTCAGATTTGTATTCAAAATGTGAAAGGTAAAACTTTTCAAGGAAAACATCTTCATGACCTTGGGGTAGACAAAGATTTTTTTAAATGGGACACAAAAGGGCTAAGCATAAAGACAAGAAAAGTTGCTAAATTGGTCAACACTAAAGTTAAGAACCTCTACTTATCCAAAGACACCAGTTAGAGCATGAAAAGACAAGCCACATGTTTTAATGGTCAAAATATTTGAACAGTCTGGTCACAGGTGAGGTTATCCAAATGGCCATTAAATATATTTTTTAAAAGGCTCCAACTTTATCAGTCTTCAGGAAGATGCTAATTAAATCAGTGATCTGATACACTGCACCACCACCAAACAAAAATCTAAACTTTTGTTTTTTAATAAGTGTTTATGAGAATGTGCAGCACCAGAGCGCCCACACACTGGTGTCGGGAATGTAAATTGTTGCAATCACTTTGGAAAGCTATTTGGCCGCATTCACTAGAGCTTAACGTAGGCATACCCGATGGCCCAGCAATCGGGTATGCAATACTATCATTGCTCTATAGTATTCCATTCCTAGGCATTTGTCTCAAAGAAATGTGTGCATGTGTTCACCAAAGAAATGTACTGGAAGTCTCACAGCAGCATCCCAAATGGAAAGTACCCAAATACGCATCAACAGAAGAATGGATAAATAGTAGTATATATACAGAATGGAATGCTACAGAGCAATGATACATGACAGCAACGCAACTACACACAATATGGATGAATTAATCTTACAAAGAATGTTGAGCAAAATAAGGCACACACTACACCCCTACACACACACACACACACAGAGAGAGAGAGAGAGAGAGAGAGAAAGAGAGAGAGAGAGAGAGAGAATCTACACTATTAGAAGTTGGAATAGTGGTTCCCCTTGTGGCACGGAAATAGAGAGGTTAGTGACTAGGAAAGGAGGCATGAGGGGTTTCTAGAGTTCTAGTCATATTGTTTTTTACTTGAGTACTGGATACACAAATATATTAAGTTTGTGAAAATTCATTGTATGGTATCCTCCTATGTACTTTTCTGAAGTATGTTGTACTTCAGTGAAACATTTATGAAATACTTCTATTAAATAAACAGGTGCCTACACTTTATACCTGTTCCAACTGTCCTGAGGTCGCAACACGCTTGGAATTTCTAACCCCATGTGTAGATAATTGCTGGAAGCCTTTTACGGATTTCTCATTAAGTGAGCAGTTAAGCTCAGAAAAATCCCCAGATTCTTGGCTTGGAGTAACAAAGATCCCCATACTGAAGCAACTTCCAAGCATGTTCCAAGCTGAGTTAAATCTTTCAAACATCACTTGTTCTGGCTCCGTGGAGAGAGAATTCTGTAGTCCAATTCATCTCCTACATCCTGACTGTTAGCAAACTTCCCTTTTTTTTTTTTTTTTTTTTTTTTCTTTTTTGAGACAGAGTCTTGCTCTTATCGCCCAGGCTGGAGTGCAGTGGTGCGATCTTGGTTCACTGCAACCTCCACTTCCCAGGTTCAAGCGATTCTCCTGCCTCAGCCTCCTAAGTAGCTGGGACTACAAGCATCCACCACCATGCCTGGCTAATTTTTGTGTTTTTAGAAGAGACGGGGTTTTGCCATGTTGACCAGGATGGTCTCGAACTCCCGACCTTGTGATGCTCCCGCTTCACCCTCCCAAAGTGCTGGGATTACAGGCCTGAGCCACCGTGCCCGGCCTAAGCTTCCCTTCTTAAATAAGAAACTCTCTTTCTGATTAGGCTAACAGGGAAAGTATTTCCTAAGCCTTGGCACTGCATCATGACATCCAAACAGACACTAAGTGAACTAAGATCACTGACATCCATGAAGATCAGAGGCTAAAAACAAGTTGTTTGGACAACATGTTTTGTTTGGCGATGTGGTATTGTGTTTTAAATGTGAATTAGCTGCCAATGTTTTTAAATGAGATTTCACCTAAAACTCTAGATTTCTGGTTTCTCTGGAAAAATCAAGTGTCACTTATCTCCCCAAGGCCCACCCCCAGCCCTCTCCCCTTGGCTACATTAGGTCCTCAGCCTCTGTAGACATAGGGTTGCAACTCATGTAGAAAATCTCAATAAACAATGACAAAAAAGGTCCTTGTTCTGATGGACTTTATAAGATATGATACCGGACATTTTATTAATTGGATCAATTAATATTGATGGGTCAGGTCCTATATTGATGGGTCAGGTCCTTAAATTACCAAACCAGTAATTTAAGCATTTGGACCTGGTTTCAGCATTGCTAAAATAACAGAATGGTAGAGATTTTCTAAAGTCTTCTTCAGCTTTAGATTTTGATTCCTCTGTGATTGCAATTAACTGGAGAAGTGTTATGTAATGATCTTTCAGGAGTAGGCCAAGCATTCCAAAATAGCATATGAACCTACGCACGTGTAGTCAACCTCCTGCGTGGTTACTGGGGTCTGCCCTGGCCTTGCTCCTTGTGAGCCTCCGTTTAGTAGCCATAGGAAAAGAGAGACTATTTAGAAAGCATTCAACCATCAGAGCTTTATTTAAAGAAGTCGAGAATGGTTTCATTTTAGAAACCTCAACAAATTTCCCATTTTTTACACCAGGACCTAGAAGTCCCCAACTAGCCTCGCCCCAGATCTACTGAATAAGTTGGCTTTTTTTTTTTTTTTTGAGATGGGGTCTCGCTCTGTCACCCAGGCTGGAGGTCAATGGCGTGGTTTCGGCTCACTGCAACCTCTGCCTCCCAGGTTCAAGGAATTCTCCTGCCTCAGCCTCCCGAGTAGCTGGGATTACAGACGCCCACCACCACACCCAGCTAATTTTTGGATTTTCAGTAGAGATGGGGTTTCACATGTTGGCCAGGCCGGTCTCAAACTCCTGACCTCGGGTGATCCGCCCGCTCGGCCTCCCAAAGTGCTGAGATTACAGGTGTGAGCCACCGTGTCCCGCCTCAGTTGGCATTTTAACAAGATCCTCAGGTGATTTATATGTCATTCATATTTAAGACATGCTGTTTTGGAAGATACCCTGGAAATATCTATCCGCGACAATCCACCTTCATCTGCCTATCCCAACCAACAGTCAGGAGGCCATGGACTGACAGCAGGCTTGTTCCCAATCCTCCTCTAACAGCAACCAATCTCATGGATGACATTCATTCACACCCATGTTCCCAGGGACAAACCCAAAGCGTGCTCTCCCGACTCCTGGTGAACCTACCTTTTCTCTCCTACTCAAGAAAGCACCTTGGAATTCTAGTGAGTGAAGGTGACTGTTCCAGATTTTCAAAAGTGAATAAGGTACATCCTGTCCTCGTGTCACTACTATTGAGCAACAAATTACTGGAACCCTCTTCACAACTACTCATGACACACCAATGGAAGGAGACATAGAGCTGAGAACTGCAAGCAGGAGCCTGGGAAGAAGAGCATGACCCTGGGAGGAGGGAAAGCGGGACTGCCTGGTGCCCTTCCAGGCAGATGCTAATGAATCTTTCCAGCCCTTAACCTCCCTGCCAGAGAAGCAAGCTGGTAATGTGATGAGCTGTCACTGTTCATTATGGGGACAGTCAATGAGCCTAGAAGTGTTTGCAGGCATGAACAAGCTGTGGGGGCAGCATTAGAGGAGGAGTGCTGGGGCAGAGGGCTGAGGAAGGCAGGCAAGGGACCGGGAGCAGCCCATCCCAAGTCAGCCCCTGCCCAGTGTGTCTGCTGGGCAGCCTGTCCCTACACAAGCTGTAAAGGGCATTGCTTCCTGCACACTGACATAGGGGCTGGCCTGGGGGGATCATGAGCCAGGCAGGGTCTACCTACTAACCACCTGAAAGAATGAACCTGGGAGTCTCTCCAAGTGCCCCAGCAGCTCTAAGACAGGAGCTATGGGAGAAAAGAGAAAATAGATGGGACTGTTGGCCAGGAGGAAGGACCAAGGGATTCTGCTGGTCTTTGTGAGGATTCTACTCTCCTCCAGGTAAATCAGAACCACCCCCCACCCAATCCATGTCTCATGTAAGTCCTGGATCTGACAGCAGGATGGAACAAGATTTGATCCGTTCAGATCCCTGTAATCAGAAATAGGGTAAGTATTTCTTTGTCACAAATTGAAGCCCCAAATGGTCAAATGATTCACCCAAGGTCATTGGACTAAAACTGTGTGGAAAAGAGAATAATCAGAACTCTGTTGCATTTCTGTCCTCTGATGTGGGATGTTTCCATAGCCCAGAGACCTGTGACAGTGGCAGCTTCGGGGCAAGAAGCAGGAGGGTGAGCCATCTGCACATCTGGCTAAGTTTCCTGTATATTCCTCTCTTGGGATGCATTCCCCCTACTCCCTAGGTCCAGGCCGAGCCTCCTTCCCCCATGAAGCTTACCCTGACCCCCGGTCACCCCCACGGCACTTGTGTTTGTCCTACAAATAGTGTCTAAGAAGTGAGCCCATCAACCTGTCCCATCACGATTCTATTCCCTACATCATGTATGTAAGTATCTCCTCATTTGCTTGTAAGGTCCTCAGGGGTAAAAGCCCTGCAGAATATGCTTCTTTTCTCTCACTAATCCTAGCAGAGTCCAATATATGATGTAGATTTCAGTATTGCCCACTGACTGAGCACATCGGTAAGAAGCTGCCCTAAGATTTTAAACAAAAAGAGCTCCAGTAAGGGAAAACTGGAGGGAACTTAAAAGGACCCGTTTCAAGAAGCTTATCTTCCCCACTCCCCCCCAAAAAAAAACCGTGAGGGGGTATTTCTGATCTGTAAGCAGCTTAAAAGAGGTCACTGTTTTTATATTTCCGAATCCACTCCTCTTGTCCGCCCACTTCTAGCACAATTCCTGGCACATGTGAGGTGCTCAATGAACGTGGGTCAATTGCATGTAGTGAGGGAAGGGCAATGTAGGAGAATTAAGAGAAAGCAGGACTGAGAGGTGAATGGATTGAGGGAATGTGCCTGTCATTGCCTATTTGGCTTCAGTGCCATTCCTGCCATCTCATGCTCTGTTCCATCCCAGCTGCGGCTGCTGTGGGTGATGGCCAGAAGTGGCCAATACCTACAGGGCCCAAAGATGGCTCTAGACCCAGCAGCAGCAGCAGGCAATTGCAGCTTCCAACGGCCTCTTGTTGCTATCTACAATGCAGCAGTGATTTCTTTGAATAGCAGCCACAACCTCTAGCAGGGTCAGCCACCACTGTGCTACGGGGCTCTAGAACCCTCTTGCTTGGTTCCTTCAGCCCTAGGGAAAATCACAGATTCCTGGAACTTCCAATCTCTGTCATAGCTCATCTTCATCCCCTCTCCTCTTTGTGGCTCTCTCAGCACTCCCGATGCTTTTGTAACATGTTTTATCTAGTAGTCCCCCTGTGTTTGAAATATTTAGCATGGTTTCTGTTTCTCTGGCTGGACTTTGATGAAAGAAAAAAGACAGAAAAGAGAACACAAAAGAGGGTAAAGGTGATAGAAGAAAAACATCGTGTGACCAGAAGCAAATGTCAGTTCTGATAGAAAATGTAAACAAATTCAGAAGCCATCTGTATTCAGTCCCCAGGAGTCTCTTCTCCCCAGAGCACTGTGACACAAACAAGACCATCCTTCCCTGAG